>NC_061511.1:69584632-69654317 GCF_022539505.1 Lolium rigidum | reverse complement strand
ACAAGCTGAGCCGGAACAATCAAACCCGCCAAAGCAACGCCAGGAACAATACCGGACAACCGAACAACAAAAGGAGGGAAGATTTCCTGGATCGAAGGTATGGTCCGCAGCAAGTTGTCGCCGTGCAAGAAAACTCGATGCCGCGGCAGCCAGAGGCAGAGAACCGGATCGCACCCGTGGGCGGGTCCTAAGAAACAATGGGTCGAAAAGAAACCCTGGGGCCAGAAAAAGAATTGGCAAGAACCCGCGAAGTACACCATGGAAGCCGCCATGGATCAACCTTGCCGGTGGCACACGCCGAATCCGGCTCATCCGTCAAACCACTTGACAAAAGATTGTACCTGGACCAAGTACTTGATGCAAAAAGGGGGCGGTAAAAGATGCGCAGGCGCAACGGTGCAACACAATGATGCCGCCACCACAAGATATGCTGCGCCAGCAACAACTACCACCACCACCACTTACTGGAGAGAATGCGTTACCGGTACAGCCTCAGCCAAACAGCAAAGCAAGATCGGCAAGTCAATCGTGTGGGAGAGGGCCACGGCCAACCACCTCCACAGTGCAACTTTGGGCCGGAATGTTTATGAGGACCCGGACGTGTGTCAGTGTCGTGTTCGTCACCGAGCCAACAGACAGGCAGAGCCTACATCGCCGTTCCATGGAAGTGAAACGCGGTGATGCCGCAATACCAAAATACATGCAAGTGGTCGAGCAGGAAATCTCATGGTCGATCAAGGATCACCCCAAGGTTATGCCTAACCCGGTGGTTATGCTCTCGTGGTGGACCCAATCATGAAAGGGCCAACGACTCGCGTCAAGTTCAGCAAGGTGCTGATAGACAATGGGAGCAGCATAAACATAATGTACCGGCACACCATGCATACGCTGGGCATAACAGAAAACATGCTTCAGCCAACTCGCACAACGTTCCACGGAATCGTTCCGGGTTTGTCCTGCGCACCGGTAGGAAAAGTCCGGGTGGATGTGTCATTTGGAGGACGTGACAATTGCCGGGTTGAAAACGTTGAGTTCGAGGTGGTGGACTTAGATAGTCCGTACCATGCACTACTGGGGAGACCGGCACTGGCGGCTTTCATGGCCTCAACCCACACGACGTATCTCAAGATGAAGATGCCGGCACCTCGTGGACCCTTAACTGTGGTGGGAAACTACATGATCTCGCTGGAAACTGCTTCTGCCGGATCAAACCTAGCAGAATCGCTGGTGATCACGGAGGAAAAGAAGAGGATGCAAACTGCGGTTGCGCTGGCTCAGTCTTCACAGTTGAGCTTAGCGGCAATGAGTGCAAGCTTGAGCGCTCCAGCGTTCAAGCCGACAAAGGAAACAAAGGACATTGTGCTGGACCCGGCTTTCCCTGAGCGTACCGTTCGTATCGGTGCCGGCCTCAGTGAGGCATAGGAAAGCGCGCTCATCAGCTTCCTCCGTGAGAATCGGAATATCTTTGCTTGGTCAACAGAGGACTTGGTAGGTGTTCCGAGGGAGCTGGCTGAGCACTTTTTGAATGTTCGGAAGGATGCGAAGCCGGTGCGACAACCCTTACGCCGGTTCGCTGAGGATAGGAGGAAAATCATTGGAGAAGAAGTAACAAAGTTGTTGGTTGCCCGTTTTATCGTGGAGGTGCTACACACTGAGTGGTTAGCTAACCCGGTGTTGGTTGAAAAGAAGAAAGATGAGAACCTTGAAGCAAAAGCTCCTAAGGTGTGGCGCATGTGCATCGACTACACCAATCTGAACAAGGCTTGCCCAAAAGACCCTTTTCCTTTACCGCGGATCGATCAAGTGATTGATTCCACCGCTGGGTGTGAGTTGTTGTCTTTCCTGGATGCTTATTCCGGTTTCCACCAAATCCCCTTGGAAAAGGAAGATCAAATAAAAACTGCGTTCATTACCCGCACGGGCTTACTGCTATGTCACTATGCCTTTTGGTTTGTGCAACGCTGGTGCAACGTACTCAGCGTCTGTATGCAAAAATGTATGTTTGATCAAATCGGAAAGAATGTGCAAGTTTATGTGGACGATGTCGTGGTAAAAACTAAGGCAAAAGAAACCTTAATCGACGATCTCCGCAAACATTCGATAACTTAAGAAGATTCCGGATGAAACTTAATCCGGCAAAATTTACTTTCGGTGTCCTCGCCAAGCAAGTCTGCTTGGCTTTCTCGTATCAAGCCGGGGCATTGAGGTCAATCCGGTAAAGATCCGGGCAATCGAGAGAATGACGATACCGCAAGATCTTAAGGACGTGCAAAAGTTTACCGGCAGGGCCGACCCGCGTCATAGTTAGGTCCGTGTCTACTTAGAGCATGTCTAACAGGCCCCTTATAACCCGCCCGCCCCGTAAAATTCCGGCGAGATACGGGGCAGGCGCGGTTTGGGCCGTCTAGCAGGCCCCGTATTGGGCCGGCCCGTTTCGGCGGAATACGGGGCCCAGGGAATCGAACCCGCCGCCCCCTACTTATACCGGGCGGACGTGCGAGTGAGGGCTAGCTCCGCCGTGCGCCGCCGCCTCTCTCCATCCTCGCTCCGGCGAGCAATTCCTCACTCCCGCGCCGCATTCCACCCCAGCTCGGCATGGACGCCCGCCGGCCGCAAGCACGCCGCGCCGGCGAGCGGATCGAGCGATCCCGCCGCCGGACACCGTGGAGGAGGCGTGGCGCGCGCCAATGCAAGCGCTCCGCCCAGGGAGCCGCCGTGCGGCGTGCCGGTACGCCGGCGCGCTTTACGTGCCGGATTCGCTCCGGGAGTTCACCGCGGGTGGGCGGTGGTACCGACAAGACCTGCCGCTCAAGCCGATGAGCGGTGTCGCCTTCGAGCAGTGGCGCGCCGACTGGGAGCGTGACCGCGCGTCGAAGGCGGCATGGGCGGCGCGTATCGGCAGCACCAGCGGCGGAGGAAGCGGAGGAGATCCGCGAGCCGGCGAGGAGGAAGCGGAGGCGGTAGAGGAGGAAGCGGCCTTCCTGCAGGCGGTGGCCGCATCCGAGAAGGATGCCGCCGAGAAGGCTCGGTCGGAGGCAGAGGAGGAGGCGGCGGCCATCGCCGCCGTCCGGGAATTCCAGGCGCGGGAGGCGCAGGAGGAGGCGGCCTTCATCACGTTCATCCCATTCGTCATCCTTGACGAATAGATGTAGGATAGATGTAGGTATGATCGCAATGTATGTATGATCCGTAGTATGATCAATGAAGATGAACTTCCCGGGGTTTTAATTTTTGAAAATACGAGACGAAATACGGGGTCTGCTAGACGGAATGGCTCTTCCGTTAGCAATTTTTCGATACGGGACAAAATTCGAGCGTTATACGGGGATAGGGATACGGGGCCTGTTAGACATGCTTTTAGTTGTTGCTCTGCTGCTCATCTGTTTCGCGCTTGCAGCGTGTGCATGCAGACGAGAAAGCATATTTATTTGATCAGACCTCTGTACGAGTTGTACCATACGATTGTATTCGTGTCTTCCTTTTCTTCCAGCACAACGGTACTTGAATGGAGCACCATCCTTCAAACGTCATGTCAGATAGTGATATAGTAATAATACTAGATGGCTCGTACTTTCTCGCTCTACTTGCTAGGCATGATCAAAAAATGTCACTGCTTATTTTCCAACGCAGAATCAGATAAAAATATGAATGACTAATTTATATATTTTCTCTGTTTCAAAGTCAATTAATTAGAAATGAATGCAGTATATCATTATAAGATTTAGAACTTGTAAACACGGCAAAAAAAATATTATATCTAAATTTTGAGTCGACCCGAAAACCCATTGGGCCGACGAGGCCGCTGGCCTTTTTAAAATGGGTTGGCCCGTGGCCTCTTATATTGGCCTTGAGGCCACAGGGGTCAGGTCCGGGCCGACCCATTCCCATCCTGAAGCACGGAGATTTGTTTGGAAAGAGTATCTGGAGAGCAACCTCCTGCTAGCCTTTGAACCATTTAGGAAAAAAAAAAGAGAGAAGAAAAAAGAAAAAAAAAGAAAAAGAGATTGAACCCAATGAATCGGTCAGTATGATGACACCAAAAAAAAAGGGCTAAAACTAAGAAGTACCTAAAGAAAAATCAAAAAAATGCCAATATACTCCAAAAAGGAGGAACCTCAGACACTCATAAGGTGTTAAAACTAAGAAGAGAACACCTACCCTAATTCCACTCTATCCTTTGGTCAATTAAAGATACTAGCTACTCACTCGTATATGAGTTTTCTACGAGTGTTTAAATGCTAAAAGCCTGAAAGGGTACGACATCCTCCCATTATTTGGTTTGCAATGCAAACATGATAAATTACTAGTTAGCATTTGAAGAAATCAAAGGTCTCAAAAACATTTCCCATCATTCAATCAAACACGATCTGAGAATTTGTCTTGTTTCTACTATCAATTAATCATGTCCAAGTGGTGTTGTCATATATTTTTTACACAATGCATAGATAGCAGCACACCAACACTTTGCTATTCATTGACGGAGCTATGTATCAAATACTTGCCATGTTAAATTTATTATGCATGCATAGAGAAAAGTTTTTGTCAAAGTATTATATAAGTAATGCAATCAACTCCAAAGTTCATGTTAAAATGCATAGCAAAGTGTTTGATACAATACATACACAGATAGTTTCAGAAACCCGAAAATTAGTGATGTGGTTGACACAAACTCTGTAAATACTTGATGGATTCGGTCAAGACACGACTTTCCAGACTTGTCGGGGACAGAGGGGAATTCCAGAAAGATTCTAGAGGTGTCCAAGAGTCCTTGGATCAAAGAGACATCTATCCGATGGCCAAGATTGCATATCCACCTCTATATATTGAGGGTAAACCCTTGTTTTGGAGGCATCTATCCATTGTGACGAAAATCCTCCTCCTTTGCAGCCACCAAGGAGGGGAAAAAGATCCTTGATACGTCTCAAACGTATCTATAATTTCTTATGTTCCATGCTACTTTTATGATGATACTCACATGTTTTATACACACTTTATGTCATTATTATGCGTTTTCCGGAACTAACCTATTGACGAGATGCCGAAGTGTCGGGTCTCGTTTTCTGCTGTTTTTGGTTTCAGAAATCCTAGTAAGGAAATATTCTCGAAATTGGACGAAATCAACGCCCAGCATCTTATAATTCCACGAAGCTTCCAGAACACCCGAGGGGGACCAGAGGAGAGCCACAGGGCCACCAGACAGTAGGGCGGCGCGGCCCAAGGGGGGCGTGCCCCCCTATTGTGTGGCGCCCTGATACGTCTCCGACGTATCCATAATTTCTGTCGTTCCATGCTTGTTTTATGACAATACTTACATGTTTTGCTTGCACTTTATGATGATTTCATGCATTTTTCGGAACTAACCTATTAACAAGATGCCACAGTTGTCGGTTCCTCGTTTTCTGCTGTTTTTGGTTCCGGTAAAGGCTGTTCGGGCAATATTCTCGGAATTGGACGAAATCAACGCCAAACCTCCTATTTTTCCCGGAAGGCTCCAGAACACCGAAGAAGAGTCGGAGAGGGGCCAGAGGGCCACCACACCATAAGGCGGCGCAGCCTGGCCTGGGCCTGCGCCGGCCTGGTGTGGGGCCACCCTGTCGCCCCTCCGACTCCGCCTCTTCGCCTATTAAAGCCGTCTCGACCTAAAAACGCGATACCACTTGACGAAACTCCAAAAAGACTCCAGGGGTGCCGCCACCATCGCGAAACTCCAATTCGGGGGACAGAAATCTCTGTTCCGGCACCCTGCCGGGACGGGGAAGTGCCCCCGGAAGCCATCTCCATCAACGCCATCGCCTCCATCATGCTCCGTGAGTAGTTCCCCCATGGACTACGGGTTCTAGCCGTAGCTAGTTGGTATTCTCTCCCCCATGTACTTCAATACAATGATCTCATGAGCTGCCTTACATGATTGAGATTCATCTGATGTAATCGGTGTTGTGTTTGTCGGGATCCGATGGATTGTTATGTTATGATTGTCTATCTACAAAGTTTATGAAGTTATTGTTGCTGCAATCTTGTTGTGTTTAATGCTTGTCACTAGGGCCCGAGTGGCATGATCTTAGATTTAAGCTCTATACTTATTGCTTAGATTGTATCTACAAGTTGTATGCACATGTCTATGTCCGGAACCAAAGGCCCCAAAGTGACAGAAATTGGGACAAGCTGGAGGGGAAGGCTTAGATATGAGGATCACATGTTTTCACGGAGTGTTAATGCTTTGCTCCGGTGCTCTATTAAAAGGAGTACCTTAATTTCCGAGTAGATTCCCTAGAGGCCCGTACGCCACCGTGCTGGTAGGACAAAAGATGTTGTACAAGTTTCTCATTGCGAGCACGTATGACTATATATGGAAAACATGCCTACATGATTAATGATCTTGATATTCCGTCTTAATGCTATTTCAATCCTATCAATTGCCCGACCGTAATTTGTTCACCCGACACTTGTTATTGGAGAGTTGCCACTAGTGTAGATAGCCGGGAACCCCGGTCCATCTTTCATCATCATATACTTGTTCCACATGACATTGGAAGTAGTATCAACTATTTTCTGGTGCCATTGCTCTCATATTACTATTACTGCTCGCTGTGTTATCGTTACTATTGCTCTCATATCATCGCTACTTTCACATCACCCCTCGTTACTAGTGCTTTTCCAGGTGCAGCTGAATTGACAACTCAGTTGTTAAGGCTTATAAGTATTCTTTACCTCCCCTTGTGTCGAATCAATAAATTTGGGTTTTACTACCCTCGAAGACTGTTGCGATCCCCTATACTTGTGGGTCATCAAGATCGTTTTCCGGCGCCGTTGCCGGGGAGGCATAGCTCTACTCATAAGTTCACCTGGGGAGTACACTCTACCTTTCTCTCTGTTTTTATTTTGTTTTATTTTGTTTTGCTTAGTTTACTTTGTCTAGTTTATTTGTGCTTAGTTTATTTCTGTTTAGTATTATTTTGCTTAGTTTACTTTTGCTTAGTTTATTTTTGTCTTGTTTTATTTTTCTCATATACCCAAAAATCCATAAAAATTTGAAAAACCGAAAAATTAAAAACTGCTGTTATGGGAGAACCAACAACCTACTTGGAGCTTATAGAATGTTATAATAATTATAGAGAATCAAGAACTGGTAAAATAATGAGTGCTATGATAGAAAAATTGAATATAATTGCTAAAATCTTGCTTAAACGCCATGATATAAACTGTTGCTCTCAACAGGATACTAAACATCTTAAATTTCAATGTGGCTTTAGTGAGGAATTTTTAATTAAGAACTATAATCGGAATTGCTATATTCATTACGGGTTCGAAGAGGTAGAACAATTTGTCTTATTTATGGGAGCCTCCGAGATAGAATCCTTCATGGTTGAGAATTATGAAACTTGTGCTATTTGTAAGGACCTTAAAGATTATGTCTCTACTATCCTTAATTCTTGCATAGAATGCTACAGTAGGAATCCTTATATCCTTGATTATAAAGAGAGACACATTAATGCACAAGAATGCACTCACAATTTGCAGGAACCGGTGGAAGAAGAAATTGATGAACCTGAAAGCTCATTGGATGAAAAAAAGGAGCAAATTGATGAACTAGAAAGCTCATTGGATGAAAAATAAGAGGAGAGTGATGAACAAAAGGAGGAAGAATGGATTAGCTACCCATGCCAACCTTCTAATGAGAGTAACTCTTTATCTCTTACACTATTTGATTGTCCTCCATGCTTACCGAAAGAGGGTGAATGTTATGTTCCCGTGGATTCTCTTGAAATATTCCCTATGAGTAAAACTTGTGAGAATAATTATGCTACTGTTATCTATGATAATCCATGCTACTTTGATAAATCTTATGATAATGCTTTGTTTGTGCTTGATGTCGAAATGCATGGTACTAAAGAATTTTGCGTAGCAAATGTTTATGATAAAGCTCTTGATGATGGTCCTATGTTACTTGATAATATTAATTGTACTACTAATGAAAATGGGATTGGAGAGTTCTTGACTTATTCTATGAGTCCCATATCTATTGAGATTGATCAACTACCTTGTTATATTATTAATAAAAGTAAGTTTGAAAGTTTTAATTCCACTATTCTTGAACTTGATAAAAATTATGTGTTTGGAAATCATGAAAAGTATGCTGCATATGATAGTTATATTGTTGAGTTTGTTCATGAAGCTACTGAAAATTATTATGAGAGAGGAAAATATGGTTGTGGAATTTTCCATGGTACTAATACACCTCTCTGTATGCTGAAATTGTTGAAGTTACACTTGTTCTATCTTCCTATGCTTGTTACTTTGCTTTTCATGAACTTGTTTATTTACAAGATTCCTTTGCATAGGAAGCATGTGAGACTTAAATGTGTTTTGAATTTGCTTTTTGATGCTCTCTTTTGCTTCAAATACCATTTCTTGGGAGTGCATCATTAAAACTGCTGAGCCCATCTTAATGGCTGTAAAGAAAGAACTTCTTGGGAGATAACCCATGTGTTATTTTGCTACAGTACTTTGTTTTATATTTGTGTCTTGGAAGTTGTTTACTACTGTAGCAACCTCTCCTTATCTTAGTTTTGTGTATTGTTGTGCCAAGTGAAGCCTCTAATCGAAGGTTGATACTAGATTTGGATTTCTACGCAGAAACAGATTTCTATCTGTCACGAATCTGGGCTGTTTTCTCTGTAGGTAACTCAGAAAAATATGCCAATTTACGTGCGTGTTCCTCAGATATGTACGCAACTTTCATTAGTTTTGAGTTTTCTGATTTGAGCAACGGAAGTATTTATTTAAAATTCGTCTTTACTGGCTATTCTGTTTTGGCAGATTCTGTCTCTGTTTTTTTTGCATTGTCTCTTGTGGACTTTAGCGAGGTTTTCTAGACGTGGAGAGCTGTAGCTAATGTTTTATTGAGTTCTTGCAATGTGCCACTACAGGACCAAGGTGGATTCAAATTTTTTGAGTACTAACCCCTCTAATGAAGTTTATGAGAAGTTTGGTGTGAAGGAAGTTTTCAAGGGTCAAGAGAGGATGATGATATATGATCAAGAAGAGTGAAAAGTCTAAGCTTGGGGATGCCCCCGTGGTTCATCCCTGCATATTTCAAGAAGACTCAAGCGTCTAAGCTTGGGGATGCCCAAGGTATCCCCTTCTTCATCAAGTTATCAGGTTTCTTCTATTGAAACTATATTTTTATTCGGTCACATCATATGTGCTTTACTTGGAGCGTCTGTGTGTTTTTATTTTTGTTTTTGTTTGAATAAATTCGGATCCTAGCAATCCTTGTTTGGGAGAGAGACACGTTCCGCTTTTTCATATGAACACTTGTTCTTCGTTTTACTTTTAATGTTCAATGATAAAAGTTGGAAGCTACAATACTTATTTGGTTGGAAAAGGAAAATGCCTAATATGTCTTGGATAATTTGACACTTGGCAATTATTTTGAGCTCTCAAGTAGATCATGATTAAGTTTTTTTTCATGTAGTTTAAACTTATTAGTGGAGAACTACTGTAGAGCTTGTTAAAATTGGTTTGCATAATTGATCTCTCTTAAGGTCTAGATATTTTCTGGTAAAAGTGTTTGAGCAACAAGGAAGACAGTGTAGAGTATTATAATGCTTGCAATATGTTCTTATGTAAGTTTTGTTGTACCCGTTCATACTTGTGTTTGCTTCAAACAACCTTGCTAGCCCAAAGCCTTGTATCGAGAGGGAATACTTCTCGTGCATCCAAAACCTTGAGCCAACCACTATGCCATTTGTGTCCACCATACCTACCTACTATGTGGTATTTCCCGCCATTCCAAAGTAAATTGCTTGAGTGCTACCTTTAAACAATTCAAAATGCTTCTCAATTTGTGTTAATGTTTTATAGCTCATGAGGAAGTATGTGGTGTTTATCTTTCAATCTTGTTGGGCAACTTTCACCAATGGACTAGTGGCTTCATCCGCTTATCCAATAATTTTGCAAAAAGAGCCGGCAAGGGGATTCCCAGTCCCAAATTAATTAACAAAAATAGACACTCCTCCATGGTATGTGATTGTTGGACGGCACCCGAAGGATTCGGTTAGCCATGGCTTGTGTAAGCAAAGGTTGGGAGGAGTGTCATCATAATAAAACTAAAATAAAAAGGCACTCATTCATGGTATGAGATTGTTGGCAGGCACCCGAGGATTCGGTTAGCCATGGTTTGTGAAAGAAAGGTTGGAAGGAGTGCCACACAAAAATAAAAATAAAATGGGAGCCGCTCTTTGAAGGTTTGTCTGGCAAGGGGGTTAGAGTGCCCATTACCATTCGTTGACAACAACAAACACCTCTCGAAACTTTACTTTTATGCTCTATTTATGTTTTCAAAACCAAAGCTCTAGCACAAATATAGCAATCGCTGCTTTCCTCTTTGAAGGGCCATTCTTTTACTTTATGTTGAGTCAGTTTACCTACTTCCTTCCATCTTAGAAGCAAATACTTGTGTCAACTGTGCATTGATTCTTACATACTTGCATATTTGCATTCATCATATTACTTTGTGTTGACAATTATCCATGAGATATGCATGTTACAAGTTGAGAGCAACTGCTGAAACTTAAATCTTCCTCTGTGTTGCTTCAATGCCTTTACTTTGAACTTATTGCTTTATGAGTTAACTCTTGTGCAAGACTTTTGATGCTTGTCTTGAAAGTATTATTCATGAAAAGTTTTGCTATATGTTATCTATTTGTTAGCAACTATAGATCATTGCCTTGAGTCACTTCATTGTGCTTTGTAATAGTATGATCAAGGTTATGTAAGTAGCATGTCACTACAGAAATTATTCTTTTTATCGTTTACCTACTCGAGGACGAGCAGGAACTAAGCTTGGGGATGCTGATACGTCTCCGACGTATCCATAATTTCTGTCGTTCCATGCTTGTTTTATGACAATACTTACATGTTTTGCTTGCACTTTATGATGATTTCATGCATTTTCCGGAACTAACCTATTAACAAGATGCCACAATGCCGGTCCTCGTTTTCTCGCTGTTTTTGGTTCCAGAAAGGCTGTTCGGGCAATATTCTCGGAACTGGACGAAATCAACGCCAAACCTCCTATTTTTCCCGGAAGGCTCCAGAACACCGAAGAAGAGTCGGAGAGGGGCCAGAGGGCCACCACACCATAAGGCGGCGCAGCCTGGCCTAGGCCCGCGCCGGCCTGGTGTGGGGCCACCCTGTCGCCCCTCCGACTCCGCCTCTTCGCCTATTAAAGCCGTCTCGACCTAAAAACGCGATACCACTTGAAGAAACTCCAAAAAGACTCCAGGGGTGCCGCCACCATCGCGAAACTCCAATTCGGGGGACAGAAGTCTCTGTTCGGCACCCTGCCGGGACGGGGAAGTGCCCCCGGAAGCCATCTCCATCAACGCCATCGCCTCCATCATGCTCCGTGAGTAGTTCCCCCATGGACTACGGGTTCTAGCTGTAGCTAGTTGGTATTCTCTCCCCCATGTACTTCAATACAATGATCTCATGAGCTGCCTTACATGATTGAGATTCATCCGATGTAATCGGTGTTGTGTTTGTCGGGATCCGATGGATTGTTACGTTATGATTGTCTATCTACAAAGTTTATGAAGTTATTGTTGCTGCAATCTTGTTGTGTTTAATGCTTGTCACTAGGGCCCGAGTGGCATGATCTTAGATTTAAGCTCTATACTTATTGCTTAGATTGTATCTACAAGTTGTATGCACATGTCTATGTCCGGAACCAAAGGCCCCAAAGTGACGAAATTGGGACAACCGGGAGGGGAAGGCTTAGATATGAGGATCACATGTTTTCACGGAGTGTTAATGCTTTGCTCCGGTGCTCTATTAAAAGGAGTACCTTAATTTCCAAGTAGATTCCCTAGAGGCCCGGCTGCCACCGGCTGGTAGGACAAAAGATGTTGTACAAGTTTCTCATTGCGAGCACGTATGACTATATATGGAAAACATGCCTACATGATTAATGATCTTGATATTCTGTCTTAATGCTATTTCAATCCTATCAATTGCCCGACTGTAATTTGTTCACCCGACACTTGTTATTGGAGAGTTGCCACTAGTGTAGATAGCTGGGAACCCCGGTCCATCTTTCATCATCATATACTTGTTCCACATGACATTGGAAGTAGTATCAACTATTTTCTGGTGCCATTGCTCTCATATTACTATTACTGCTGATGTGTTACTGTTACTATTGCTCTCATATCACTGCTACTTTCACATCACCCACGTTACTAGTGCTTTTCCAGTGTGCAGCTGAATTGACAACTCAGTTGTTAAGGCTTATAAGTATTCTTTACCTCCCCTTGTGTCGAATCAATAAATTTGGGTTTTACTACCCGCGAAGACTGCTGCGATCCCCTATACTTGTGGGTCATCACGCCCCCGTAACCCTTCCGACTCCGCCTCTTCGCCCATTTAAAGGTCCCTGACCTAAATCTTCGATACGGAAAAGCCACGGTACGAGAAAACTTCCAGAGCCGCCGCCATCACGAAGCCAAGATCTGGGGGACAGGAGTCTCTGTTCCGGCACGCCGCCGGGACGGGGAAGTGCCCTCGGAAGGCATCTCCATCAACACCACCGCCATCTTCATCAACGCTGCTGTCTCCCATGAGGAGGGAGTAGTTCTCCATCGAGGCTAAGGGTTGTACCGGTAGCTATGTGGTTCATCTCTCTCTCCTATGTACTTCAATACATGATCTCATGAGCTGCCTTACATGATTGAGATCCATATGATGAGTTTGTAATCTAGATGTCGTTATGCTATTCAAGTGGATTTTACTTATGTGATCTCCGGAGACTCCTTGTCCCACGTGTGTAAAGGTGACAGTGTGTGCACCGTGTGGGTCTCTTAGGCTATATTTCACGAATACTTATTCACCGAGTTATGATTTGAGTTGGATGTCTCTATGAAATTGTCGTGTGTTAGTACCTCCTATGAATGCTCACAAGGTGACGGCGTGGGGTGTTTATTAGTACTTGGGAATACATCTTTAAGGTTTGCCTACATGATGAATTAGTGTTCGTTATCTTGCCAGAGATTAATTCAGAATAGCATAGTGAAGTGCTTATTTATATTTCTTTATGATTGCAATGTTGAGAGTGTCCACTTGTCGAGGGTACTCCTCGCCAATGCCCTCCGGTAGGGGCTTAGGGTTGACGGAATCCTGCAAGCTGACACGAGACATCGGTTCACAGACAAGCGGGGAGAGCGATTTACCTAGGTTCAGGGCCCTCGATGAGGTAAAACCCTTACATCCTGCCTGTCTGTTCTTTGATTATGATGATAATGGGTTACAATGGGGTGCCGAATAGTTCGGCTGAGATCTCGTCGAGATGGCTATTGCTATAATGACCTAGCTCTAAGCTTTTTTTGGCTAAGATTGCTAAGATTGTTCGTGTCCCTCGGCAGCCCCTCTCCTGGCCTTTATATAGGAGGCCAGGTCTCAAGGGTCCTAACCGAGTACGACTAGGTTTACAATAGTTTAGATCCAATCTTTCTTTGTTTGTTCGCTTCCTTGTCTTGCCCGTCAAGGAATCTTCTAGTGCGCCGACCTAGTGGCCCATCTCGCCTTCAGGTATCTTCATGGGCCTCCAATTTGTCAATACTAGATAGGGCAATACTGGTTACCCGAAGGGTAATGCCCACGTCAGTAGCCCCCGAGTGTCTAGCCGAAGATAATTCGGGTAGAGACTAATGCATGTTTTTTCCTGACATTCTTGTCCTTCATTGCTCTTGTTCATCTTGATTATGCTTCATCTTCTTTTTATCGGGGTGCGCGTCGGCGCTCCCGATGGGAGTAGCCCCGAGTCTAGGTACGGATGCTTGCAATCCGTGCGTAGACTCAAGTTGTACTACTCGAATACTTTCCTCCGCCAAGTTTTTCACAAGTCTTCATAGGTCATCCGATACATTTTCTTTTCGCAAAGGATAATGAGTAACGTGCCCAACTTTTGTTGGCTAACTGCCGGTGGCAAAACAACGTTACTCTACACAGAATCAAGTCCCCGAGCATGATCCTGGAGTGCAAAAAACTTTCAACGGGTGTGCACCATGTCCTCCCGATGGGAGTAATTAACGAAGTGTGCAAAAAACTTTCAAACTTTTATTCCTTCGACTGCTTATTCTGTCGAATCTTCTTTTTATCGGGTGCGCATCAGCGCTCCCGATGGGAGTAGCCCCCGAGTCCAGGTTCGGATGCTCGCAATCCGTGCGTGGACTCAAGTCCTTCATCCGATGATTTTATATTTCCTTCGAATGCTTCCAAATTATGACGTCATTGTTGTCGTGTAACTGCTGCAGGCTGATTTGACGGGTTCATCATGACGAGCTAGCCCTAGCCCTGCTCAATCAGTGTTTAGGGCCTGACCACTATACGCGTAACGACCGAGGTGGCTCCTCGATTTTCGCACAATCGTGGGCGTAGTGGGCCGTCAGTTCTTTCCCTTCCTCAAGCGCCACGTGCTTACTTTAACTTCTCCTTAAAATCTCCAAAGGGCAAAAAATTCTCAATCTTCTCCACGGTTCCCGCAGCATCTCCTCATTCTCCCTCTTCTTCCTTCTTTCGCCATTGTTGCGCCGCCGCCACAGTTTCAATCATCCTCAGATCTCGCGATGGTGAAGAAGAAGAATACCGCCGCCGCTGCTAGCTCCACCAGCGGAGGTGCCGCTGCCAAGTCTTATCCGAAGGGGAGCGCTCCGAGCGCCCCTCCCCCAGCTCGGGCGCCGCCAGCGCCGTCGGGCTCGATGGTCAAACCTGGGGACTGGGTAGCTTCAACCGTCACCAAGCGTGACGAAAAGAGGTCCCGAAGCTTAGGATTGATATCCTCCGAGGCGGGAGATGTGATCCTTCCAGGTGCGATCTCTCGGCCTGATCCTCCTCGCTGGATTTTACTGTGATATTCTTATCTTTTCTTCATCGAGGCCTTTCGCTCCCCACTCATGGATTCCTCCTCCATCTCTTGCGGACGTATGAAATCCAATTATGGCAACTTACCCCCAACTCAATCCTCCATGTTGCTGTGTTCATCACCCTTTGCGAGGCGTTTTGGGTATTGAACCTCATTTCGGGCTGTGGAAGAAGATCTTCTACGTGAAAAGATACAGAGCAGTAGTAATGGGTACTTTGTCACCGGAGGAGTAGGTTTTGTTGCTCGCTCAGAAGTTAATTACTTTAATTTCCCAATGAGAGAGTCCGTGCAAGGATGGAGGTTGAAATGGTTTTACGTTAAAGATTCCTCGTCACCCGAATGTCGACTTCCCTGCTATGCCGACGTTACTGAAGCCAAGCCCAAGGACTCTTGGAAGAACATCCTCTCAGCCGACGAAAGGGCCTCAGTCGAAGAATTGTTTGCCAAATTCCTTCAAATCAAAGAGGCTGACGGCCAAACTATGATTGGTACGGAGGTGGCAGCAGTTTTCCTGAAGCGCCAAATCCAGCCAGTCATGGCCAGAGTTCACCCGATGTGGTTATACTCAGGTCCAAAGGATGAGACCAGGATTAATGCTGCCGATCTATCAGAAAAAGAGTTGCTTGATGAAGTTCGTCGTCTCACTTCCTTCAACCAGGAAGATTCGATTCCGCCGATCTCTTCTTATGCTCCCCTTGACGTTGATCATCCACCATCGGGGGTATTTTCCTTTCTTCACATCTCTATTATAGCTCCTTGCTTAGCCGACATGATTACCTTTGTTCTTACTTGTCATTTTTCTTTGCCGATCCCTATGGCTTCGAAAATACACGTGATTCACCGGATGATACTTCGAGGGGAGAGGCTCCTCAATCCCCGTAGATTTTCACACCACCGATCAAACAGGTTTAGAGGATGAATATAATGGTCCGATGAATCTTGAAGTTGCCCACGCTGATCTTCCCTCCTCGGCCCGATAACACTTGTATCGCGGACGGATCGATGCGTAACGTCGACACTAATCGTGATACTTTTGTTGATGCAGCTGCGGATGGGGCCAGAGCTTTCCTGCGAAGAGATCAACCGCGGCTTTGCCGATGAAGATGATCTCTTCGACATGTAAGTAGTTCCTTTTTGAAAGTTATACTCGTGCCTTTTTTTACCTTTCATACTCCTGTTATAATCGCGATCGACTGTTTACTTTTGCGATGATGAGGGCTTTATCGAGCCTCCTCCTAAAAAGGCCAAGTCTGATGCCGTTTCGCCGGTCGTGGTGGCTTCTGAAGCTTCAGCTCCTAAGGCTGCCCCCATGGCTCAATCATCGACTGCGTCTTCCCTTTCTAAAGGGAAGGATATTTCTCCAACTGCTGCTACTGCGGCTCCTTTTTCTGTAAGTCCTCTTTTGATCTTAATACAGATTTCTTGGAGCGTGCCTTGTTTAATTGTTTTTCTTTCTCTCTTAAGGACCTGCGTGGTGTTATCTCTTCTCTGGAGGTTTTCGCCTCCCGATTCTCCTCTCTAGAGGCTGACAAAGTTCGGCTGCAAGAGGAAGTCGAATCTTCCTCCTCAAAATTGGATGGCGCAGTCAAGATAGCTGCCGCGGCTCGCCAAGAGATTGATTCTCTGAAGGAAGAGCTGGCCAGACTGAAAGGGAAACTGAAGGAGGAGGAAGCATCTAGGCTGGTGGCTGAGGCTCGAGCAGCCGAAAAGGATGAAGTCCTTCGTCAATCTTCTTTGGCCTTGCTTGGTAATCTCTAACATACTTTTGTCGAGTGACGTTCTTATAGATTTAAACTTTTTGTCAGTGACTGAATTTTTCCCTTCCTTTCTATTGCAGAGGCAGCAAACATTCCTGTCGATGCCCTGGAAAGAGTTCCAAATAACTCCCCAGCGAACGCTGTGTCAACGATTCTCGCTTCTCACCAGCTTACACAAGAGCTTCTTGTGAAGGGGAAGGGTGTTCTGGCGCGGATGCACTCGATGATCTTCCCCAATATTAAGCAAGAGAAGACCCTGGGACAGCTGATCGATACCTTCGCGGTTGACACCAAAGAGGTCATCGAGGTATTCAAGCGTACATCACGCACTTTTGGTGCTGTCCTTGCCTTCCAGCTTATGATGGGTTACGGCTTTAAGGGTGACATCGAGGAAATGACTAAGGGGCTTCCAAAAGGGCAAGACGGGCAGCCTGTTGATTTGAGCACCTTTAAGGCGTCTGCTCTTACTTGTGCCCGTCAGCTCCTTGAACTGGTTTCATCAAGGAAATCATCGACTGGTCCTAGTTCATCGACTCAAACTCAGCTTCCTTGATTCTTGTAACAAACTTGTGCCTTGAGCTGATGCAAAACATTGCTCTGCCGTAAAAACTCATGCTTTGTAATAAACTTCGTGCTAGCATTGTTGTTAGCACACTTTTGCTATGATATCACTTTCTTGCACTTTTCCCGATGGGAGTTATTTTGGACGTTCGGCTGTACCATATCCATCACTTCTTTATAACCAGTACTTCTCGCAGGTCTTCCCGAGTACCCTCGTTTGCGGACGACTCGTCGGGTGCGCTTCTGAAGCTGATCGGATCCAGCGCATGAAAGACCGGATGTCACAGATGGAGAAGGATTTACGCAACACTTATGCCTTAGCTGCCATCATCAATAAAAAGAGCGAGATTGCAGCCGTCGTGGAGCGGTACATTCTTGGCGAGCTGCATAAGGCTACCGAAAGTTTAAACTGTAAGTTCCTTGATCCCTGTGCCTGCTTGCTAGCAACTTCTTGTCTGAGTCGTTTACTAATTCTTTTGGCAGTCATAGCTTTGAATCCTGCGGAAGAGAACAAGCGGATACACGAGCGGGTGCATGCTTTGACTCAGCTTTCCTCATCCGAAGAAATTTTCTGGCGGGAACACTCGAAGGCCTCGGCTGTCGTCAAATTTCAGGATCGAGTACAACAGGTCCACCAGTTCTTCGACAAGTGCTACAAGGCCATGAGGGTAGTTTGGAAAACAATGTTTCCTCTGAATGCAGTTCCCCTACCCTTTTGACTTTGATGTCCGGATTTGGAAGTGCCAAGAAGGTTCGGGAGCTAGTAAGATCTCAAGTCTTTGCGGGGGCCAAGTGCACGCTTGCCCTTGTGCTTGCTTGTTATCCTTCGACCTTGCTTGCTCGTCTATTGCCAACGCAACTGGTGACTTCGAGGAGCTGCACCCGAAGGTTTTAGCTCCTGCTCATGTAATTGTCGACAGGCTTGAGGAGATGTCAAAGGTACCTGAGGAAAAGGAAACTCCGCAAGGGTGATATAAAGGTGTAAAGTTACTTTTGTAAATTGTATTGGCTAATTCATCCGAGTGCTCGGATTTTTGGGCCAAAAACTTCTTATCTGGTTTGTACATGAATGTGTACTTTTACCATGCCGTTGGCAAATATTTAAAGGGGCGAACCTTAATTGCCCGTTGGATGTATGAGTACTAGTTGGTTAGCAAATCATTATGAGTGATCAGCTCGTGTTGCAGGTTTTGCTAAACCTGTTGTATGCGCAACTTTGCTTTCAACCGTTTGTAAATTTCGACAGTCATTCCCGAATTTTTCGGGTGTAATGATTCTGCCGATGAGCCCGTTGTTCCTTTGATATTTCCATAAGTAAAATATCGAACGTGGGTTTTTGTTTATACATATTTCCAAATTTTTGCTATTTACGGCACTTGTAGAGGCATCTATAGCGGAGGAAAAGGTGAACGTCCTTTAGCACTCGTAGAGGCTTTTTTGGAGCGCGATCTTCTGCCTTGTACTATGTTTACATAGTGATGGGGCTTAGAAGTTTGTCGTTACTGCAATGCTTAACGGGGAAATAAAGCTTAAGTTCTTATTAATAAGGTAGGCACGATGCTAGAGGGCGGAAAAGGGGAAGCCCTGTTTAAAGTAAAGGAGAAAAGAAAGTAAGGCTAGTAGACTGCCTAGATATGGAAGGGGTTCTTCTCCTCCTCTGGCTTCTTCACTGCGTCAGTGAGTGCTGCAGCGTTGCTTATTTCGTCAGGGGTTTGGGCGGTGATCGTCATCGTCTTGCTATCTCCTAAGCCTTCTGTGCCATCAGCCTGCCGATCCCTTTGCTCGCCGAGGCTCCTCGCTGCGAAGCTTCGCTCGCCGAAGCCTGCTGTCGAAGCTTTAGGGGTGAAAGAAGCTGAATTCTTCTTGGCGTCCCTGCCATCTTTTTCTTCCTTAATTTCTCGTATAGACAGCTTGGGCGGGGGGTCGACGATTTCTTGCTGTGACCCGAACTTTGCAGCAATCCTCTGAAAGTCGCGATCACAATTGTCCGAGCGTGAGAAACTTCCATAGACTGTGATGTTTGTCCCGTTGTTCCCAGGCATTTTCAGCTTGAGGTATGCATAATGCGGCACAGCCATGAACTTGGCATACGCTGGTCTCCCGAGTATGGCGTGATACTGTGACTCCCAGTTCACCACTTCAAACTCGATCTTCTCCTTCCTGAAATTGTCGGCCCTGCCGAAGATGAAATTCAGGTAGACTTTGCCAAGGGAGTGGCCCGGTGCGGTTGGAAGGATCCCGTGGAAGCAGGTGTCTGTTTCTTCTAACATGTTCATGGTGATCCCCATACTTCTAATTGTGTCGACAAAAATCAGGTTTAGCCCACTTCCACCATCCATGAAAACTTTACTCATCTTGAACCCCCCAATTTGTGCTTCGACTACCAAGGCGGCGTGCCCTGGCTTTGGTATGGTCATCGGGTGATCTGCTCGACTGAACGTAATGTTCTGAGAGGACCATTCGACGTACTCGGGGATGTTTGCCATGATGCTTTCACGCCAAGTTGATCTCTCGAGTGAGTTTCTTCATCTCTCTTTTCGAGACACCTGTCCTATGGATCATGCTCATATGCCCACGTGGTGGTGGAAATGCCTCGTTGGGTTGATGAGGTTGAGCTTGCTGGACCTGATGTTGCGGTGGGGGTGGTGGTGGTGGTGGTGGTAGCTGTTGCTGGCCTGCCTGCTGGATGAGTTTATGCATATCGATGAACTGCCGACAGTCCCTGAGCAGGTGGCTAGACTTTATTTTACCATCCTTGGAGTCGGTATATGAATGCAGGTAGGATGGGGCGTTGATCTGCTCGGCGTAGGGTGGTTCGGGTGTTCTCTGTTGTCGTGGTTTATAGTTGCCACGGTTCCCAGAGTTGCTCCGATTACAGTCCTGTCGATCGTCTCGCCTGTCATCATACCGGTCACCCTGCCGATCAGAGTAGCCTGCGGCCACCAAGTTGTTGTCATCGTAACCGTGGTTCTTCCTTCTCTTGTTGCGATCCCTTCGACCGCCCGAATCGTGTTTCGGCTGGTCATCCTCTTCGTCGTCGCTGCGCTGTCGTGGCTTTCGAACGTTGTCTTCGCCATCGGCCCAGCTGTTGCCGATTTCCATTAACTTGGTTATGGTTTTAGGCTTTTTGCGCCCAAGTTCCTCTATGTAGCTTTCCCGCTGAACGCCGTCGCTAAAAGCGTCAATTGCTCTGTCGACGGATACGTCTTCGGCGGCGTTTAGGAGTTTTGTGAATCTCCCGATGTACGAACGCATCGATTCCCTCTGCTTCTGGCGGCAATTCCGCAGCTCTTCGATCCCGACGGGCCTCTTGTATGTTGCTTGGAAGTTGGCAACGAAGGCATCTACTAGGTCGTCCCATGATTTAACGGAGCCTTTCGGCAGCCCCCTTAGCCAGGCCCGTGCTGAATCCTTCAAGTAAAGCTGCAAACATTGCATTGCTGCTATCTCGGTTTCCTTTGTGCAGGATCACGGTCCGCGGGTAGTCGTCTATCCAAGATCTTGGTTCTTGCTGCCCATCGTACTTGGCGGCATCGGTAGGGGTAGGCTTGAACTTTTTGGGTGGCATCGTTTCGCGGATCTTGTAACTTAGACAGTTAGCTCCCCTGAGCTCGCCGTCGTACTCCTGGTCTTCATCCGAAGAATCGCTGTCGTCGTCCTTCCTAGTGGCGCGTCGCCGCCTTGCTTTGTCGATCCTGCTCTGGGTGATTTCGTCTCGGTCATCTCTCGCATGATGTTTCGACCCACTGCCTTGGATGGTGGTCCTTTCTTTTGGCGGGGCTAGGTTGTTCCCCAATATTGCGAGACTCCCCAGGGCACCTCGATGAGCTTGAGCCATGGATCCTTCGGGGCGCTGGTTGATGAGGTATGCGGCGAGGTTGGCCGTTGCTCCTGTGACGGTCTTCAGTCGTGGCATGCCGGCGGTATCCATAGTCATAAAGGATTTGGTCGGATTCGACGTTATTTCTCCGCGTCATCTTCGAAAGCCTGGATAGTCTTGACCGGTTCTTGCCTGTTCCGTGAGTGTTTCGGGAGGCACTCCCTTGCGAGCCCCTTCGCCGTTCGCTGGATCGATCCGCCCCAGATAGGCGTCTCTCAAGGGTGGCTTGCTCTTTCGACAGGTGCTCCCGGTTTTTCTCTAGTATGGATCGATAAGCATTGAGGGTTCCAACTGAAGTTCCTGCGGGGAGCGGCGTGTTGTTGAGTACTGCTGCCCTTGCTGCCGCCCACTCCTCATCCGCGATAGTGTAATCGCTGTCGCGGTTGCTGGCGCTGTTTTCAAAACTTGCCCTCCTACTGGAACGAGGGGTATGGTCCTCGTCTCCTCTGCACCTTGCGTTTCCCGTGTTATTGGCGACATAAACCTGATGGTGTGCCGTCCTTCGGGTGGTTCCCTGGATGATGCTGTCGATACTGTCCTCTCCCGATGAATGCCGGGCGTTGCGGATGAACGGCGTGTCGCTTGATCCCAGCCCGTGCCCGGTGTCACGGTTCAGGCGAGAGTACGAAGTTAGTTTCGAGGATGAGGAATCATCCGATCCTACCGACATGGAGGACACCGAGCGGGGAATCGAGGGCACGGGGGAGCATGTCGATCCCGTCAGTCCAGCCGACAGGTCGAGTGAAGATGACACGCTTGATCCCGCCGATCCGGAAGTGGGGGATTCCAGCAGTCGAAGGATTCCCTCTGCGTTGACGTTGTAGTGGACACTGCCGAAGGTCATCTCCATGTTTCCTTGTAGATCTGAAAAGTTCGAGCGGGAGGAATCGCTGTGTGGAGTAAACTCGTAGGAGCCGAATCGAATCGGGCTTCCCAGGGTCGGTGATGATGGTGTCGATGAAGCTGCTGATGAAGCTGTCGGCGAAGCCGCCGGTGTCATGATCGGATCTGCCGATGCTCTGCCTTGTGCCGACAGGGTTCCCACAGACGGCGCCAATTGTCGAGGGTACTCCTCGCCAATGCCCTCCGGTAGGGGCTTAGGGTTGACGGAATCCTGCAAGCTGACACGAGACATCGGTTCACAGACAAGCGGGGAGAGCGATTTACCCAGGTTCGGGGCCCTCGATGAGGTAAAACCCTTACGTCCTGCCTGTCTGTTCTTTGATTATGATGATAATGGGTTACAATGGGGTGTCGAATAGTTCGGCTGAGATCTCGTCGAGATGGCTATTGCTATAATGACCTAGCTCTAAGCTTTTTTTGGCTAAGATTGCTAAGATTGTTCGTGTCCCTCGGCAGCCCCTCTCCTGGCCTTTATATAGGAGGCCAGGTCTCAAGGGTCCTAACCGAGTACGACTAGGTTTACAGTAGTTTAGATCCAATCTTTCCTTGTTTGTTCGCTTCCTTGTCTTGCCCGTCAAGGAATCTTCTAGTGCGCCGACCTACTGGCCCATCTCGCCTTCAGGTATCTTCATGGGCCTCCAATTTGTCAATACCAGATAGGGCAATACTGGTTACCCGAAGGGTAATGCCCACGTCACCACTAGTGAAAGTATGATCCCTAGGCCTTGTTTCCAAATACTGCAATCATCGCTTATTTACTGTTTTACTGCATCTTTACTTCCTGCAATATTATCACCATCAACTGCACGCCAGCAAGCTATTTTCTGGCGCCGTTACTACTGCTCATATTCATTCATACCACTTGTATTTCACTATCTCTTCGCCGAACTAGTGCACCTATACATCTGACAAGTGTATTAGGTGTGTTGGGGACACAAGAGACTTCTTGTATCGTGATTACAGGGTTGCTTGAGAGGGATATCTTTGTCCTCTACCTCCCTGAGTTCGATAAACCTTGGGTGATTCACTTAAGGGAAACTTGCTGCTGTTCTACAAACATCTCGCTCTTGGAGGCCCAACACTCGTCTACGGGAAAAGAAGCGTGAGTAGACATCAAGCTATTTTCTGGCGCCGTTGCCGGGGAGGTAAGGTAAAAGGCACTCATACTCCGGTCCCAGGTAACTAAGTTATTTTATGGTGCCGTTGTAAGTGCTCGAAGCTATTTCCTTTAGATCGTGCAATTGCATCTTTTTGTTTCTTGTTTTACACTAGTAAGGCATAATGGAAAACAATGAGCTTCTTATTCTATTTCCTGAGTCAAGATATGAATTGTTTGATGCAAAAATTAAAAAACCTATGGAACCTTATCTGCATGATAGTAGCAATGTTATTAGTATGAATGCAATTACTGCTAATGCTATGGAAAAGTCTAAGCTTGGGGAAGCTAGTTTATATAAAAATAATCTTTTTTGCTCCTCAGCTTTGGAAGAAATATTTTGCTCTGATAATGCTTTATCTCCCACATGCGATAACTCTAATGATGCTTTTGATATTTTAAATCCACCTGCTGAAAGTATTTCATATAAAATACCTATGAAAATTATTGAACATGTTATGGATAACCGCTATGAAGGGGATGGAACTGTCCATCTTGGAGATCATTTACTGTTTTTGCATGAATTATGCGGGTTATTCAAGTGTGCGAGTATCTCTATGGATGAAGTTAGGAAGAAACTATTCTCTATATCGTTGTCCGGTAAGCGGCGCATTGGTATAAATTGCTCGAAGAATAGGGATTCTCTTGATTGGAAGGATATTGTGCCTCTATTTTATTCTAAATTCTATCCTCCAAGTGAAATTCACAAAGACCGGAACCGCATATATAATTTCTGGCCTCATGATGGAGAGAGTATTGCCCAAGCATGGGGAAGATTGAAGTCTTTAATGCTCAAATGCCCCATTCATGAGCTTCCTGGTAATATCATCATTGATAATTTCTATGCAAGACTTTCTTTTCAGGATAAAACCTTGCTGGATACTACTTGTTCTGGATCATTTACACGCAATGAAGAAGAGGTTAAAAGGGACCTTCTTGATCGGATTCAGGAGAATACTGAAGGATGGGAGAACAACAAAGGTAAAGAGCCAGGTATAAATTATGATTATGAATGCATTGAAACTTTTATGGATACTGATAAAATTCGAAATATGAGTGCTACTTATGGTCTTGACTCTCAAGTTGTTGCAAATCTTTATAAAGCTTTTGCCTCTCATTTTGAATTACCTAAGAAGAATTTTGATAAGTATCATGAACCTTTTAAAGATGCTTGCATGAAGGATGAAATTGTTGTTAATGATTGCAATAAACAGGCTCAAACTCCTAAGAATGCTATTTCCTATAAGCATGTTAATTTTTGTGGAATGCATAGACCTTGTGGAATTAATCAAATCGAAGATGAATATTGTATCCACCATATTAATGAAAAAACTAGAAAGTGGTCTAGGGCTCTAGATGATCTTAGTAAAAAAGTTTGTGCCAGCTATCCTTTTATTTGTGAACTTTGTCATAAAGTGGGTCATTTTAATTTTCACTGCTCCTCCAATGATAATTCGCACCCCATGAGTGCTGCAAATTTGTATTGTAATGATGAAATTACTCCTAATCAGCATGATAAACTTACTTTATTTTTGTGGTGTGAAGAGTTATCAAGAAAAATCTCTTTGTTACATATGAGTGATCTTGATATTGATGATGTCCTGCATGGGTGTCTTTCTTATTGCATTGATAATTTCCATACAAATACTTACATACAAAATATAGAAGAGGACACTTTGCCAAAATACGATAGGACCGATGTGTGTTTTGAACTTATTAATGAAAAAGAGGAATCCTCCCAAGTTTCTTCTATTGTTTCTGGAAATAAATCAGGTTATGTGGAGGAGCCCCCCTTCAAGCTTCTTCCTCCTAAAGAAGGGAACGAGGAGGAGAAGAAGAAGAAGAAGAAGAAGAAGAAGAAGAAGAAGAAGAAGAAGAAGAAGAAGAAGAAGAAGAAGAAGAAGAAGAAGAAGAAGAAGAAGAAGAAGAAGAAGAAGAAGAAGAAGAAGAAGAAGAAGAAGAAGAAGAAGAAGAAGAAGAAGAAGAAGAAGAAGAAGAAGAAGAAGAAGAAGAAGAAGAAGAAGAAGAAGAAGAAGAAGAAGAAGAAGAAGAAGAAGAAGAAGAAGAAGAAGAAGAAGAAGAAGAAGAAGAAGAAGAAGAAGAAGAAGAAGAAGAAGAAGAAGAAGAAGAAGAAGAAGAAGAAGAAGAAGAAGAAGAAGAAGAAGAAGAAGAAGAAGAAGAAGAAGAAGAAGAAGAAGAAGAAGAAGAAGAAGAAGAAGAAGAAGAAGAAGAAGAAGAAGAAGAAGAAGAAGAAGAAGAAGAAGAAGAAGAAGAAGAAGAAGAAGAAGAAGAAGAAGAAGAAGAAGAAGAAGAAGAAGAAGAAGAAGAAGAAGAAGAAGAAGAAGAAGAAGAAGAAGAAGAAGAAGAAGAAGAAGAAGAAGAAGAAGAAGAAGAAGAAGAAGAAGAAGAAGAAGAAGAAGAAGAAGAAGAAGAAGAAGAAGAAGAAGAAGAAGAAGAAGAAGAAGAAGAAGAAGAAGAAGAAGAAGAAGAAGAAGAAGAAGAAGAAGAAGAAGAAGAAGAAGAAGAAGAAGAAGAAGAAGAAGAAGAAGAAGAAGAAGAAGAAGAAGAAGAAGAAGAAGAAGAAGAAGAAGAAGAAGAAGAAGAAGAAGAAGAAGAAGAAGAAGAAGAAGAAGAAGAAGAAGAAGAAGAAGAAGAAGAAGAAGAAGAAGAAGAAGAAGAAGAAGAAGAAGAAGAAGAAGAAGAAGAAGAAGAAGAAGAAGAAGAAGAAGAAGAAGAAGAAGAAGAAGAAGAAGAAGAAGAAGAAGAAGAAGAAGAAGAAGAAGAAGAAGAAGAAGAAGAAGAAGAAGAAGAAGAAGAAGAAGAAGAAGAAGAAGAAGAAGAAGAAGAAGAAGAAGAAGAAGAAGAAGAAGAAGAAGAAGAAGAAGAAGAAGAAGAAGAAGAAGAAGAAGAAGAAGAAGAAGAAGAAGAAGAAGAAGAAGAAGAAGAAGAAGAAGAAGAAGAAGAAGAAGAAGAAGAAGAAGAAGAAGAAGAAGAAGAAGAAGAAGAAGAAGAAGAAGAAGAAGAAGAAGAAGAAGAAGAAGAAGAAGAAGAAGAAGAAGAAGAAGAAGAAGAAGAAGAAGAAGAAGAATGATCTACGTCCCAAACGTATCTATAATTTCTTATGTTCCATGCTACTTTTATGATGATACTCACATTTTTTATACACACTTTATGTCATTATTATGCATTTTCCGGCACTAACCTATTGACGAGATGCCAAAGGGCCAGCTTGTTGTTTTCTCGCTGTTTTTGGTTTCGTAAATCCTAGTAAGGAAATATTCTCGAATCGGACGAAATCAACGCCCAAAGATCTTAGAATTCCACGAAGCTTCCAGAACACCCGAGAGCCACCAGAGGGGAGGCCCAGGGGCCCCACACGCCATGGCGGCGCGGCCAGGGGGTAGGGCGCGCCGCCCTACTGTGTGGTGGCCCCGTCAGCCTTCCGACTCCGCCTCTTCGCCTATATAAAGGTCCCTGACCTAAATCTTCGAGACGGAAAAGCCACGGTACGAGAAACCTTCCAGAGCCGCCGCCATCGCGAAGCCAAGATCCGGGGGACAAGGAGTCCCCGTCGCACGCCGCCGGACGGGAAGTGCCGCCGGACGGGGAAGTGCCCCCGAAGGCATCTCCATCGACACCATCGCCATCTTCATCAACGCCGCTGTCTCCCATGAGGAGGGAGTAGTTCTCCATCGAGGCTAAGGGTCTGTACCGGTAGCTATGTGGTTAATCTCTCTCCTATGTACTTCAATACAATGATCTCATGAGCTGCCTTACATGATTGAGATTCATATGAGTTTTGTATCACTATTCATCTATGTGTTACTCTAGTGATGTTATTAAAGTACTCTATTCCTCCTCCATGGTGTAACGGTGACAAGCAGTGTGCATCATGTAGTACTTGGTGTAGGCTATGATTGTAATCTCTTGTAGATTACGAAGTTAATTATTGCTATGATAGTATTGATGCGATCTATTCCTCCATCATAGTGTGATGGTGACAGTGTGCATGCTATGTTAGTACTTGGTGTAATTGCAATGATATATCATGCACTCTAAGGTTATTTAAATATGAACATCGAATGTTGTGGAGCTTGTTAACTCCGGCATTGAGGTGCTCTTGTAGCCCTACGCAATTAGTGGTGTTCATCATCCAACAAGAGAGTGTAGAGTGGTTTTATTATGTGATCAATGTTGAGAGTGTCCACTAGTGAAAGTATGATTCCTAGGCCTTGTTTCTAAGCATCGAAACTCCATTTATTTACTGTTCTGTTGCATGTTTGCTTGCTGCCATATTTTATTCAGATTGCTATTACCACTCATATCCATCCATATTACTTGTATTTCACTATCTCTTCGCCGAACTAGTGCACCTATACATCTGACAAGTGTATTAGGTGTGTTGGGGACACAAGAGACTTCTTGTATCGTGATTGCAGTGGTTGCTTGAGAGGGATATCTTTGACCTCTTCCTCCCCGAGTTCGATAAACCTTGGGTGATCCACTTAAGGGAAACTTGTCAGCTGTTCTACAAACCTCTCGCTCTTGGAGGCCCAACACTGCTCTACAAGAATAGAAGCACCCGTAGACATCAAGCACTTTTCTCGCGCCGTTGCTCGGGAGGAAAGGTAAAAGGCACTCATACGCCGGTCCCGTGTAACTAAGTACTTTTCTCGTTGCCGTTGTGTGTGTGCTCGAAGTTATTTCCTTTAGATCCCGCAATTGCATCTTTTTGTTTCTTGTTAAACACTAGTAAGGCATAATGGAAAACATCTCGTGAGTTTTTTAAACTATTTCCTGAGTCAAGACATGAATGGTTTAACGCGAAAATTAAAAAACCTATGGAACCTTATTTGCATGCTAGTAGTAATATTAGTATGAACGCTTTGAACACCATTGTTGATAATGATATAGAAAATTCTAAGCTTGGGGAGGTCGGTTTTGATGAAAATGATCTCTTTAGCCCTCCTGGTATTGAGGAGAAAGTTTATGTTGATTATGATATGCCTCCCATATATGATGATTACAATGATAGTGGTCTTTTGGTGCCGCCTACTATGGAGGATAAAGCTTATTATGATTATACTATGCCTCCTATATTTGATGATGAGAATAATAATGATAGCTACTTTGTTGAATTTGCTCCCACTACAATTAATAAGAGTGATTATGCTTATGTGGAGAGTGATGATACTTTTATGCATGAGACTCAGAATAAGAATGCTTTATGTGATAGTTATATTGTTGAATTTGTTCATGATGCCACTGAAAGTTATTACGAGAGAGGAAAATATGGTTGTAGAAGTTTTCATGTTACTAAAACACCTCTTTATATGATGAAATTTTTGAAGTTACACTTGTTTTATCTTTCTATGCTTGTTGCATCATGCTTCATGAATTTGTTTATTTACAAGATTCCTATGCATAGGAAGCATGTTAGACTTAAATATGTTTTGAATTTGCCTTTTGGTGCTCTCTTGTGCTTCAACTCTTATTTCTTGCGAGAGTATCATTGAAATTGCTGAGCCCATCTTAATGGCTATAAAGAAAGCACTTCTTGGGAGATAACCCATGTCTTTATTTTGCTACTATTTTGTTTGTGTCTTGGAAGTTGTTACTACCGTAGCAACCTCTCCTTATCTTTATTTTATTGCATTGTTGTGCCAAGTAAAGTCTTTGATAGTAAAGTCAATACTAGATTTGGATTATCATGCGTAGAACAGCATTTCTTGTCTGTCACGAATTTCAATATGCCTCTCGTAGGTAACTCAGTAAAAATCTGCCAATTTACGTGCGTGATCCTCGATATGTACGCAACTTTCATTCAATTTGAGCATTTTCATCCGAGCAAGTCTGGTGCCTCAAAAATTCGTCTTTACGTGACCGTTCTGCTTTTGACATGATTCTCGCCTTTTATTTCGCATTGCCTCTTTTGCCGTGTTGGATGGATTTCTTTGTTCCATTAATGTCCAAGAGCTTTGTGCAATGTCCAGAAGTGTTAAGAATGATTGTGTCACCTCTGAACATGTGAATTTTTTATTATGCACTAACCCTCTAATGAGTTTGTTTTGAGTTTGGTGTGGAGGAAGTTTTCAAGGGTCAAGAGAGGAGGATGATATACTATGATCAAGAAGAGTGAAAAGTCTAAGCTTGGGGATGCCCCTCGTGGTTCATCCTCGCATATTTTAAGAAGACCCAAGCTGTCTAAGCTTGGGGATGCCCAAGGCATCCCCTTCTTCATCGACAACTTATCAGTCACCTCTAGTGAAACTATATTTTTATTCCGTCACATCTTATGTACTTTACTTGGAGCGTCTCTGCTTTTGTTTTTGTTTTGTTTGAATAAAATATGATCCATCATGCTTGTGTGGGAGAGAGACACGCTCCGCTTTTTCATATGAACACTTGTGTTCTTCGCTTTATTCTTTAATATTCATGGCGGAGTTGAAAACTGCTTCGTTCATTGTTATATGGTTGGAAACAGAAAATGTTGCATGTGGTAAATAGTATATTGTATTGAATAATTTGATACTTGGCAATTGTTGTGCTCATATAGATCATGTTTAAGCTCTTGCATCATGTACTTTGTACCCATTAATGAAGAACTACATAGAGCTTGTTAAAATTTGGTTTGCATGATTAGTTTCTCTAGAGTCTAGATATTTTCTCGGTTAAGGTGTTTGAACAACAAGGAGACAATGTAAAGTCTTATAATAGTTACAATATGTTCATATGTGAGCTTTGATGCACCTTTTATATTTGAGTTTGCTTCAAACAACCTTGCTAGCCTAGCCTTGTATTGAGAGGAATTCTTCTCGTGCATCCAAATCCTTGAGCCAAAAACTATGCCATTTGTGTCCACCATACCTACCTACTACATGGTATTTCTCTGCCATTCCAAAGTAAATTACTTGAGTGCTACCTATAAAATTCTATTCTTTGTCTTTGCAATATATAGCTCATGGGAAAAATAGCCTTAAAAACTATTGTGGTGAAGAATATGTACTTATGTGTCTTATTTCTTAATAAGTTGCTTGTTGAGCGGTAACCATGTTTCGGGGACGCCATCAACTTTTACCTTTGTTGAATATCATGTGAGTTGCTATGCATGTTCGTCTTGTCCTAAGTAAGGGCGATTTTCATGATCAAATGGTTTGAGTATGCATATTGTTAGAGAAGAACATTGGGCCGCTAACTAAAGCCATGATTCATGGTGGAAGTTTCAGTTTGGACAACTAATCCTCAATCTCTTATGAGAATTTTAATCGTTGTTGAATGCTTATGCATTAAAGAGGAGTCCATTATCTCGTTGTCTATGTTGTCCCTGCATGGATGTCTAAGTTGAGAATAATCAAAAGCGAGAAATCCAATGCGAGCTTTCTCCTTAGACCTTTGTACAGCAAAGATAGAGGTACTCCTTTGTGACACTTGGTTGAAACATATGTTATGCAATGATAATCCATGTTAATCCAAGCTAATTAGGACAAGGTGCGAGCACTATTGGTATACTATGCATGAGGCTTGCAACTTATAGGATATCTTATACATAACACATATGCTTTATTACTACCGTTGACAAAATTGTTTCTATGTTTTCAAAATGAAAAGCTCTAGCACAAATATAGTAATCCATGCTTCCTCTCGCGAAGGGCCAATCTTTTACTTTATTGTTGAGTCAGTTTACCCATTCTTTCTATCCTAGAAGCAAACACTTGTATCAATTGTGTGCATTGATTCTTACATGTTTACTTATTGCACTTGTTATATTGCTTTATGTTGACAACTATCCATGAGATATACATGTTACAAGTTGAAAGCAATTGCTGAAACTTAATCATCCTTTGTGTTGCTTCAATACCTTTTACTTGAATCTATTGCTTTATGAGTTAACTCTTATGCAAGTCTTATTGATGCTTGTCTTGAAAGTACTATTCATGAAAAATCTTTGTTATATGGTTCATTTGTTTACTCATTGTCTTTACCATTGCTTTGAATCACTTCATTCATCTCATATGCTTTACAATAGTATTGATCAAGATTATGATAGCATGTCACTTCAGAAATTATCCTTGTTATCGTTTACCTACTCGAGGGCGAGTAGGAACTAAGCTTGGGGATGCTTGATACGTCCCAAACGTATCTAATTTCTTATGTTCCATGCTACTTTATGATGATACTCACATGTTTTATACACACTTTATGTCATTATTATGCATTTTCCGGCACTAACCTATTGACGAGATGCCGAAGGGCCGCTTGCTGTTTTCTCGTCGTTTTTGGTTTCGAAATCCTAGTTAGGAAATATTCTCGAATCGAACGAAATCAACGCCCAGCATCTTAGAATTCCACGAAGCTTCCGAACACCCGAGAGCCACCGCAGGGGGAGGCCCAGGGCTCCCACACGCCATGGCGGCGCGGCCGTGGGGTAGGGGCGCGCCGCCCTACCGTGTGGTGGCCCCGTCGCCCTCCGACTCCGCCTCTTCGCCTATATAAAGGTCCCCGACCTAAATCTTCGAGACGGAAAGCCACGGTACGAGAAACCTTCCGCAGCCACCGCCATCGCGAAGCCAAGATCCGGGGGACAGAGTCTCCGTTCCCGCACGCCGCCGGACGGGGAAGTGCCCCCGAAGGCATCTCCATCGACACCACCGCCATCTTCATCAACGCCGTTGTCTCCCATGAGGAGGGAGTAGTTCTCCATCGAGGCTAAGGGCTGTACCTGGTAGCTATGTGGTTAATCTCTCTCCTATGTACTTCAATACAATGATCTCATGAGCTGCCTTACATGATTGAGATTCATATGAGTTTTGTATCACTATTCATCTATGTGTTACTCTAGTGATGTTATTAAAGTACTCTATTCCTCCTCCATGGTGTAACGGTGACAGTGTGTGTGCATCATGTAGTACTTGGCGTAGGCTATGATTGTAATCTCTTGTAGATTATGAAGTTAATTATTGCTATGATAGTATTGATGCGATCTATTCCTCCTTCATAGTGTGATGGTGACAAGTGTGCATGCTATGTTAGTACTTGGTGTAATTGCAATGATCTATCATGCACTCTAAGGTTATTTAAATATGAACATCGAATGTTGTGGAGCTTGTTAACTCCGGCATTGAGGTGCTCTTGTAGCCCTACGCAATTAGTGGTGTTCATCATCCAACAAGAGAGTGTAGAGTGGTTTTATTATGTGATCAATGTTGAGAGTGTCCACTAGTGAAAGTATGATCCCTAGGCCTTGTTTCTAAGCATCGAAACTCCGTTTATTTACTGTTTTGTTGCATGTTTGCTTGCTGCCATATTTTATTCAGATTGCTATTACCACTCATATCCATCCATATTACTTGTATTTCACTATCTCTTCGCCGAACTAGTGCAGCTATACATCTGACAAGTGTATTAGGTGTGTTGGGGACACAAGAGACTTCTTGTATCGTGATTGCAGTGGTTGCTTGAGAGGGATATCTTTGACCTCTTCCTCCCTGAGTTCGATAAACCTTGGGTGATCCACTTAAGGGAAACTTGCTGCTGTTCTACAAACCTCTGCTCTTGGAGGCCCAACACTGTCTACAAGAATAGAAGCACCCGTAGACATCAACCTACATTAGTGATCATGATTTGAAAGAGCACACTAGTTTTGATATTGGAAATCTCTGGGAAACTAATTCTGAAAATGATGATGTTAATAATTGACATAGTATCAGTACTATCCATGCTTCCTCCCATAATGATATAGAAAGCTCTAAGCTTGGGGATGAGGTGTTTGAAAATCCTTTTGCTACTGATCATTATATGTTTGATACATCTCCTTCTAGTAACAATGATGGTATGGTCACGTGATGAACATACTCGTGAAAGATAATTATTCTATTTCTTATGATGACACTATGCCTCCGATCTTTGATGATTATTATAAAGAATGCTATGACACATGTTATAATTATCCTTATGAAACTTGTCATAGTTATGGTGGGATCGCAAAAAATTATTCCCTTAGTATGCAACTTGTTTACCATGTTCAAATTCTTGATAATAATCTTGCTCCAATTACTATTAATGAGAAGAACTCTTCTTATGCCAAAATTAATGATACTTTTATGCATATGAACCATGATAAGAATGTTTTAAGTGATGGGTATATTGTGGATTTCATCAATGATGCTACTGAAAGTTATTATGAGAGAGGGAAACACGGTTATATGCATCTTAATAATATTAAATTTCCCCTCTCTATGTTGAGAATCTTGAAGTTACTCGTGTTTTATCTTCCTATGCTTGTCACTTTGCTCCTCATGAATTTATTTGTGTACAAGATTCCTCCCCATAGGAAGTGGGTTAGGCTCAAATTTGTTTCATACTTGCTTTTTGATGCTCTCTTTGTTTCAATTCTCATCCTTATGCGAGTGCATCATTGAAACTGCTGAGCCCATCTTAATGGCTATAAAGAAAGCACTTCTTGGGAGATAACCCATGTTTTCATTTTGCTACTGTTTTGTTGTGCCTTGGAAGTTGTTACTACTGTAGCAACCTCTCCTTATCTTACTTTATTGCATTGTTGTGCCAAGTGAAGTCTTTGATAGTAGGGTTGATACTAGATTTGGATTACTCGCGCGTAAACAGCATTTCTTGCCGTCACGAATTTGAGTATGATTCTCTGTAGGTAACTCAGAAAAATCTGCCAATTTACGTGCGTGATCCTCGGATATGTACGCAAATTTCATTCAATTTGAGAATTTTCATCCGAGCAAGTCCTGGTGCCTCAAAAAAAATCGTCTTTACTGACCGTTCCGTTTTGACAGATTCTCGCCTTTTATTTCGCATTGCCTCTTTTGCCGTGTTGGATGGATTTCTTTGTTCCATTAACCTCCGAGTAGCTTTGTGCAATGTCCGAAGTGTTAAGAATGATTATGTCACCTCTGAATATGTGAATTTTTGATTATGCACTAACCCTCTAATGAGTTTGTTTCGAGTTTGGTGTGGAGGAAGTTTTCAAGGGTCAAGAGAGGAGGATGATACAATATGATCAAAAAGAGTGAAAAGTCTAAGCTTGGGGATGCCCCCGTGGTTCATCCCCGCATATTTCAAGAAGACTCAAGCATCTAAGCTTGGGGATGCCCAAGGCATCCCCTTCTTCATCGACAACTTATCGTGTCACCTCTAGTGAAACTATATTTTTATTCCGTCACATCTTATGTACTTTACTTGGAGCGTCTGTGTGCTTTTATTTTAGTTTTGTTATTTTCATTCTCTGAATAAATACATGCTTGTGTGGGAGAGAGACACGCTCCGCTGTTTCGTATGAACACATGTGTTCTTAGCTTTACTCTTAATGTTCATGGCGAAGGTTGAACTACTTCGTTCATTGTTATATGGTTGGAAACAGAAAATGTTGCATGTGGTAATTGGTATAATCTATTATCTATTATATATTAAAAGTAAATTACGGGCTAACCAGAAATTAGAGAAATCGCTAGAAAATCCCACAAAAATCAGAAACATCTGGCCATCAATTAAATAGACATAAAAATCACTACCGTTAATTTTAAGAATCACTTATTAGGGGTAGAAGTAATTACCCACCAATGCCATTAACTATTCTTTACGTAACCCTTCAATCTCTATCCAAATAAAAATAGACTGCCTACATTGATTGAAACAATCTACGACCCTTCCAGCCTTCCGTGAAAAAAAAGCTACAAACCCCATCCCGCGCCGCCACACCATGGCCGTCTCCTGGAGCCTTTACCATGTCAGTTACCTTCAATTTTTCCTGATCTTCTTATGCACCGTTGCAGGATCCTCGCGGGTCGGCTTTGCATCCGCGATCTTCTCCACGAAAAGTATATGTGCAAAGACAGGAAGAAAAGCTTGGAGATCGATCTAGCAAGATCCACCGAAGTTTGACGATGGCCGACTCGGACAAGGCGCACGATAGCAAGATCCACCGGCCCGGGAAACTCAGTTGCCTCCTCCGACCATGATGACAAGATGAAAACGGAAGCTAAGGCACGCACGCACGAACGACGCTTGCCAAGTTGCCATGCAGGTGAGTTTCACCGCTTCATAGAGTAATGAAACATATATAGCCAGATCATGGAAGGAGGACAAGAGGGTAACATAGCTAGGTCGTGGATGGAGGAAAAGGAGCACGTTCGTGTCCGGCCGGATCCGGCGTGAGCTGTCTCGGTCGTTCACGTCAGAGGGGACGATACGTCCATCCAGAGATCAAACCGACGCGACAAGATGTCCTCTTGGTGGTGACTGGTGAGTAATTAGATTCCAGCTCCTCTTTGTAAACAAGTGTACTACTTCTGTCTAATCTTTCGCCACCAAGCAGATGCAGCAGCATGAGCCTGGAATACATCACGTTGGGATCAAGATTTTGGTTGTACTAAAAAAACGATGGAGAGGACCCAAATATACTCAAGATGCAAGTCGGTATCTGTGTTCAGCAACTTCAGCCCCTACTTGCAGTTTGAGGTAAATAAGTATCAGCTACATCTGTGTGAGGTAATGCTTATTGTCTAGAATTTGAGAGCACATATAGTCATAGACCATTAGTCATCGGAGCAAAACAGCCATTACCAGCTAATTCGCAACTAGCCTGTGGCTTTTTTTAGCAATGGCAAAGCAATTATTCTAATAACTATTATATTTATAAGAATATTTTTACATGCAACAAAAAGTCGGAACTCAAACTGCATGTCTCTTCCCATCTTTCATGTGAAGACACATCTCTAACCTCTTCATTCGCGTACTACATTTGTTTCAAATTTCAAATTTCCATAGCAGAGAAGACGTCATATATGGACATGGCGTAGGCGGCCACTTATGGATGTATTGTTGCTCTCAGCTGCATGCATCATGCATATGAGCATATCTATACTTCGTGGCATTAAATTTGTTCGATGTAACCTGCCAGTCTGCAACAACTTCATGCTGCACCAGCCATTAAACAGGAGGTTAGGATTTCTTGGAACTGGGCACTATTTACTCTTTGGTTATCGTGGTTGTTTTTCTTGCAGAACTGGCCAGCTTAATTTTACTAAAGTCCATCAGGTGTGTATATGTGCACATAGATATGCTCCTTAATGTATGTCCATAGTTAGAGCTTGATATTAGGTTTTCCTTATATACCAGCAGATCATGGTAGATTCTTCCTAATGTTGTCACATACATATACATGTGTTCTGTGGTTTCGAATGAAATCGCACGCTGTTCAACTTGAAATTAAGAATTTTATAGAAACTACCAGATACCGTTGAATATATCTCACGTGTCATACACACTACACGTATTCGGCAAACATTACGCACACTCAAAACAAAGACGATGGTAACATTCTATTTTCCTAAACTTTACAATACTGCATATATCTCTGTTAGTCGAAAACTTCAGATAGAACTCTACAATTCATTTGATCTTAATTAAATGCATGCTCTCCCGCTAACAAAATTCCATACAGGTTTCAAAAAGAGTTGCACCAATCAAATAGGAAGTGGCAAACAAGGGCGAACTTAGCAGAGATGATGATGTGAAGCTTATTGATCACGTCTTGACCTCAATACACAACACCTCACTTTTCAGAGACCAAAAAACAAGGTTGCAGTCATGGGATGAGTCGTCGACACGGCATATTGTTTTTAAATAAGGTAGAAATGCATGGCTATGAATAACCAAGAGATTTTGTGGAGTAGATAATAATAATAATATACCAATATTAAAAGAAGACAATGATGTTCTCCCATTTATGTAAAATCACATTTTTTATGCAAATAGTTATGCTTCATTGCATATGCATATATTGCTGACTTTGATATCTATATTCTATATGCTGCACCTTCATACCTTGGATGCCTCTCCCATTATGGCTTGCAAGCGTTATATTTGATAATATCTCTTATTTCATGTATATACATGGTTCTTCTCGATCCATTTAATAGAGCAACAAGAATGTCTATCTTTTCATGGAACAATTTTCTCCTTAGATTAAAGAAAATTGTTTATCATTAGACCTTTCTTAGAATACTAAAATATCTGATGGTATTGTAGATCCATTCATATGTTATTTATTAGTTCAGGGTAAGGGAGATATTAATTTGCAAAAAAATACGTAATTTATAATTTGAATTACTTGAAGGATCTGCAATTCCTATTCTTAAACATTATATGAGAAAGTGAAAAATTTCGTTCATGGTTTACTTAGATAAAACTTTCAGCAACTTGGTAAGGGAAATTTCCGGTATGATTTTTTCACATAATTTTGGCCAACATAAAGTTTGAGTTCCCAGTATTGCTTTTATAAATCCCTTATTGTTATGGAAAATGGGATGTGAGGGGTCATCTAAATTGAAGAGTTTCCATATGAACTTTCTAAGAGTCAAATCGTATAAATTTATCTTATTATGGTCGTGTTTATAAAAGGAAAGACACCCACAATAATTCTATTCCCTCCTGTTCAGAATAATTACTCAAAAATAGATGTATCTAGACATGTTTTAGTGTGTAGATACATCCATTTTTAGCACTTATTTTGAACCGAAGGGAGTATAAAATTTACATTTGCGCAATATGGTACGTAGGATTTGCAGCAAGATAGAGACCTCATTTTTTCCTTTGTTTTAATTCTAGCTTTTTAGTATTTTTATTTTCAGAAATGTGATCGAAAATAAGCTATGCAGCGTTTTATGTAGGTCTTATTGGTTGCGTGGCGGCCCAGAACAAGCACTAGGGGCGTAACAAACCAAGGCATATTTTTTTGGATAAATACTAATGTTTATTTTTATTATACTATATTAGGAAGACGTGCACATGAAATATGACCACTAAAACGTGCAAAATGTTTGCAATATTTTGTTTCTTAGTTGAACATGAGCATAGTTTTTGGTTCTACGCCGGCGGTTCTAATGAATAATGCATACATTAAAATTCAAGATTAGTAAAGTTTGATCAAACTTAGTTAAAAAGCCATCAAAACCTACGACATTATATAGATATCAAAGGAAAATGTATTTCACGATGTATCTAACACTGTTGAGCTTGGGTTGTACATATTAATATTTTTTCAGTTTCACTTCTAGAAAAAATATGCCTTATTCATTGGAATGCAGTTAGTAATACTATTTCAATCCGGAACGGAAAGCACAAATAGTTCTCATTTACCATGCACCATCACAAGTTCATGCAATGCAATGGAAATCCACCATTTTCACTACAAGTCATTAAACATTATTTATGCATAAATAATAAGACTATTAAAGTTGTTGCCCGCGGATGTGCGCGGGCCACTGTGCTAGTGTCTTGAATAATGTGATACTTGGCAATTGTTGTGCTCATATAGATCATGTTTAAGCTCTTGCATCATGTACCTTGTACCCATTAATGAAGAACTACATAGAGCTTGTTAAAATTTGGTTTGCATGATTAGTTTCTCTAGAGTCTAGATATTTTCTGGTTAAGGTGTTTGAACAACAAGGAGACAATGTAAACTCTTATAATACTTACAGTATGTTCATATGTGAGCTTTGCTGCACCTTTTATACTTGAGTTTGCTTCAAACAACCTTGCTAGCATAGCCTTGTATTGAGAGGAATTCTTCTCGTGCATCCAAATCCTTGAGCCAAAAACCATGCCATTTGTGTCCACCATACCTACCTACTACATGGTATTTCTCTGCCATTCCAAAGTACATTACTTGAGTGCTACTTTTAAAATTCTATTCTTTGTCTTTGCAATATATAGCTCATGGGAAAATAGCCTTAAAAACTATTGTGGTGAAGAATATGTACTTATGCGTCTTATTTCTTATAAGTTGCTTGTTGAGCGGTAACCATGTTTCTGGGGACGCCATCAACTTTTACTTTTGTTGAATATCATGTGAGTTGCTATGCATGTTCGTCTTGTCTGAAGTAAGGGAGATTTTCATGATCAAATGGTTTGAGTATGCATATTGTTAGAGAAGAACATTGGGCCGCTAACTAAAGCCATGATTCATGGTGGAAGTTTCAGTTTGGACAATCAATCCTCAATCTCTTATGAGAATTTTAATTGTTGTTGAATGCTTATGCATTAAAGAGGAGTCCATTATCTCGTTGTCTATGTTGTCCCGGTATGGATGTCTAAGTTGAGAATAATCAAAAGCGAGAAATCCAATGCGAGCCTTCTCCTTAGACCTTTGTGCGAGCGGCATAGAGGTACCCCTTTGTGACACTTGGTTGAAACATATGCTATGCAATGATAATCCATGTTAATCCAAGCTAATTAGGACAAGGTGCGAGCACTATTGGTATACTATGCATGAGGCTTGCAACTTATAGGATATCTTATACATAACACATATGATTTATTACTACCGTTGACAAAATTGTTTCTTGTTTTCAAAATGAAAAGCTCTAGCACAAATATAGTAATCCATGCTTCCCTCTGCGAAGGGTCTATCTTTTACTTTATTGTTGAGTCAGTTTACCCATTCTTTCTATCCCGGAAGCAAACACTTGTATCAACTGTGTGCATTGATTCTTACATGTTTACTTATTGCACTTGTTATATTACTTTGTGTTGACAATTATCCATGAGATATAAATGTTGAAGTTGAAAGCAACCGCTGAAACTTATATCTTCCTTTGTGTTGCTTCGTTGCTTTCTACTAAGAATTTATTGCTTTATGAGTAACTCTTATGCAAGTCTTATTGATGCTTGTCTTGAAAGTATTATTCATGAAAAGTCTTTGCTATATAATTCATTTGTTTACTCATTATCTTCACCATTGCTTCGAATCGCTGCATTCATCTCATATGCTTTACAATAGTATTGATCAAGATTATGATAGCATGTCACTTCGTAAATTATCCTTGTTATCGTTTACCTACTCGAGGGCGAGTAGGAACTAAGCTTGGGGATGTTTGATACGTCTCAAACGTATCTATAATTTCTTATGTTCCATGCTACTTTTATGATGATACTCACATGTTTTATACACACTTTATGTCATTATTATGCGTTTTCCGGAACTAACCTATTGACGAGATGCCGAAGTGCCAGTTCCTGTTTTCTGCTGTTTTTGGTTTCAAAAATCCTAGTAAGGAAATATTCTCGGAATTGGACGAAATCAACGCCCAACATCTTATAATTCCACGAAGCTTCCGGAACACCCGAGGGGGACCAGAGGAGAGCCACGAGGCCACCGTGACAGTAGGGCGGCGCGGCCCAAGGGGGCGCCCCTATTGTGTGGCGCCCCGTAACCCTTCCGACTCCGCCTCTTCGCCTATTTAAAGGTCCCCGACCTAAATCTTCGATACGGAAAAGCCACGGTACGAGAAAACTTCCGCAGCCGCCGCCATCGCGAAGCCAAGATCCGGGGGACAGGAGTCTCCGTTCCGGCACGCCGCCGGGACGGGGAAGTGCCCCGGAAGGCATCTCCATCAACACCACCGCCATCTTCATCAACGCTGTCTGTCTCCCATGAGGAGGGAGTAGTTCTCCATCGAGGCTAAGGGCTGTACCGGTAGCTATGTGGTTCATCTCTCTCTCCTATGTACTTCAATACAATGATCTCATGAGCTGCCTTACATGATTGAGATCCATATGATGAGTTTGTAATCTAGATGTCCTTATGCTATTCAAGTGGATTTTACTTATGTGATCTCCGGAGACTCCTTGTCCCACGTGTGTAAAGGTGACAGTGTGTGCACCGTGTGGGTCTCTTAGGCTATATTTCACAGAATACTTATTCACTGTGTTATGATTTGAGTTGGATGTCTCTATGAAATTGTCGTGTGTTAGTACCTCCTATGAATGCTCACAGTGACAGCGTGGGGTGTTTATTAGTACTTGGGAATACATCTTTAAGGTTTGCCTACATGATAAATTAGTGTTCGTTATCTTGCCAGAGAGTAATTCAGAATAGCATAGTGAAGTGCTTATTTATATTCCTTTACGATTGCAATGTTGAGAGTGTCCACTAGTGAAAGTATGATCCCTAGGCCTTGTTTCCAAATACTGCAATCATCGCTTATTTACTGTTTTACTGCATCTTTACTTCCTGCAATATTATCACCATCAACTGCACGCCAGCAAGCTATTTTTACGGCGCCGTTACTACTGCTCATATTCATTCATACCACTTGTATTTCACTATCTCTTCGCCGAACTAGTGCACCTATACATCTGACAAGTGTATTAGGTGTGTTGGGGACACAAGAGACTTCTTGTATCGTGATTGCAGGGTTGCTTGAGAGGGATATCTTTGTCCTCTACCTCCCTGAGTTCGATAAACCTTGGGTGATTCACTTAAGGGAAACTTGCTGCTGTTCTACAAACCTCTGCTCTTGGAGGCCCAACACTGTCTACAGGAAAAGAAGTGTGAGTAGACATCAATCCTCCACACCAACACCAAGTTCAAGGAAGAAGAAGGAGCAAGGGGCTGCTGCCTCCAAGGGTAGCCGCCGCCCTCCCGACGCCGCCGCCACGGGGATCTTCATCACTGTCTCCTACTCTCCTCCACGAGCAACACCTCTTCATCAACACCTACATCAATATCCTCATCTACCCCTTTGTAATCTCTTAGCAGACTTGATGTGTGAGGCAATCTATCATTTTCCCATGATGTATTGTACCTTTATGTCTTTGTTTAAGTGACATGTTCTTGGTAACTGTGAAATACTTTGTGATGGTTGCATATAAGTATATGTTATATTTTATGATGATCTCTTGTACTGATATATGAGTGCACACATATGTTGGGAAATGCATGAGGTTGTCACCGTTACATGATGATAGGGAGAGGGGCAGCTGGAGCTTGATATAAACCATGTCCCAATTCTTAGATATGCATGTAGTATTAATTTATGGTTAATCAACATGAGGAATAACTATGTGGAGCTTTAAACTTACTGCGGTGGTTGGAATTTATGTTTTAATAATTTATTTGTTTGCTCATACCTATGGCCATAGGATCAATCACTAGTGGTGTATTTGCTCATATTTATGGTTACACCTATCTATGACTCGTCTCTAGAAGAAACACTAAAAAGACTATCCTAAGCTTCACTAATTGTGACAACCACACAAATGAAATAGCAATTTGCCAGAACAATTAGTTGATCCGCTTCATCTCACTTCACTTTACTATATTTTTATTGCATTAATTTTAATCCTTGCATATTATTTTCAGCAATCATAGTATTCTAGTAGAAACCTCTACACACACACTAGATCCTAGTTTTGCATAGAAGGCCATATATGTGGATTATAGGGCTTTAGAGAATCTATAGTTTACCTTCAGCTTCTCGTGGATTCGACATTCAAATACTTATCGAATTGTACTGCGGTAATCCCCTGCACTTGAGGCTATCAATTATAAAGATAGATTTCAGGTTTGTCCAAAAGCATGCTTCGAGACATGGTCAATCAAGATGGGGTTTTCCCCTCTCTGCATGAGAGAGATATCCCTGGACCCCTTGAGCGATCGGATTCGAAAATGCATGGCCGAGCTATTTAACATTAAGAGTAACCTAGTAAGGATTCTGAATCACATGATCGATAAACAATGGTCATCTTGACATTGTACCTAATATCATGAGGCAAAGGAAATGACATGCATAGAACATTATGATGGTTCATCCGATACGATTATGCGTGTTTAGGAGTTGACATGTCTTGCTAGAGGCCAGTACCAACTATTGGCCGAGTAGAAGTACTCGTGTCACGTTTATTCATGTGTGAACCTATAGGATCACACACTTAACGAACTGAATTAGACGAGGCTTAGCATAGTAATGGGTCTATAATGTAGAAGAGTATCAGCGACGCCTATATAAGAGAGGGTGGGGCTAGTTGCAGTGGCGGAGCCAGCATATCAACTTTGTGTAGTCAGCTTGAAACTATGTAGTCAAATAAACATATTTGTATAATTTTTAATTAAATTTTGCAATTTTCAGCTTATATTGCCAACAAACTATGTAGTCAATTGACTACACAGCTAAGGCGTGGCTCCGCCACTGGCTAGTTGATTATGTTGATCACTCCACCCAACTGCCAAACCTCTCACGTCTCAGTTGCACACGCGCACCTAGCAGTCTAGCGTGTGACGCTTTCATTCTGCACGAGTGCATACCTTGCAGGTGTTGCGTTTGTTGCACTTGGACGACCCACACAAGAGGAGTTGAGCGTGTGACGAGCGCGTGAACATAGTACTAGATTTAAATGTGCGCCTTGGCGCACGATCCCGTGAAACTCGTGCGAATGCAAACTCAATATAATAACGCTAAAATTAGGTGATATAATGATAATATATTTTGAGGTTTTGCAAAATAAAATTGACAAGTACAAAATTCAGATAAAGCACACGAAATTACAAACAAGTAATAGTATAGGTTTAGATCAAAACACACCGCTCTTTCATACATAAGGTCCTCTTCCATACATAAGGATGCATGAGAATCTTCAAGTTCCTTCACTATGATATATCCAAACCATCGAAAGCTCAGTTGGTAGTAATATCTCCTCGCACGCGACAATTTTTCCATCCTTCTCATTCAGCTTATCCCAGAGACATTCACGTCCAACCTACAATAGTTGTCCCTCGGCACCTTCCTCTGAAATGATTGCATTGGTTTGTCATGTGCTAGTGAAACACATATGTCCAAAAAAACTCGGTTGCACTCCGCACGTATACAAGTGAAGATTCAAATGAAAAAAGGTTGTAGAACACACCTTATATCAATTAATGCATGTGTGCACACAATGAGCGCCATGGAACATCAAGTATTTGTCGTCTTGACCTTGCATACCCTAGCCAAAGTTGTGAAAAGAACATTTTTGTAGCATGCCACAAGCTTGTTGCTCGTGCAGGTCAGCAGAATAACTTCTCTCCCAAGTCTCACTCTTGGCGTTATGAGAAGCCTCCGGCTCTCCCGAGTGCCCGAGCAAAGATCACCTTCTCCGCCATGGCGCCGCTGAATTTCAAATGGCAGTTTTCACAAATCGGGTGAGTGCTATTACAAAAATCTGAACTCATCGTGACATGAAAGAAGGCATCGGGGTCTACCGGCTCGTGAAAGGAGGACACTCAACAAAGAGCGAGGGGAATGGGGACTCGGACGAGAAGCCAGAGCAACCGTGGCCAAATGTTTGAGGCACAAATGTGGGGAGCTGCAACAGCATGTGATGGTGCTCCACCTCTACTGCTTACTCATCCTAGTCGTCTCCTCGGCAGCCACGACACAGGAGGTGCTTGATACGTCTCCGACGTATCGATAATTTCTTATGTTCTATGCCATATTATTGATGATACCTACATGCTTTATGCACACTTTATGTCATATTCGTGCATTTTCTGGAACTAACCTATTAACAAGATGCCGAAGTGCCGCTCTCGTTTTCTCGCTGTTTTGGGTTTCAGAAATCCTAGTAACGAAATATTCTCGAATTGGACGAAACAAAGACCCAGGGGCCTATTTTGCCACGAACCTTCCGTAAGACCGAAGAGCATACGAAGTGGGGCCACGAGGTGGCCAAACCACAAGGCGGCGCGGCCAAGGGGGCCCGCGCCGCCCGTGGTGTGGGCCCCTCGTCGCCCTCCGACTCGCCCTTCCGCCTACTTAAAGCCTTCGTCGCGAAACCCCCCGATGCGAAAAACCACGATACGGAAAACCTTCCGCAGACGCCGCCGCCGCTAATCCCATCTCGGGGGATTCCGGAGATCTCCTCCGGCACCCTCGCCGGAGAGGGGATTCATCTCCCGGAGGACTCTACACCGCCATGGTCGCCTCCGGAGTGATGAGTGAGTAGTTCACCCTCGGACTATGGGTCCATAGCAAGCAGCTAGATGGTTGTCTTCTCCTCATTGTGCTTCATTGTTGGATCTTGTGAGCTGCCTAACATGATCAAGATCATCTATCTCGTAATACTCTATGTTGTGTTTGTCGGGATCCGATGGATAGAGAATACCATGTTATGTTAATTATCAAGTTATTACATATGTGTTGTTTATGATCTTGCATGCTCTCCGTTATTAGTAGAGGCTCGGCCAAGTTGATGCTAGTAACTCCAAGAGGGAGTATTTATGCTCGATAGTGGGTTCATGCCTCGCATTGACACTTGGGACAATGGACGAAAGTTCTAAGGTTGTGTTGTGCTCGTTGCCACTAGGGATAAAACATTGATGCTATGTCCGAGGATGTAGTTATTGATTACATTACACACCATACTTAATGCAATTGTCCGTTGCTTTGCAACTTAATACCGGGAAGGGGTTCGGACGATAACCTCGAAGGTGGACTTTTTAGGCATAGATGCAGCTGGATGGCGGTCTATGTACTTTGTCGTAATGCCCAATTAAATCTCACTCGTACTTATCATGACATGTATGTGCATTGTTATGCCCTCTCTATTTGTCAATTGCCCGACTGTAATTTGTTCACCCAACATGCTTTTATCTTATGGGAGAGACACCTCTAGTGAACTCGTGGACCCCGGTCCATTCTTTAATACTCGAAATACAAATCTGCTCGCAATACTTGTTTTATCGTTTTCTCTCGCAAACAATCATCTTCCACACAATATGGTTAATCCTTTGTTACAGCAATCCGAGTGAGATTGACAACCTCACCGTTTCGTTGGGGCAAAGTACTTTGGTTGTGTTGTGCAGGTTCCACGTTGGCGCCGGAATCCCCGGTGTTGCACCGCACTACATCCCGCCGCCATCAACCTTCAACGTGCTTCTTGGCTCCTCCCGGTTCGATAAACCTTGGTTTCTTTCCGAGGGAAAACTTGCTGCCTGTGCGCATCATACCTTCCTCTTGGGGTTCCCCAACGAACGTGTGAAATACACGCCATCAAGCATATTTTCCTGGCGCCGTTGTCGGGGAACCGAAGCAAAGCTACACCACAAAGATTTCTAACTCCCACGTCAACTACACGCCAGCATATTTTCTCGGCGCCGTTGCCGGGGAGATCAAGACACGCCTGCAAGGGGAGTCTCCACTTCTCAACCTCTTTACTTTGTTTTTGTCTTGCTTTATTTTATTTACTACTTTGTTTGCTGCATTATATCAAAACACAAAAAAATTAGTTGCTAGTTTTACTTTATTTACTGTCTTGTTCGCTATATCAAAAACACAAAAAAATTAGTTTACTTGCATTTACTTTACTTGATTCATCATGTTTCCTTTTAATTTTACCACAAAAAACATACCGGTAGGACAAGGGTCTATCATTGGGAGAAACAATATAGAAGAATTCTTTAGTCATGTTAGTACCGTTGAAGATTTTGAAGATAGACACTTGGTAGAACTTGCTCCTACTTATGAAATTGTTGCTGCTGCTTTAGTTCGCATGTTGGAAACTAAATTTGTTAATCTCAATCCTATAATCCAACACATGTTTCTTACGCTTGGTGATTTGGAAGAGGGGGGAAAGAAAGATTTTGTTTTAGAAACCCTTCTTAGAGAATTTGGTGGTCTAGCAAGAGAGGCTAGAAAGGTCTTTGCTAAATTTAATATGCTTGGTTCTCATACTAATTTTGTTGGTCTCCTTGAAAAAATGGACATGGATAGAATAAGGTACACTAATAATGCTAATGATGGTGGGGAGATCAAAGCACCAATACCATGTAAACTCCTAGCTATGAATGATGCACTAGAAAATAACTATGCTTGGCTTGTTCCTGAAAATTTGTTCGATGAGAGTAGCAAGCCCAAGACTAATGAAAAGGGAGACGCTGAAACTTATGTATCCAATATACTATGCATGGTTGAGAAAACTCCAAACCCCGCTGTAGGTGCACCACCCTTTGATAACACTTGAGTTACACTTTCGCGCCTAGCCGAAAGGCGTTAAAGAAAAGCGCTTATGGGAGACAACCCATATTTTTACTACAGTATTTTTGTTTTATATTTGAGTCTTGGAAGTTGTTTACTACTGTAGCAACCTCTCCTTATCTTAGTTTTGAGTTTTGTTGTGCCAAGTAAAGTCTTTGATAGTAAAGTAAGTACTAGATTTGGATTACTGCGCAGTTCCGCATTTCTTTGCTGTCACGAATCTGGGTCTACCTCCCGTAGGTAGCTCAGAAAATTAAGCCAATTTACGTGCATGATCCTCAGATATGTACGCAACTTTCATTAAATTTGAGCATTTTCATTTGAGCAAGTCTGGTGGCCTAATAAAATCCATCTTTACGGACTGTTCTGTTTTGACAGATTCTGCCTTTTTATTTCGCATTGCCTCTTTTGCTATGTTGGATGAATTTCTTTGATCCATTAATGTCCAGTAGCTTTATGCAATGTCCAGAAGTGTTAAGAATGATTGTGTCACCTCTGAACATGTGAATTTTTATTATGCACTAACCCTCTAATGAGTTGTTTCGAGTTTGGTGTGGAGGAAGTTTTCAAGGATCAAGAGAGGAGTATGATGCAATATGATCAAGGAGAGTGAAAGTTCTAAGCTTGGGGATGCCCCGTGGTTCACCCCTGCATATTTTAAGAAGACTCAAGCTGTCTAAGCTTGGGGATGCCCAAGGCATCCCCTTCTTCATCGACAACATTATCGTGTTCCTCCCTCGAAACTATATTTTTATTCCGTCACATCTTATGCACTTTGCTTGGAGCGTTGGTTTGTTTTTGTTTTTTGTTTTGTTTGAATAAAATGGATCCTAGCATTCACTTTATGGGAGAGAGACACGCTCCACTGTAGCATATGGACAAGTATGTCCTTAGGCTCTACTCATAGTATTCATGGCGAAGTTTCTTCTTCGTTAAATTGTTATATGGTTGGAATTGGAAAATGCTACATGTAGTAACTCTAAAATGTCTTGGATAATTTGATACTTGGCAATTGTTGTGCTCATGTTTAAGCTCTTGCATCATATACTTTGCACCCATTAATGAAGAAACACTTAGAGCTTGCTAATTTGGTTTGCATATTTTGTTTCTCTAGAGTCTAGATAATATCTAGTATTGAGTTTTGAACAACAATGAAGACGGTGTAGAGTCTTATAATGTTTACAATATGTCTTTTATGTGAGTTTTGCTGCACCGTTCATCCTTGTGTTTGTTTCAAATAACCTTGCTAGCCTAAACCTTGTATCGAGAGGGAATACTTCTCATGCATCCAAAATACTTGAGCCAACCACTATGCCATTTGTGTCCACCATACCTACCTACTACATGGTATTTATCCGCCATTCCAAAGTAAATTGCTTGAGTGCTACCTTTAAAATTCCATCATTCACCTTTGCAATATATAGCTCATGGGACAAATAGCTTAAAAACTATTGTGGTATTGAATATGTACTTATGCACTTTATCTCTTATTAAGTTGCTTGTTGTGCGATAACCATGCTTCGGGGACGCCATCAACTATTCTTTGTTGAATATCATGTGAGTTGCTATGCATGTCCGTCTTGTCTCGAAGTAAGAGAGATCTACCACCTTTATGGTTGGAGCATGCATATTGTTAGAGAAGAACATTGGGCCGCTAACTAAAGCCATGAATCATGGTGGAAGTTTCAGTTTTGGACACATATCCTCAATCTCATATGAGAATAATAATTGTTGCCACATGCTTATGCATTAAAGAGGAGTCCATTATCTCGTTGTCCATGTTGTCCCTAGGTATGGATGTCTAAGTTGAGAATAATCAAAAGCGAGAAATCCAAAATGCGAGCTTTCTCCTTAGACCTTTGTACAGAGCGGCATGGAGGTACCCCATTGTGACACTTGGTTAAAACATGTGCATTGCAAAGATCCGGTAGTCCAAGCTAATTAGGACAAGGTGCGGGCACTATTAGTATACTATGCATGAGGCTTGCAACTTGTAAGATATAACTTTCATAACTCATATGCTTTATTACTACCGTTGACAAAATTGTTTCATGTTTTCAAAATAAAAGCTCTAGCACAAATATAGCAATCGATGCTTTCCTCTTTGAAGGACCATTCTTTTACTTTTATGTTGAGTCAGTTCACCTATCTCTCTCCACCTTAAGAAGCAAACACTTGTGTGAACTGTGCATTGATTCTTACATATTTGCATATTGCACTTGTTATATTACTCTATGTTGACAATTATCTATGAGATATACATGTTACAAGTTGAAAGCAACCGCTGAAACTTAATCTTCCTTTGTGTTGCTTCAATCCCTTTACTTTGATTTATTGCTTTATGAGTTAACTCTTATGCAAGACTTATTGATGCTTGTCTTGAAGTACTATTCATGAAAAGTCTTTGCTTTATGATTCACTTGTTTACTCATGTCATTACCATTGTTTTGATCGCTGCATTCACTATATATGTTTACAAATAGTATGATCAAGGTTATGATGGCATGTCACTTCGTAAATTATCTTTGTTATCGTTTTACCTCGCTCGGGACGAGCAGTAACTAAGCTTGGATATGCTTGATACGTCTCCGACGTATCGATAATTTCTTATGTTCTATGCCATATTATTGATGATACCTACATGTTTTATGCACACTTTATGTCATATTCGTGCATTTTCTCGGAACTAACCTATTAACAAGATGCCGAAGTGCCAGCTCTCGTTTTCCGCTGTTTTTGGTTTCGAAATCCTAGTAACGAAATATTCTCGGAATTGGACGAAACGAAGACCCAGGGGCCTATTTTGCCACGAACCTTCCGGAAGACCGAAGAGCATACGAAGTGGGGCCACGAGGTGGCCAAACCACAAGGCGGCGCGGCCAAGGGGGCCCGCGCCGCCCGTGGTGTGGGCCCTCGTCGCCCTCCGACTCCGCCCTTCCGCCTACTTAAAGCCTTCGTCGCGAAACCCCCGATGCGAAAAACCACGATACGGAAAACCTTCCGCAGACGCGCCGCCGCCAATCCCATCTCTGGGGATTCGAGATCTCCTCCGGCACCCTCGCCGGAGAGGGATTCATCTCCCGGAGGACTCTACACCGCCATGGTCGCCTTCGGAGTGATGAGTGAGTAGTTCACCCCCGGACTATGGGTCCATAGCAGTAGCTAGATGGTTGTCTTCTCCTCATTGTGCTTCATTGTTGGATCTTGTGAGCTGCCTAACATGATCAAGATCATCTATCTCGTAATACTCTATGTTGTGTTTGTCGGGATCCGATGGATAGATAATACCATGTTATGTTAATTATCAAGTTATTACATATGTGTTGTTTATGATCTTGCATGCTCTCCGTTATTAGTAGAGGCTCTGGCCAAGTTGATGCTAGTAACTCCAAGAGGGAGTATTTATGCTCGATAGTGGGTTCATGTCTGCATTGACACCTGGGACAGTGACAGAAAGTTCTAAGGTTGTGTTGTGTCTGTTGCCACTAGGGATAAAACATTGATGCTATGTCCGAGGATGTAGTTATTGATTACATTACGCACCATACTTAATGCAATTGTCTGTTGCTTTGCAACTTAATACCGGAAGGGGTTCGGACGATAACCTCGAAGGTGGACTTTTTAGGCATAGATGCAGCTTGGATGGCGGTCTATGTACTTTGTCGTAATGCCCAATTAAATCTCACTGTACTTATCATGACATGTATGTGCATTGTTATGCCCTCTCTATTTGTCAATTGCCCGATCGTAATTTGTTCACCCAACATGCTTTTATCTTATGGGAGAGACACCTCTAGTGAACTCGTGGACCCCGGTCCATTCTTTAATACTCGAAATACAAATCTGCCGCAATACTTGTTTTACTCGTTTTCTCTGCAAACAATCATCTTCCACACAATACGGTTAATCCTTTGTTACAAAGCAAGTTTCGGAGATTGATAACCTCACCTGTTTCGTTGGGGCAAAGTACTTTGGTTGCGTTGTGCAGGTTCCACGTTGGCGCCGGAATCCCTGGTGTTGCGCCGCACTACATCACGCCGCCATCAACCTTCAACGTGCTTCTTGGCTCCTCCTGGTTCGATAAACCTTGGTTTCTTTCTGAGGGAAAACTTGTTGCTGTGCGCATCATACCTTCCTCTTGGGGTTCCCCAACGAACGTGTGAAATACACGCCATCAGTGCTGCACGACCTCAAGTTCCAAAAAATCTGAAATTGAACCTACATATAGACAATGTTGTGTTCCACCAATGTACAAATTTTCAACTCGAAATACCTTATATTCTGGCCGGTTTTATGTGACAAGCGTCAAGCATTTGGCCATGGCTTTTGTTTACAAGTCATAGCATAGCACAAGCATACCGGATACTGGCGACTCTGGTAGTATAAAAGGCCAGCTTGTCATCGGAATACATTCAGCATTATACTTGGAATAATACATACCTGGACGAGTTTTCAAGCATGATAAATAAACTAAAAATAAAGCTTTTGCTTCGATGAAAAATCTATGTCCGGCAACAATGTTACTTGTCTCATCATGTGTGCGAGAAATCGATGTTCTTGTGGTTAATTTCAAAAACAAAACAGCTAACAAACAATTACAGTAGAAACTTAAGCAACCGATGGAAAATCAGAGAATTGAAGGGACAAGTAAACGATGTCAAACTATCATTTTCCGACATCAGCATTTCATGTCATTTCGTCCCACCCCCAAACTGTCCAAAGTTGCAAACTAAGCCAAGTAAAACAGTAAACCGAATGAGTTGAAACCAGAGAACCATGTAGCTTGAGTTCAAAAGGCTGCATTTTAGATTAAACCAATAGTTTTAAGATGCATATAGATTATATTCGTTAATCTATTGCTTGTCTAAAGTGCTTGGAAACACACATTGGTATTTGAATTGTCATGTAGGCAGGTGCTTTTTTAATTTGACTCGGTGTACTTTGCTGGAAAAATGTTTAGCTCAGGATTACACAAAGGAACAACAAGATTTTGAAATGAATGTTCATTAAGCTTGATGTAGAGTATGATAAGAAACCAAATGGTAATAAAATTAGTTTCTAACTGGTAAGGACAACCTTCTCTCTTGGATAAATTAGAATCGACCTAAAAGCTTCATAAAAGGATCACACCAACGGTATTTCTACATGCAATGTACAAACTAAACCATGAATCCCTAGTGTACCTAACACCTCAGAAATGCATTAACAGAAATGCTTTCTTTGACATTTTTACAAAAGGCCACCTAAAAAGGAAGAAAGTGAAGTCTCTTTCCGAATAAGGAGTGCACAATACTAAGGGAATACATAAGAACGTTATACAAAAGAAGATATCCTCTTTTTAGACTACACATGAACCAGCTTCGAGAAACAAGCGAGCAACATATATAACATTCTTTGACGCCACAATATCAAGGAAATATATCGAAGTAGAAGAAAGTTTCGTATTGATTTCGTACTCGTAATGGTTAGTTGGGTGGAGAGGACAATACCTTGCAGCAAAATTCAGAGTGACAACAATCCCAATATATTTTTATAACATCCACATATTGATAAGAAGACCATGGCCTGAAATTATCAATCAAACAATAATGATAAGACAAAACCATCCAACACAAATTATCCAAAAAGGTCTAAATTCGAACAAAAGAGAGAGATTTTGGCTACCTGCAAGTGGTGAAATGCTGCGGCGGCATGTACACCAATAGTAGTACTACACACACGTACAGTTTAGCGATCATTGTCGAGAGCGTGAGTAGTACACATAAGTATAGAGAGAGCCTCTGGAGGATTGGAGAGATTGAGAGCAGAGTTCAGAGGCTAGCTTAGAAGACGTCAAAGAGCTTGGCCTTGAGCCACTCAAAGGTACCGCGGACAACTTAGCGGACGTCGGAGAGCCTGACCTTGAGCCACTTGAAGCTGGCGCGAACAGAGTTGGTAGCTCAGCGTAAAGAAATCAAATAACTATAGTCTGATCATAATGATGATGACGACGATAACAGCGACAACTCATGGCATGAGTAAGAGGGCATAGCTCACATGAGCGTGTCCCTGAATAAAATCCGTATAATTTGCTGCAAAAGGCCAAATGAAATTAAATATGTAAAAACCAAGTAGACTGGCAACATTTCAAAACTGTAACTGCTTGACATGTTTGGTCCTTCCGTATATGAATAAATTCTTATTCCCTCCTCCTATTTTAATCTATTATCTATTAATGTGTGTTAAGTATCCTCCTCGGAAATCTTAAGTTTCTTGCAAATTTAAAGTTTGCTTATTCAGTAAGTGTGAAGCAACTAAAAATCTGAAAGGAAGCTAATGTAAATGCTTATTGTAATACACATTAGCATGGTCCCTTTGTTGGCTGCAAATTCATACTTCCCATTTGTCTTCCCCTACAGTTTATTCTAGGAACAAAAGCACTTTTTAAGAGCCGGCGAAGATAAGCAATGTGATGTACCTCATTTATAAGTCAAGTGACCACCGGAGAAGAGGCGTAGGAGGGTGAGGAGTTGCACTGACGGTTGGCATTCTCCATGACATTGACGAAGCTGTGTTGAACACATCGTGTGGGCTCGCCGCCCGAGGAAGAGCAGCACAAGATGCACCTAACAAACCTAGCATAAGCAATCGTATATGTCTTTTTGGAAAGCCACAAGATGTCAGGTGAACCTGTATCTAGCCTCCATCCACATCAGGAGAGCAAATAGGAAAATGATAAAAGTAATAAAGGGAGTTTTCTGCTCGCATCAATTATGTCTTCAAGGAATATAAGGATTTAACCCCACATGCATATAATCAAACTATCTTGTTAACTTAGAATGCTATGTAGCCACAAGATAGCTACTTAACAAATAAAAACATTTTATCTCCAAAATGGTCCAAACCGTTCTGTAGATGTAAGAGAACCCTCATAGAAAGTGATTGAATCAGTGTCAAATCACATGCCAAATGCTTGAATCTTTCATCGAATCCAAGAATCTCTTGATCTGCGCTCAATCAAGAGACCAAAACAGCGAAGAATCTGCGTGGTTTTTTGTATAAATGACTAATGAGCACATCAATGAGATATAATCTATACAAAACCATTGGAAAATCAGGTAAATGATATGGGAAACCAAACTGAAGATAACATTTATACGTAACTGAATTATTTCAAAGCTCTCCTTTTTTTTGTCTTGCACACATCTTTAAAATTTAGTCCACAATTCCATGAAATAGTTTAAATGAGGTTCAGCTTCATCTTTCACATATTTATCAGAGTAAATGTATTAACGCATACAAATAATTAATCAACTTATTCTAGTGGGTTTGACCAAAACCAAAAAAAACGATCAAAGAAGATGGATGCTCAAGTTTGACAAACCTCGATCGAACGTCCACAAAGCTCGTAGAACAACAAAGCTCTCCACACCATTGGAGATTATCCCATCGACCTCCTCCTTGTGAGATGTGGAACCAAGAAGCTCTGTCCTCGCTGAGCATTCAAACAATCTACATGAGCCAAATGAAATTAAATATGTAAAAACCAAGTAGATCGGCAACATTTCAAAATCAGTAATCGCTTGACATGTTTGGTCCTTCCGTATATGAATAAATTCTTATTCCCTCCTCCTATTTTAATCTATTATCTATTAATGTGTGTTAAGTATCCTCCTCGGAAATCTTAAGTTTCTTGCAAATTTAAAGTTTGCTTATTCAGATAAGTGTGAAGCAACTAAAATCTGAGAAGGAAGCTAATGTAAATGCTTATTGTAATACACATTAGCATGGTCCCTTTGCTGGCTGCAAATTCATACTTCCCATTTGTCTTCCCCTACGGCTTTATTCTAGGAACAAAAGCACTTTTTAAGAGCCGGCGAAGATAAGCAATGTGATGTACCTCATTTATAAGTCAAGTGACCACCCGGAGAAGAGGCGTAGGAGGGTGAGAAGCTGCACTGACGGTTGGCATTCTCCATGACATTGACGAAGCAGTGTTGAACACATCGTGTGGGCCTGCCGCCTGAGGAAGAGCAGCACAAGATGCACCTAACAAACCTAGCAGCGGAACAGATATGTCTTTTTAGAAAGCCACAAGATGTCGAGTGAACTCGTATCTAGCCTCCATCCACATCAGAGAGCAAATAGGAAAATGATAAAAGTAATAAAGGGAGTTTTCTCGCTCGCATCAATTATGTCTTCAAGGAATATAAGGATTTAACCCCACATGCATATAATCAAACTATCTTGTTAACTTAGAATGCTATGTAGCCACAAGATAGCTACTTAACAAATAAAAACATTTTATCTCCAAAACGGTCCAAACCGTTCTGTACATGTAAGAGAACCCTCATAGAAAGTGATTGAATCAGTGTCAAATCGCATGCCAAATGCTTGAATCTTTATCGAATCCAAGAATCTCTTCATCTCGCGCTCAATCAAGAGACCAAAACAGCTGAAGAATCTGCGTGGTTTTTTGTATAAATGACTAATGAGCACATCAATGAGATATAATCTATACAAAACCATTGGAAAATCAGGTAAATGATATGGGAAACCAAACTGAAGATAACATTTATACGTAACTGAATTATTTCAAAGCTCTCCTTTTTTGTCTTGCACACATCTTTAAAATTTAGTCCACAATTCCATGAAATAGTTTAAATGAGGTTCAGCTTCATCTTTCACATATTTATCAGAGTAAATGTATTAACGCATACAAATAATTAATCAACTTATTCTAGTGGGTTTGACCAAAAACCAAAAAAAAAAACAGTCAAAGAAGATGGATGCTCAAGTTTGACAAACCTCGATCGACGTCACGAGGCTGTGAAACAACAGCTCTCCACACCATTTGAGATTATCCCATCGACCTCCTCCTTGTGAGATGTGGAACCAGCAAGCTCGTCCTCGCTGAGCATTCAAACAATCTACATGAGCCAAATGAAATTAAATATGTAAAAACCAAGTAGACTCGGCAACATTTCAAAACTCAGTAATCGCTTGACATGTTTGGTCCTTCCGTATATGAATAAATTCTTATTCCCTCCTCCTATTTTAATCTATTATCTATTAATGTGTGTTAAGTATCCTCCTCGGAAATCTTAAGTTTCTTGCAAATTTAAAGTTTGCTTATTCAAGTAAGTGTGAAGCAACTAAAAATCTGAAAGGAAGCTAATGTAAATGCTTATTGTAATACACATTAGCATGGTCCCTTTGCTGGCTGCAAATTCATACTTCCCATTTGTCTTCCCCTACGCTTTATTCTAGGAACAAAAGCACTTTTTAAGAGCCGGCGAAGATAAGCAATGTGATGTACCTCATTTATAAGTCAAGTGACCACCGGAGAAGAGGCGTAGGAGGGTGAGGAGCTGCACTGACGGTTGGCATTCTCCATGACATTAACGAAGCAGTGTTGAACACATCGTGTGGGTCTGCCGCCTGAGGAAGAGCAGCACAAGATGCACCTAACAAACCTAGCAGCGCAACATATATGTATTTTTAGAAAGCCACAAGATGTCAGGTGAACCTGTATCTAGCCTCCATCCACATCAGGAGAGCAAATAGGAAAATGATAAAAGCAATAAAGGGAGTTTTCTGCTCGCATCAATTATGTCTTCAAGGAATATAAGGATTTAACCCCACATGCATATAATCAAACTATCTTGTTAACTTAGAATGCTATGTAGCCACAAGATAGTTACTTAACAAATAAAAACATTTTATCTCCAAAATGGTCCAAACCGTTCTGTACATGTAAGAGAACCCTCATAGAAAGTGATTGAATCAGGTGTCAAATCACATGCCAAATGCTTGAATCTTTACTCGAATCCAAGAATCTCTTCATCTGCGCTCAATCAAGAGACCAAAACAGCGAAGAATCAGCGTGGTTTTTTTGTATAAATGACTAATGAGCACATCAATGAGATATAATCTATACAAAACCATTGGAAAATCAGGTAAATGATATGGGAAACCAAACTGAAGATGACATTTATACGTAACTGAATTATTTCAAAGCTCTCCTTTTTTGTCTTGCACACATCTTTAAAATTTAGTCCACAATTCCATGAAATAGTTTAAATGAGGTTCAGCTTCATCTTTCACATATTTATCAGAGTAAATGTATTAACGCATACAAATAATTAATCAACTTATTCTAGTGGGTTTGACCAAAAGCAAAAAAAACAGCTTAAAGAAGATGGATGCTCAAGTTTGACAAACCTCGATCGACGTCACAGTCTGCGTAAACAACAGCTCTCCACACCATTGGAGATTATCCCATCGACCTCCTCCTTGTGAGATGTGGAACCAGCAAGCTCGTCCTCGCTGAGCATTCAAACAATCTACATGAGCCAAATGAAATTAAATATGTAAAAACCAAGTAGACTGGCAACATTTCAAAACTGTAACTGCTTGACATGTTTGGTCCTTCCGTATATGAATAAATTCTTATTCCCTCCTCCTATTTTAATCTATTATCTATTAATGTGTGTTAAGTATCCTCCTCGGAAATCTTAAGTTTCTTGCAAATTTAAAGTTTGCTTATTCAGTAAGTGTGAAGCAACTAAAAATCTGAAAGGAAGCTAATGTAAATACTTATTGTAATACACATTAGCATGGTCCCTTTGCTGGCTGCAAATTCATACTTCCCATTTGTCTTCCCCTACAGTTTATTCTAGGAACAAAAGCACTTTTTAAGAGCCGGCGAAGATAAGCAATGTGATGTACCTCATTTATAAGTCAAGTGACCACCGGAGAAGAGGCGTAGGAGGGTGAGGAGCTGCACTGACGGTTGGCATTCTCCATGACATTGACGAAGCAGTGTTGAACACATCGTGTGGGCCTGCCGCCTGAGGAAGAGCAGCACAAGATGCACCTAACAAACCTAGCAGCGCAACAGATATGTCTTTTTAGAAAGCCACAAGATGTCAGGTGAACCTGTATCTAGCCTCCATCCACATCAGGAGAGCAAATAGGAAAATGATAAAAGTAATAAAGGGAGTTTTCTGCTCAAGGACTCTGATATGCACCACAAATTAGCATTTTTCCTGTTTCTAGGCACATACCATGGACACCAACCAGAAAAATGAAAGAATGAGATTCTTGAACTGAGCACTAGTTGGCATGAAAATCCTGAAATCAAATCAGAGAAACAATCATTAGAAAGGAATCTGGAAGGGAAAAAATGGAATCACCTCAACCGGTTCCACACTGGCCAGATGCCATCGAAGCCTTATACTGCCTTGTCGATGCAAAGACTATGGAGACAGGGGCACCTCCTGTTGAAGGAGAAAAGCAGCAGCGGGGCTAGGCTTCACCTCGAATCATCGGTCGGTGCAGGGAACGGCGAGGTCCGCGGTCGCCGCTCGTGCCGCTCCCCTCGTCACTCCGGACAGCGCAAGGCGGAACATCACGCGGCCACCGGAGGCATCATGGAGGAGACGGGGAGGAGGGATCGAGCACATCGGCCGGGGAGGCACGCTGGCGGAGCCTCCCTCCATGCGCTCGTCGACGGCCTGGCCCGCACTCCTCGCGCGCGTCGATGCGCGTCTCCTCGTTGACGGCGGCCTCCTCCTCTCGCCCGAGAGGCGCTGGCGCTGCCGCGGATCGGAGGCGCGGCCGCGGGTCGGAGCCATCCAGCGGTAGAGCGGCGACGAGGCGGTGACCTGCTGCCTCCACCGGCAGCCGCCGGCGATGGCGACGACGAGGCGGCGCTACTTCCGCCGGGCAGCCCGACGGCGGCGACGACGAGGCGAGGAGGATTGGGCCAGGGAGGGCGACGGGCGAGAGATGGGATTGTGGAGGAGAGGCGCGACACATGATTGGCGGCACGACCAGGCCGGCGCGGGCTTTTAGTGACCCATGGATAAAAAGTGGGTCTGCGGGAGGGCCTCGGCCGCCCGGACGAACGGCCGGCCGAGATCGCGCCACGTCAGCTCGATCGGACGGCCGAAAATCCAAACGCCTGTGAGAGCCCCATGGGGGTGCAGCAATCATACCGTGGGATGGCTTATGGCTACACTGTCCAACGTGTTTCATCGAGTTCCGCAACTACACATCAAGTAGTAATTATGTGATCTATGGTTACATCAATTTTGTTTTACATGATAGAAAATGTAAATTTGCGCTAGCGAAGCCTACCCGTATTAGAAGTCGGTCCATTCTCGGCATTTTCCCATGTTTCCGGTGTGCGTGTGTTGTAACTTGATATGTGGCAATACACACGCGTTGAACTTCTCGAAAGAAAATGCCAATTATAGGAGATAAAAAAAACACTATATTGATATATTCCATCCATTTAAACGCATCGTCACTATATTCCGTACATTTGGACGCGTCCCCTATCTAACAAAACGTGTCGCTGCACCACCAATAAACCTAACCTATTGCTGCCTTGCTAGAGCATCATCACCTGTCTGGTTATAAGTAATCTGTACGTAGACTATCATTGTCTGTCGAGATATTGGCCACCACACCACCCTAGAAATCATTCGTTGCATATCTTTATTTTTTGACTTGAGGAGGCAGTTCCTTCCGTGTTTCTCAACGTAACCCTACACCTGTGGCGAAAGCGAGATGGGAACAAGAGAGCGAAGTCCAGCCAAGCCACGGCGGCAGCGTAGATGCAAACCGCAAGCTGTGCGCAATAATAGCGCACGGAACAAACCGAATTAGGTGCACGCCTCTCCCCTCTTCCACCCCCTGCCAATCCCCCAAAATCGCCGCCACGCGACGGCGGGTTCGGCGGCCGCTAGCAGGAGTAGCCGCCGACGCCATCTGGGCGGAGCTCCCGTGGCCGCCGCGTGTCGGCCCTGGCGGTTGCATGTATGCGGGAGGGGAGAGCCAATGGGGGAGTCGACCGAGAGGGAGGCGGCGCTGATGCCGCCGCCGCCGCCGCTCCTATGGAGGCGGTTCGGCGGCCGAAGCAGCCCTCCTCGTCCGGCTCGGCTGCGTCGTCTTCGTCTAGCGGCGGAGGGGCGGCGGAGGAGGAACAGGGAGGCAAGAACAAGCAGGGGAGGCGCAGGAGCAAGCGGCGGGAGGAGGTCATGAGGGCGATCCGGGACAGGCTCCCCGCCGCCCCCTCCTGCTGGGGCAACAGCGTCTCGGTGGTGCAGGAGCGGAGGGGCCGGAGGGAGAGGCCCGACGATCGCGGCCGCAACGGCGCCTTCGAGGTCCTGCAGGAGGAGGGCTCCGGCGCGGGAACCGCCGCGTTGCCGGCGTGGTGCTGCCTCTGCCCCGAAGGGGACTGCTGCTCGCTGGAGGCCAACCCGAGCGCCAACGGCAAGGAGGACCCGGGCCTGCGCACCCTCCTCGAGCGCAACGACTTCTACTCCGACGACTGCAACCCGCACGCCCCCGCCGTCAACGACGACGACGGCGGCGGCGGCTTCGAAACCCCGGCCGCCGATTTTGATTAGGTGCCGTCGATCCGTTACTGCACATTGCTGTACAGAAATTCTATACACCGTTATCTGAAGCAAATTATACACAGATTGTTTTTTTTTCTCTCTTTTCCTGCGTGCCAATGGACAAAACGAGAGTTGTGGTTTTTCTTGCTCTCTTTGTCTCATCTTCAGTGCATTGGATTGACTCCCGTGGTCGCCTTTGCCTGCCTGCTGGTGAGCGATGTGGCACGCGGCGCAGCACACGAACCTTTTTCCTCGTCTCCATTGCCTTTCCACTGTGGAGTGTGATTGCTACCGAGGTCTACGTATCGTGTTTCTCAGGTGACTTGGCCAAGGGGTGACGTGTACCTACCTCTTGTGCTTTCCGTAGGACACGAACACGCAAAAGAAAAGATCCTCCTTCAAAATATCATTTCCTCTCTTTCAAAATTATGTGTCACACATTTATCTAAATTGACATGCATCTAGACGCAAAGATAAATGCAAATATAGACGAATCAACAACACTTAATTTGAAATGGAGGGAGTAATAAGAAACGAATTTGCTAATTCTCAATGTAATGAGATTTGCAAAAGAAAAAATACGTGCTGTTTTTACATGACCACGGAAAGGCTCAACCGATATGTTGCAAAAATGCTAACCAGGCGAGCGGGGTTCGATCCTTGGAGCTGCAGCAAGCCGCGGCATTGCTTAATGCAAGAACTAGGGATGGATTGTTTTTGTACTATATTATTTACGCTAGTTATAAAACTTATTTTGTACCTTTAAATACCGGCACTTGAACCAAACGAATCAGTGATCTGATCAGTAAACCGCCAACACCGAGGCCTACCTGTTCAATCGTCAATCTGGTTATTAGAGAGAGCACATATGATAGTTTTATCGATCATTATAATTGCAACTTAGAAGTAGGGTTGCAATTGAGATTTTTTTAGTTGCATGGGGTCGCCACCAAGATTTTTCTTTGTGTTCTATCTGAAATATTTTCAGTTGTAAGTATGGTCGCAATTGAGGTTTTTTTCTATTGCAACTGCGATTTTTTTCTTAGTTGCAAGTGTGGTTGCAACCGAGACTTTTTTTCATTAACGAAATGTTTTACATTTATGGTTGCAACTAAGATTTTCTTTTTGCGGTTGCAAGTGGAGTTGCAACTATCATTTTTTTTCTAGTTACAAGCGTCGCTGCAACTAGAATTTTTCAGTTTTCTGCAGTTGAAAGTGTAGTTGCCAATTTTTTCGGTTGCTACCGTAGTTGCAACTGAGAATTTCTCCAGTTGCAAGTTTAGTTGCAATTTGCAACTGTTGTCAGTCGCAATCGATATTTTCTTCAATTGCACCTGTGATTGCAACCGATATTTTTTCAGTTCCTAGCAAGGTTGCAACCGAGAATTTTTTAAAATGTTCAAATTATGAAAATATTACCGAAACTTATTTGTCACGTGATTTTATTTTGCCAAATATGAGATCGAGAAAATTTAACTTGTTTTTTTTTAAGTTAGATTGTAGAAAACAAAAAAAAAAACATAAAGAAAATGGCTATAAAAGATGGTGACATCGTTCTACTGAGCACCCTAGAGAGACCCAATAAGAAATGATACGACCAAGATTTCGTGATTCCAAGTCATCTCTGTTCTGAGTTCTTTCTGCCATCGTCCTATCCGGTCCCTAACCGTTGGATCAGGGATTCAGGCACTTCGTAGATCCATCTAGTCCGTACAAAACTACCAATTTTGTGTGTGTGTGAGATAATGAGCTGAGCAGGCTCTTTTCGTTGCCGAGAATCGGAGAAAGGTCTTTATCACTTCGAGACGTCCGTGCTGCTGAGAACTCACAGTTTTTGGTTGGATTTCAATGGTGCGGGCACCACGTCTGCTAAGAAGAAACGAAAAGCTACCCTCTTGGCTTAAATCCCAACGATGGCGACACAGCATTTTCTCCCCATCCACATAAAGGAAGATAGATTGGGGAGACGTCGTTATCAGACTATCAAGTGCCAATTGGGTTGGAGGCCTCCATCCAAACCATAATATCAAGTGGCAGGTGAGCTCAAGGCAGAAAAGTTCATAGATTTTAGGAGGTCTCACCCAGAATGAACTGTCGTAGCTTTTGGAGGAAGGCTGCTTCAGTCTTTTCAGTTTGTCGTCGTTCAGGTGTCATTTGCCAAAAGAACTTGCATATAGAGCCCCACCCACAATAGAAACCAAACCGTCCCGATCGTCGCAGCCATTGGAGCTCGTAGCGCGGCCGCCAGACCTTGCCCTGCTGCACTTACACCGGCGCCCCCTGAATAGTCGTTGGTAGGGGCGCTGGCATTGTCGTATGGGGGACGCCGGCACATCATCTCCCATTTGGGGGAGCTGCTCCCACACCGGCGCGCCTCATACGACATCCCCGATGGATAATTTGAATTTGAAATCTCAAACACAACAATAGAAATTCGAATAAGTCTACGAATATGAAGTTTGGGCCAACACACGACCACCAAATTCGAATAGGTTTTGGAATAAGAAGTTTGGGCCAACACACGGTCACCAGATCGTCGTTTCCGGCGCAAAAAATGGGCTTCCAAGCCAGATGATCACATGATCACATGAAGGAGGTTACAGGCGGCGCAACCTCGACGACTTCCTCATCGACGGCCGGCGGCAGCTCCGTCGCTGCAACAGGATCCACGGTCGCCGGGGGAGGCATGAACGTCGACGGTGCCGGGGGAGACATGAACGCGGACGGTGCCGGGGTAGACATGAACATGGACAGTGTCGGGGGAGACGCCAACGCAGCTCGCACCGCCATCACCTCTTGGCCGATACGCTTGCGGTACATCTCGTGCCACGCCCGCACCAACGGGTCAATCTTCTTCATGTCGGCCATCAAGATCTTCGATTCTTGAGACATTTTGGCCAACGATAGCTGTGTCGCTTCGTTGGTGGCCTTTATGGCAGCGGCGTGAACTTCCATCTTCGCCGCCTCCACCCTCCCCCTCTTCAACTCGATATTCATGTCTTGCTTGTCGAGGATGGCCTTCCACACGACGGCGGCTCTATCGGCAGCTTCCTTGTTCTCCACCGAGAATGAGGTGATCATCTTCTCGATGGAGGCGTCCATGGCTGCCAATACCGGCGCCGCATTCCTATCGGTCTTGGCCTTCTTGTTGCCAATGGGGCGCCCGGTGGAGGCGCCAGCTGGATCGACCGGCCCATCTTCTCCGTCCTTCAATAGAGTGTGGAGGAGGTCGTCCCATTTCTTGCAACCTTGGAGCTTGTTGTAGCAATGCATGAAGGGGAAGTCTTTGTCCTCGTGTATATTTCGAGAGTTTGGAGCATCTAACAACATATGATGCAAAACAATGAAACAAGTTGGATCATCGAATTGACATGTAACAACATGGATCATCAATTCATATGTAACAACATGGATCATCAATTCATATGTAACAACATGGATCATCAAATAAGATAGGCGTAGATCATACCCAATCCACCATTGCCTTGCCGCTCTCCTTCCGTGCCTTGATCTTCTCATAGTAGCCATGGAACCGATGGCGACGCAGCGTTTTCTCCCCATCCACATAAAGGAAGATAGATTGGGGAAGACATCGTTATCAGACTATCAAGTGCCAATTGGATTGGAGGCCTCCATCCAAACCATAATATCAAGTGGCAGGTGAGCTCAAGACAGAAAGTTCATAGATTTTTCGGAGGTCTCACCCAGAATGAACTGTCGTAGCTTTTGGAGGAAGGCTGCTTCAGTCTTTTCAGTTTGTCGTTAAGGTATCATTTGCCACAAGAACGTGCATATAGAGCCCCACCCACAATAGAAACCAAACCGTCCCGATCGTCGCAGCCATTGGAGCTTGCAGTGTGCGGCCGCCGCCAGAGGCCAGACATTGCCCTGTTGCACTCACACTCCTTAAGCGCAGTGACAGGACACAAACATTACGGCATCAACAACAAAATAAAGAGTGCCTATGAGGTAACTGAAATAAATAACCACAAAGAAACAACTACAGTGATCCTTTAAGCGCCAACGCACGACCTCCTAAGAGCAGGTCTAACAGACCCCGTAAAAGGGGCAAACCCGTATAATAACCGCCGGTTTGAGGGTTTCGGCTCTACCCGGCCGTCTAGCACGCCCCGTAAAAACGCCCCCCGAATCGTTTTTTGCTGTTTTCGAGTACGGGGCGGGTCCTCGCCCCTACTTGTGCGGGGTGGGAGCGGGGATAGTGGGCGAAACCACTATCGTCCACTCCACCGCGCGGGAAGCATTTCGCCGAAGCCAACTGCCGCCGCCGCCGCCCGATCTCCTCCCCGCGCCATTCCCGGCCGGATCCGGCCGCCATGGACCGTCCGCAAGAGCCGCCTACCGCCGGCGGTACACCTCCTTCGGGCGCGGTGGTTGATGTCCCCGTCGGAGGTCCGCCGACCGCCGGCGTCGTGTCCGCCATGATCGCCTCCACCATCCCGTCGAAGAGGAAGAGGATCCCGAAGCAATTCTTCGAACCACCGGCGGCGGCCGCCGATTCACCGGGCGAGCGCCGCCGGCTGCCAAGAAGACGGGCCGGTTGAAGTCCAAGGCCGCCGGGCCGAGGGGCGTGGCGCCGGCCAAGGTGCGGACCAAGGCAATCAGCCGCATCGGCCTCGCGCCTCCGCCGGCCTCCAAGGCCACGACCCCTCCTCCGTCCGTTCCGGCCGTTGCGCTGCCCGCGCCGCCCGCGCCGCCGCCAACCACCATCGACGTAGACAAGGTGTTCGATGTTGAGTCCACAACATCGTACTTGGACATGCTCAACGATTCCGCGGTGAATTTGGACACCGGTATCGGTGCATTCGATGGGGAGTGCGATGTTGAAGACTTTGATGATGAGAAGGAGGATGAGGGTGACGAGGACGAGGTGGTTGAGGTTGATCCGGCTGCCGCCGGTTCTTCGTCGATGCCGAAGCCACGCACGGCGAACTACAGCGAGATCGAGGACGTCATCTTGGTCCGTGCTTGGAGCAAGGTGGGGATGGATGCGTGCACCGGAGTGGACCAAGGCGGCAAGCGCTATTGGCAGCGCATTGAGGATCAATACCACCAGCTGAAGCCTCGCACGAAAAGCATGGCGGACAGATCCTACCGCTCCCTTGAAGGCCGATGGAACATCATCAAGCCGGCTTGTTCTCGTTGGAGTGCTGCCATGGATCAAGTGGCCGACAACCCTCCTAGTGGATGCGTGCCGGAGGACTACGTAAGTTTTCCTTGTGTTGATGATGTGTTCATGATGTGGAAACATCTCCTCATACTATTGTTGTGCAGCCCAAGTATGCTCAACAACGGTACAAGGACATGGCCGGCTCAAAGAACAAGGAATTTCAATTTGAACATTGCTTTTCCATCCTTCAACATCTTCCTAAATGGAAGTTGCGGGACAACGAGCCAAAGTGCAAGAAGGAGGCACTTATCGCCATGGATGATGAAGCGGAGGACATGAGGGGAGAAACACCGGCAAGCCCGAGGGCAACAAGAAGGCCAAGGAGAGGGTCAAGGTAGAACTTGAAGCAGCTAGCTTCCGGGAGAAGTTGGATCAACTCATGAAGTCCAAGGAGGCATTGACGATGAAGACGTTGGAGACCAAGCTCATCATCACCGACAAGAAGAGTGTGGTGAAGCTTGCCAAGGTGCAAGCAAGGAAGGAGCTTGACATGAAGATGATCGCAGCCAAAGAAGCCAAGGCCATGAAGGAGCTCTTGGCCGAGGAGAGGGAAATCATGATGATGCGCACCGACGGCATGGACGAGGATCAGCTGGCGTGGTGGAAGGAGACCAAGGCGGACATCATTGCGAGGAAGAAGGCTGCGCGTCAAGCTCGTGATCAAGGTGAGTCTCCGGCGAGCGGTGGCGCCGGTGGTGATGAATCCGTTGATGGTTGATCACATTTGGGAATTCCGTGGCTTGAACATTGCCTATGATCGTGTTGTGATGTTAAAACTATGAATTATGCATCACATATTTTGGATGTGCTATGTTTGATGTGAAATTGTTGTGCAAATTTCTGTCTAAAACCCTGTTTTGAGGGGCCAAAAACTCGGGCGAGCTAGCAGAGCCCGTATCCCCACCCCGTAAAACAGAATTCTGTTTTACGGGGTGGGGATACGGGCTCTGCTAGCTCGCCCGAGTTTTTGGCCGGCGAAAACCGGATACAGGGCCCTTTACTCGTGTTATACGGGGCGAAAAAATACGGGGCCTGTTAGACATGCTCTAACAGTATAAATGGTTGTCTCTTTTGCCGGCCACAACTTCTTGACCATTCAAAGGGCGAAAATTCAATTCGGCTCCCGGTGCATATGTTCCCTCTAAAAAAAAAAGACACATTTTGAAATGTCAAAAAAAATTGACAAAAAATTCTACATGTACATGTTCATAATATATGTGGGTTCATCAAGCTTCACGAAAAACTAATCTTGTTGGTCTATGCAAAAAATAGAAACCAAACCGTCCCGATCGTCGCAGCCATTGGAGCTCGTAGCGCGGCCGCCGCCAGAGGCCAGACCTTGCCCTGCTGCACTCACACTCCTTAGGGCATCTACAATGGTAGACGCTTATCTAGACGCTTATGGAAGAAAAAATAAAGATTGTTAAATTAAAAATCACATGAGCGCCTTCTCTTCCAACGCAAGACGCCAACCTCAGCATCCTTTGGTCTTTGGTAGCGCCCGCCTCCCCAGAAATCTGGGCATGCCGAGAAAATATCGCTTGACGCCCAGCGCAACTTCACGCGTCGATGCAAAGGAAATTCCTAGGCTCGATTGGGAACAGAGCAAAACGGCCAGGATTTCCATCCTAGCGCCTGCGGATAACGTCCGCGTTGTACATGCCCTTACGCGCAGTGACAGGACACAAACATTACGGCATCAACAACAAAATAAAATAGTGCATATGAGGTAACTGAAATAAATCCACAAAGAAACAACTACAGTGATTCTTTAAGGGCCAACGCACGACCTCCTAACAGTATAAATGGTTGTCTTTTTTACAGGCCACAACTTCTTGACCCTGCAAAGGAGGGAAATTCAATTCGACTCCCGGGTGCATATGCTTCCTCTATAAAAATAAAATATTTTGAAATGTCAAATTTTTTTGATAAAAAGTTCTACATGTACATGTCCATAATATATGTGTTTTCGTTAAGTTTCAGGGAAAAAAGTTTTTATGGTCTATGCAAAAAAGTCAAAAAAAATCTTTTGAAAAGCATTATTTCTCCCACTGAATTTTGTTGTTTTACACACGCCACATGACAAGTCAATTTTTCATGAAACGACTTTGTGAGCGTGTAACACGTGAAGATATACGTGTAATTTTTTTGTTTCTATTTTTTCAAATTTTATACATATGTGTAAGATGCATTTCAAATGGAGGGAGCATATGCTCCCATCTTCCAAAACACCACTCCCTTCAAAGGGCCACTAGACATTTGTGCTAAACAAGAGCTTAATACTAAAGGCTAACCTTACATCTAATCCTTTCGAGCACACCAACGGATTATTGACTCGTCCCTTCTACCATTGGGAGTCCCACCCAAGCTCCCAGCTCCCCCCTCTTCTTCAACGGCTTTGTCGGCCGAAGGTGACAAGGGAGAGGAAGCCGGCCTATATACCGTAGATGTAGGTCCTCTAGGTCTAGGATTCGTTCATGTGTTCGGGCTTTGTCGCAATTAGGTGTTATGTCAGTGGAGATCTAGTGGCAGAAGATTGCTGGGGGCGCTCCACCACTGGAATTGATGTTGTTCCTGCTTGCGGTGTTGCGAAGGACGGAGCTAGATGCAAGCAACAATTCATCTTATCCCTCCACAACGAATAAGCTCGAGGTCACTTCTGAGCTCCTGGATCTGGAGATTTCTGGCCATGTCACTGCTTGGAAACAGCTTATCAGTGGCGCACCTATTTTGCTTACCAGTGGCACACCTAGGTGCGCTACTACTATCACGCCACTGGTAACAGCTAGCAGTGGCGCACCTGAGATGCGCCACTACTAAGTTATACAAGAGTGGCGCACTAGTAGGTGCTCCACTAGTAAGCAAAAGGGTGCGCCACTCCTAAAGTTACTGGATGCGCCACTGTATCGTTATGGGGTGCGCTACTCCTAAAGCTACTGAGTGCGCCACTGCATCGTTATGGGGTGCGCCACTGCTTGTTGAATAAATTAAAAAAAAAGGCCACGTGGGACCTGGTTGTGGTACCGGTGCAGGTGAGTTGACGCATGGATAAAAAGCACATTTATTCTATTATTATAAACCATTGTTATTACAGGATCCAAATGACAAAATACAACTAAAGTTTCTAAACTTTGCATATGGAACCCTAAAAAGAACAAAGAAAATCAATTAAGTCCTCCGTGGCGCAGTGCCCCCCCCCCCCCCGCGCTCGTCCTCGATCTGGTCGGACGCCGGCGGAGTCCGACGAGGTCCACCCCATGCTCCAGGCCGTCGGTGCAGCCGCCGAAACCAGGCGCGGTGAGGAGGAGAGGCTGCTCCAGGTCGTTGCTCCAGGCGCTGGTTGACCATGCCGTCGAGGAGAGGCGCCTCAGGAAGCGACTGGGAGGGGCCACGGGCGAGGGAGAAGATTAGAGGTGGTTGACCCCATAATCCTTCGTCCCAGACCCCTACCATGGACTACGCCCCGACGCCCGTGCTGCCTCTACGCTGGTGCCGACGGCCGCCCCATGGAGAGGAGCAGGACCGGCTCGAGGGAGAGCAGCAGGAGCGGGCGAGGGTCGGTTGGCTGGCGGCAGAACGTGATGGGTTCGTTGCATAGAAAATAAAAAAATTCTACCGTGAACAAGAACAAAACCAAGATCCAATCTAGGAAAAGCCAAGATCTAATCTATGAAGATCGAAGCAACGAGATTGATGTGAGACTAACCCTCGAAGATTTCCAAAGCCTACGAGATTAGATCTCGTTGTTGGTGTAGACGATCGTCCCCAGTGCTGCAATCCGGCAGCACTTCCGTGTAGGATAACGTTGCATAGAAAACAAAAATTTTCCTACCGCGAACACGCAATCCAAGCCAAGATGCAATCTAGAAGATGGGAGCAACGAGGGGATGATCAAGACTAACCCTTGAAGAGATTCCAAAGCCTATAAGAGTAGGCTCTTATTGCTGCGGTAGACGATCACTTGCCGCTTGCAAAAGCGCGTAGAAGATCTTGATCACGATCGCTTCCGGCGCCACGAACGGGCAGCACCTCCGTACTCGGCCACACGTTCGGTTGTTGATGAAGACGACGTCCACCTCCCGTTCCAGCGGGCAGCGGAAGTAGTAG
>NC_061511.1:69566577-69584532 GCF_022539505.1 Lolium rigidum | reverse complement strand
GTCTTCCTTTGTTCAAACACTTCACCAGAAAATATCTAGACTTTAGAGAGACCAATCATGCAAACCTTCAACAAGCTCTATGGTAGTTCTTCATTAATAGGTGCAAAGTACATGATGCAAGAGCTTAAACATGATCTATTTGAGCACAACAATTGCCAAGTATCAAATTATTCAAGACAATATACCAATTACCACATGAAGCATTTTCTGTTTCCAACCAAATAACAATGAACAAAGCAGTTTCAACCTTCGCCATGAACATTAAAAGTAATTCTAAGAACACCAGTGTTCATATGAAACAGCGGAGCGTGTCTCTCTCCCACACAAAGAATGCTAGGATCCGATTTTATTCAAACATAAACAAAAACAAAAACAAATAGACGCTCTAAGTAAAACACATAAGATGTGACGGAATAAAAATATAGTTTCACTAGAGGTGACCTGATAAGTTGTCGATGAAGAAGGGGATGCCTTGGGCATCCCCAAGCTTAGATGCTTGGGTTTTCTTGAAATATGCAGGGATGAACCACGGGGGCATCCCCAAGCTTAGACTTTTCACTCTTCTTGATCATATTGTATCATCCTCCTCTCTTGATCCTTGAAAACTTCCTCCACACCAAACTCAAAACAAACTCATTAGAGGGTTAGTGCATAATCAAAAATTCACATATTCAGAGGTGACATAATCATTCTTAACACTTCTGGACATTGCCCAAAGCTACCGAAAGTTAATGGAACAAAGAAATCCATTCAACATAGCAAAAGAGGCAATGCGAAATAAAAGGCAGAATCTGTCAAAACAGAACAGTCCGTAAAGACAAATTTTTCAGGGGCACTTAACTTGCTCAGATGAAAAAGCTCAAATTGAATGAAAGTTGCGTACATATGTGAGGATCACGCATGTAAATTGGCAGATTTTTATGAGTTAGCTACAGAGAGTTCTACTCAAATTCGTGACAGTAAGAAATCTGTTTCTGCGCAGCAATCCAAATCTAGTATCAACCTTACTATCAAAGACTTTACTTAGCACAACAATGCAATAAAATAAAGATAAGGAGAGGTTGCTACAGTAGTAACAACTTCCAAGACTCAAATATAAAACAAAAGTGCAGAAGTAAAATAATGGGTTGTATCCCATAAGCGCTTTTCTTTAACGCCTTTCAGCTAGGCGCAGAAAGTGTGAGTCAAGTATTATCAAGAGAAGAAGCATTAACATTCTTACCATGGGAGTTGGGAGTTTTCTCAACAATGCATTGTATCTTGTCTATGTAAGTAACTCCTCTTTCATTGCTCTTAGGCTTACTATCCTCATCAAACAAATTTTCAGGAACAAGCCAAGCATAGTTATTTTCTAGAGCTTCATGCATCCCTAGGAGCTTAATAGGTATCGGTACTTTAATCTCCCCCTCACCATTGACGTTATTAGTGTACTTTAATCTATCCATGTCCATCTTTTCAAGTGTTTTTGAAAAATCGGTATAAAAGCCAAGCCTCTTATGCTTAATAAAAACTTTTCTAGCTTCTTTAGCTATATCACCAAATTCTCTAAGAAGGACCTCTAAAACAAAATCTCTCTTTTCTCCTTCTTTCATATCACCGAGTGTAAGAAACATATGTTGCATTATAGGATTAAGATTAACAAATCTAGCTTCCAACATGTGCACTAAAGAGGCAGTAGCAATTTCATAATTGGGAGCAAGTTCTACCAAGTGTCTATCTTCAAAATCTTCAACCATACTAACATGAGTGAAAAATTCTTCTATATTATCTCTTCCAATGATAGACCCTTGCCCTACCGGTATATCTTTCAGAGTGAACTTAGGAGGAAGCATGATGAAATGAACAAAAGGTAAATAAAGTAAATGCAAGTAACTAATTTTTTTGGTGTTTTTAATATAGAGAACGCAAACAAAACAGAAAATAAAGTAATGCAACTAATTTTTTTGTATTTTTGATATAGAGAAAGTAAACAAAGCAGTAATAAAATAAAGCAAGACAATAAACAAAGTAAAGAGATTGGATGTGAGAGACTCCCCTTGCAGCGTGTCTTGATCTCCCCGGCAACGGCGCCAGAAAATAGCTTAGTAGTCAGAGGATGTGAATACCTTTTACCTTACCTCCCCGGCAACGGCGCCAGAAAAAGAGCTTGATAACGCGTGAAGCACGCGTCCGTTGGGAACCCCAAGAGAAAGGTGTGATGCGTATAGCAGCAAGTTTTCCCTCAGTGAGAAACCAAGGTTATCGAACCAGTAGGAGATGAAGGCCACGTGAAGGTTGTTGGCGGAGGAGTGTAGTGCGGCGCAACACCAGGGATTCCGGCGCCAACGTGGAACCTGCACAACACAATCAAAATACTTTGCCCCAACTTAACGAGTGAGGTTGTCAATCTCACCGGCTTGCTCGTAAACAAAGGATTAAATGTATGGTGTGGAGAATGATGTTTGCTTGTGAAGAACAACAGAGAACGAGTTTGCGATAGATTGTATTTCAGATGTAAAAGAATGGACCGGGGTCCACAGTTCACTAGTGGTGTCTCTCCCATAAGATAAATAGCATGTTGGGAGAACAAATTACAGTTGGGCAATTGACAAATAGAGATGCACATACATATCATGATGACTACTATGAGATTTAATCAGGGCATTACGACAAAGTACATAGACCGCTATCCGACATGCATCTATGCCTAAAAAGTCCACCTTCGGGTTAGCATCCGCACCCCTTCCAGTATTAAGTTGCAAACAACGAGACAATTGCATTAAGTATGGTGCATAATGTAATCAACACAAATATCCTTAGACAAAGCATTGATGTTTTATCCCTAGTGGCAACGAGCACATCCACAACCTTAGAACTTTCACGTCACTTCGTCCCGGATTCAATGGAGGCATGAACCCACTATCGAGCATAAATACTCCCTCTTGGAGTCACAAGTATCAACTTGGCCAGAGCCTCTACTAGCAACGGAGAGCATGCAAGAACATAAACAACACATATATGATAGATTGATAATCAACTTGACATAGTATTCAATATTCATCGGATCCCAACAAACACAACATGTAGCATTACAAATAGATGATCTTGATCATGATAGGCAGCTCACAAGATATAACATGATAGCACAATGAGGAGAAGACAACCATCTAGCTACTGCTATGGACCCATAGTCCAAGGATGAACTACTCACGCATCAATTCGGAGGCGGGCATGGTGATGTAGAGCCCTCCGGTGATGATTCCCCTCTCCGGCGGAGGTGCCGGAGGCGATCTCTCGAATCCCCGAGATGGGATTGGCGGCGGCGGCGTCTCTGGAACTTTTTCCGTATCGTGGCTCTTGGTAATAGGGTTTTCGCGACGGAGAGTTTAAGTAGGCGGAAGGGCAGAGTCGGGGGGCGCTCGAGGGGCCCACACCATAGGCCGGCGTGGGCCCCTCCTTGGCCGCGCCGCCCTATGGTGTGGCCACCTCGTGGCCCCACTCCGTATCTCCTTCGGTCTTCTGGAAACTCCGTGGAAAAATAAGACCCTGGGCGTTAATTTCGTCCAATTCCGAGAATATTTCCTGTGTAGGATTTCTGAAACCAAAAACAACACAAAACAGGAACTGGTGCTTCGGCATCTCGTTAATAGGTTAGTGCCGGAAAATGTGTATAAATGATGTAAAGTGTGTATAAAACATGTGAGTATTGTCATAAAACTAGCATGGAACATAAGAAATTATAGATACATTTGAGACGTATCAGGGTTTTCGAGTGAGATCCAATCTACCTACGAACATGAACCACAACGGTGATACTAGTGTTGTCAATAGAAAGAGTAGATTGAATCTTCACTATGGTGGGAGAGACAGGCACCCGCAAAGCCACTTATGCAATACAAGTTGCATGTCAAACGTGGAGCAAGTCTCATGAGACGCGGTCATGTAAAGTTAGCCCGGGCCGCTTCATCCCACCATCCCGCAAGATGCAAAGTACACTAACCAAAAACAACAAGAGCATCAACGCCCACAAAACCATTGTGTTCTACTCGTGCAACAGATCTATGCATAGACATGGCTCTGATACCACTGATGGGTTCGTTGCATAGAAAATAAAAAAATTCTACCGTGAACAAGAACAAAACCAAGATCCAATCTAGGAAAAGCCAAGATCTAATCTATGAAGATCGAAGCAACGAGATTGATGTGAGACTAACCCTCGAAGATTTCCAAAGCCTACGAGATTAGATCTCGTTGTTGGTGTAGACGATCGTCCCCAGTGCTGCAATCCGGCAGCACTTCCGTACTCGGTCGCGCGTACGGTGTCGATGAAGCCCGTCCTCTCCCTGTTCCAGCGGGAAGCAGAGGTGTGGTAGATCCCCTCGGAATCCCAGCAGCACGACGGCGTGGTGGTGGAGGTGGAGGAGAAATTCCTGCAGGGCTTCGCCAAGCCTGCGCAGGAAGAAGGAGGAGGGAGAGAGGGGCGGCTAGGGCTTGGGGGGATGATGTGATGCGCCCCAGCCCTCCCCTCCCTCTTATATAGGCGTGGGAGGGCTGCCTTGGCCCCTCCTCCAAGCCCAAGGGTGGGCCAAAACAAGGGGGGGATTTCCCCCCAAGTTAAGTCCCTATTTTCAAGGGATTTGATCTTATCCACTTGGTACAGCCACATGGGCCTTGGGGGGCTGGTGTGCATGGCCCATGTGGGCCTATGCGACCCCTCCGGTCCATGTTGGTCATCCGGGATAGGTGAGCCCCACTATGGTACCCTCCGGAACCTTCTAGAACCTCCGGTACAATACCGAAAAATCCTGAACTTTTCCGGTAACCCTAAAAATGACTTCCCATATATGAATCTTATTCTCCGGACCATTCCGGACCTCCTCGTGATGTCCTGGATCCCATCCGAGACTCCGAACAAACTTCGGTCTCCATCTCATATTCCGAATCTACTTATGCGACATCGAACCTTAAGCGCGTCACCCTACGGTTCGTGAACTATGCAGACATGGTCGAGACGCATCTCCGACCAATAACCAATAGCGGGATATGGAGATTCATAATGGCTCCCACATATTCAACGATAACTTAGTGATCGATTGAACCATTTACATACGATACCGATTCCCTTTGTCACGTGATACTTTACTTGTCCGAGGTTCGATCATCGGTATCTCCATACCTTGTTCAACCTCGTTACCGACAAGTACTCTTTACTCGTTGCCGTGGTATGTCATCTCTTGTGATCCAATCACATGCTTGCAAGCTAATCAGACGACATTCCACCGAGAGGGCCCAGAGTATATCTATCCATCATCGGGATGGACAAATCCCACTGTTGATCCATATGCCTCAACTCACACTTTCCGAATACTTAATCCCATCTTTATAACCACCCATTTACGCAATGGCATTTGATGTAATCAAAGTACCCTTCTGGTGTAAGTGATTTACATGATCTCATGGTCGAAGGACTAGGTAACTATGTATCGAAAGCTTATAGCAAGTTGAACTTAATGACTTGATCTCATGCTACGCTTATTTGGGTGTATGTCCATTATATCACTCACCAAATGACATAACCTTGTTATTAACAACATCCAATGTTCATGATCACGAAACCATGATCATCTGTTAATCAACAAGCTAGTTATACAAGAGGCTTACTACCTTGTTGTTTACATAACACACATGTATCAATGTTTCGGTTAATACAATTATAGCATGGGATGTAAACATTTATCATGAACACCAAGATATAAAAATAACTAATTTATTATTGCCTCTTGGGCATATCTCCAACAGAACGGTGGCGGCTTGGTGGTGGCCGTAGGCGGGGAAGGCGGTGGTGGCCGGATGTAACACCCCAAATTTTCAAAAAAACAAAGAAACATTCATTTTCCCTTTTTCCAAATTTTGGAACCAACAAAAACTTTTATTAAATTAAGATAGGAGCATAGTGCTCATGCATGTGTGTGATGACTTTTGCCATGATGTTTGTTTGAAGTGTTCACCCATGCTATTAAACCTTAAACCCTACCCTTTTCAACATCAAAGAGAAACAAAATAAAAAGAAAACCAAATAAGAGAAAGAACATATGAGAGCAAATAGCTATCTTTGCAAATAAGAAATCATGCCATGAGCTATCTTGTTTAGATGGTTTGAAAAACATCAACAAACCCAACCTATCATTTACCAACTAAATCTAAGGTGAAATAAAAAGAAAATAAAAATATGCATAGAGGCATATGTGGCACATAGTCATAATGACAAATCTTGACCTATGCCCTCATACCTTACCCAAAAGGGTTTGAAACCTTTACCAAACTCAATATAACACTAAATAAACACTAAACCATGCCTAAGTGAAGCAAAGAAAAAGAAAAGAAGAAAATAAGAAAAATGCAATTCATCACATACATGTGCTTATGGCCATTTTGCAAAACTTTGATCTAGGCCACTTTGGCTTGTGCCATTAGTTGTAGAATCTTAATAAACACTTAATAACTCTTATTGAATCAAAGAAACTCAAATCAAATCAAATTTGAAATCAAATTATGCTCACATAAGATAATGGTCAAATCTGCCCATTTTAACATGACACCTACTTTGAGCCTTTTTATTTGGAGATTTCTAAACTAAACAAAGCCAACTCTTTGCACCTCCTCCAAGACCACATCAAGGAGAACAACTTTGCTCAAATACACCCCTGCAAATTCTTGCTAGATTTCAAATGAAGATCAAGCAAAGTAGCAACCTTGACACAAAAACAAGATCATACACTTTTTGGATTTTTGCAATTCAACTCAATTTTGAGCACCACCACCACCATTATGCTTCAAATATTATAGGAATCCAGCCCACCAAAATTCACTGAAGAATTCCAAATTTAATTTCTTGCGGCCATATGATCAAACACCTTATGTGCACAATGCTGCCAACCCTATACAACCTAATATCCAGTGGACCAATGCCTCAACCATCAAGCCTATGTCATCTGGAGTACCTCTAGCAACTCCTTGCATCATGCCAGTACTGGAGACACTTTAGTTTGTGCAAAATATTGGAGAACCATGCCATGCCGTGGCATGACATGGACACACACATGCCATCCTCCTCTCTAGTCAACTCCAACGTGCACGATCATGTCCTGGCTCTTCCTCTCACTCCCCTGCCCCTGCTAGACACGCTGGTCGACGATTTGGTGCACCACACGCATCGGCACGAGCGCGCCCAGAGACGCACGCGCACGCCAGGGCGTGCACGGACAAACCCTGGACGCGCCAGAGCGCACGACCGCCTCGCCGCGTCAATGCTCGCCTCAACCTCTCCGCTCGCCACCAGCTCCGCCACGCCACCAGCAACGCTGTAGACATGCCCACTGGCCCGCGGGAACCCTGTACATGACGACATGGTCGACGCCATCTGCCGGTACCCGCGACGGAGACAGCACGCGCCCGTCCTCGTCTCTACATCTTTTTCCCCGCAATCAAGCCCTGCGTCACCGCCGTGACGTCGTCGAACCGCCTGCGTCAGCACCAGTGCCTCTGCGCCCCTGTAGCGACGACGCCATGATCGCCACTGCCGCAGCACCACCGCCTCACTCCGCCGCTATAAAAGGAGCCCCTCCTCGCTCGATTTCTCCACACCAGCACCTTCCCCTCTCCTCACTCACTCTCCTCATCCACTCGCTGCTCAACATTAGCCACCGCCGCCCTCCAATTTCACCACCGGAGCCCGTAGCACCGCGGCGGAAGAAGGAGAAGCTAGGAGCCACCCCCCGAGCTGTCGTTTGTTCGAGGAGTCTCGCCGTCGTCCACAACGCCACCGCAGCACATCGCCGACGATCGCCGCGCCGCCGGTGAGCCGCCGACCCCCTGCCAGTGCCGCGCCAGTACCTCCCTCTCGCCGTCGACGACGACGAACCTGATCCGTTGGATCTTGTTTTAATCGTGCGTCTCAGAGCGCGAGTACCGTTTCGCCATTTTAAGTGAGACTGACGCGTGGGTCCCAGCGTCAGGCGGCCCACTCGCGTGAGACGCGTAGCTGGGCCGGCCCATTTTATTTTCTCTGTGTAGCCCAACTTGCTTTCCCGCCTAAGCCCAAATATTCAAATTCAAATACTTCGAATTAATGAATTTGCTCACATATGCCATGTTCAAATTGAAATAGAAATAAATCTACTTGGCCAAATTTAATTTTTTTTTATATATTTGGAAAGCTTATAAAATTATCTAAATAACTACACTGGCCTCAACCCTAGATTCATTGTAGAATTAATGTGATAAAAATAACAGGGCAGGGACTTTTCCAACTTCAAACATTTATTAAAAATCAACCAAAAATGCTTTTGAGTTGATTCCAACTCTCAAAAATCACATTTCATATTGTCTATCTGAGTATGTAAAAATATGACATAGTTGTTTGTATGATCATGGTCTAGACTACATAATGGCTCTGTGGCTATTTCTAGTCCATTTAAATTATCCAAAAATATTTATTAAATCATATGGGAGATATTCTCTCATTTAAATCTTGTCTCAAGTAATCCAACATGAGGTAGGGACCTTGGTCTATATTATCTCATGTGATATTATTCTATGATATTAAATTGTTAATGAGATAGTATTAAATTGCATGAGGTATATTACCTCATTTAAATCATTTTCCCAAATGATGATTATGAAGTGTTGACCTTGGTCAACATGGGTTCATACATTATTATTTGAGGAGATTAAATCTTAACAAGATTCAATGAGAGGAAATTATTTCTCCAAAGAAAATAAAAAGAAACCCTAATCCCTATTTCAATAATAGGAACTTATTTTCCAAACACTAAAGAAGAAAACCCTAGTGTGATGTTAAGTGAGGATTGGGATGATGATAGATCATCTTGTGTGAGCCATTAAGGCTAATTAGTCTACTTAAGTATTGTTTGGTGATTGTATCCTCGTATTCGTTTATAGACGCTAGTACCGGAGACCATCAGGAGGAGGAGGTCTTCTACCAAGAGGAAGAAGAAGAGAATTTTGATCACTACCCCAATCAAGGCAAGCTAATATTCTTGCAAGTTGCCCTAGTGCAAAGCTCTACAAGAGCAAGGCACCATCACTTTTTACTTTATGCTTAATCATCCTATCCCAAGTTTTTACCTTACAAGTTTTTGACTTTGGTTTATCAAAGTATATTTTTGATTCATGATTCACTTGGTCTAGCTATGGATTAGTACAAGAGCATCACACTTAGCCTAGAAAGCTATAAGCTAGTTAGCACCCCTCATGACTAGTTGCTAGTGCTAACAAATAAAATTGACTACTCTAGATGGGAACATGTGAAATCAAATGACTTTGAAAACATTGGAATGATGAGTCATTCTATTGAAAGATTTTGAAGGTGAAGGTGACTTATGAATGACATGGTGAACTTTACAAAAACTGATGGTTGGGTTCGGATGCGATACCATTCCAATTTTACAAGTACCCCCACAATACCTGATTATGGGTAGGGCTTAACTGGAAATTTGTGTGCCTTACTATGGGTTCCCTCTAAACAAGCGTCATAGGGGTTATGCCGAGGCTGCCTCCGTTGAAAGTGAAATTATGTGAAATGACTTGAAATGAGGTGAATGTCCGGCCCAAGCCCTGTGCAGTTCCCAGGCTGACGGTTTGTCTTCACTGGAAGGCCAAGATCATGGGGAGAGGTGCCTATACTAGGGTATGTAAGTGAAAGGTTATGGTTGGTAGTCCGCACACGGAGTGTGATAAATCATGGCCAGTTAACCCTGACGGATTATTGCAAATGTTGTGGCACAAGTGTACAACCTCTGCAGAGTGTAAACCTATTTGAATAGCCGCGTCCACGGTTAGGGACGGTTGGAAAGGCCATACTGTTCCGTCATCAGATCATTTTCAAAAATGTGACATGTGACATGTGACTTGAACTTGAAAGGTGAATTTGAATTGATCACAACAGAGTTGTGGGAATGACACTAATGTTCCCACTTGAGTAAGTTAGGCAAATGAAGAGTCTTTTATTACTAAAGTGCTTATGAAATAAAATTGGCTTTATGAAAATAAACCTAGAGCTTAGCACCCTCTTACCATAGTTGATAGTACTTACATTAGTATTAGTTTGCGAGTACTTTAAAGTACTCATGGGTTTGTCTCTGGCTATTCAAATGGCCAGACTGTGAAGAGGAGAACCAGTACCCTGAAGATGGACAGCGGGACGTCTATGATAACTAGGACTACTCCTGACGTCAACAGTTGCCTGTGGAACAGATGGACCGCAACTACTACTTGTTATCACCAGATTTTGGCCAAATCAGAAGATGGGCCGTAATTGAGATGGGCTTGGAGGATATGTACATGAAGTGTCTCTGAATCGGCCTCGTGTGAGAGTTTGGGCTAGATTGCCCGTGTATTTGTACATTATGGTAGATCGCATCTTAGTTTAGAATTAAGAGATAGAGTTTGGTCGTATACGACTAGGTTTATTCCAAAGATAGAAAGTCCCCGGACTATAAATATGTACCTAGGGTTATTGAGAAAGGAGGACGATCACGTTCACAACAAACACAATCTAGGCGCATCGCCACCCCTTGTTTCGAGGGTTTCTTTCGGGTAAGCATCATGCTGCCTAGATCGCATCTTGCGATCTAGGCAGTATCAGTTTATTCGTTATCTGGTGTTGCTCGTACTGAAGCCTTGTTGATGGCGAGCGATATATCATAGGTGTTTTGGGGCTTGCATCGATGCTTTTCTGATATGTTTGCTTAGTTATGCTGCCCCTCAATATCTAGCTGCCTTTACACCTATCTTGGGTGTAAGGGCAGCACCTTGCTTCGTCTTTACTTAGTAGACCTGATCTGTTATGGTTGTTCCTTGTTATTCAAGGTTTAGTTTGATATATGCATAGTTAGGCCTTGCAAACGGGTTGAACGATCCAGTAGTGCGTAAGGTACGGTTTGCCGATCCAAGAAGGGATGTTCCGGGAACCGACTCCACGTTGGTTTTTAGGCCTCCTCTTGGACTAGTTTTCTGTTATCTTTCGTATCTGCCAGGCTCAACTACGTGTAGGACGTTCCGGTTATGCGGTGAAAACCCTAAACTTTCGTAGATCGATTTAACTTGGTATTGGTAAAGCAGGATTCCCATGCTATCGTAGATCCAATACGAACCATGGGGTAATCGGCTCTTTGAGCCGATTCACAGGGTAACCTGAGAGCCGATCGAGGCTCATTTAATGTTTACGTGTCTGCCATGCAGGAAGCTAATCGAAGCAATCCAACACCTTCCTGACCAGGTATAGGTCAGGTGGCACGCCCTTGCGACCGTCGGGACGTGTGCCGGAGCATTGCGGGCCGTCGCCCGAGGGACCGAGGCCCACCAGCAGTCCTGGGAGCCTCCCGGCTCTCCGTGTTGCTCGTCGCTGCTCGCCGGTGGGTTTTGGTAGGCAACACATTCTGGCACGCCCGGTGGGACCTTCTACAGCAACTACGTCAACATCTGCAGCTGAGATGTCGGACGAGCCAGTCAAGTACGAAGATCTGCCTGAAGATCACAAGAAGAAATATGATGAGCTTAAAGTTGTCTTCGAAGCCGATCTCATCGGCTCTTTTGAAAGGACCCGTACACATGGCATTAGGTTCAAAGGATTCACACCCGAAGGCGTGCTCGATGGAGTAGATCTGTCTCTCCCTTCGGAGGAACGCACCAGAGCTCTGCGCCAGGAAGTTAATTACATGGTGGCTCACTCTCTACACCATCATTCTGAGAGCCTGGTGAACACTTTGGAGCGCATTGCGGTTCGCGTGGTTCAGGAAATCATGAAGCATCAGTACTCCCCGTCAGGGCCTGCCCTAGGAACTCACCAGGGAGAGATACCATTCCACACCAGACCACGACTGCCATTCACGCTCGCAGCTCCAGAGCAACAGGGTTCACCGGCATACGTCGTCTACAAGGTTGGAGGCGATCCTAGCGATTGCCAATTCCTGTATGAGCCGCCTAAAGAGATCCCGCCTGGATACGTGTGCACATACGTGCCGGACTACAATAACTTGGCGCGCACGAACCAGATTGCAGCAGGAGGGACGTCTGGAGCAGATGCCGATAAACAGGTGTGGCTAGCTAAATATGCCACCGGAACGAGTCATGAAAGCTCAACCCCTGCAGCTCATACCATGGAACAAATCAGTACGATCTTGAGAGACCAGTTCGGTATCCTGCCAAAGAGGAGAACAATCGGCTATTCCAAGCCGTATCCCAACGAATATGATCTGATTCCGCTGCCGCCCAAGTATCGGCTCCCTGAGTTCTCAAAGTTCAGTGGATCAGAAGGGTCTAGCTCAATTGAGCATGTGAGCCGATATTTAGCACAGTTGGGCATGATTTCAGCATCAGACCCGTTACGTGTGAGGTTTTTTGCGCAGTCTCTCACAGGACCAGCTTTTGGGTGGTACACCTCATTGCCACAAGATTCAGTCCGGACATGGAAGCAACTGGAAGAGCAGTTTCATGTACAATATCACTCAGAAGCTACCGAGGCTGGCATTACCGATCTGACGCAGGTCAGGCAGAAGCGGGGAGAGACGATGTCTGATTACATTCAGCGTTTCGGAGTCGTCAAGAACCGATGTTATTCGGTTCGTTTAACTGAGAAAGAAGCAGCCGATCTGGCAGTGGTAGGCCTCGCAGCGCCGATCAAAGATCTGGCTTTCCAAGTGGAATACAATTCACTGGCACACATGATTCAGAAATTAACATTATATGAACAGCGCCACCCAGAATTGTACCAAGATAAGTTCAAACGCCCGATAGGCCTGGTCGAGACAGAAGAAGTTGAAGACTTTGCAGAAGATCAGGAAGTCGCCGTGGCTGAATGGGCTCGGGGGGCAGCTCCCGTGTCCTGCAAATGGGTGAAACAGCAAGGGCCTGCAAAAGGGTTTGACTTTGATATAAGCAAAGCTGAGCAGATATTCGATTTACTGCTGAAGGAAAAACAGCTGAAATTACCCGAAGGCCATAAGATCCCTACGGCGCAAGAGATGAACGGGAGACCGTACTGCAAATGGCATCACTCGTTCACCCATATCACCAACGACTGCAAAGAGTTGCGTCGGCAGATCCAGATGGCGATAGAACAAGGCCGTTTGATCCTCGGTCAGTTTGCCATGAAAGTGGACACGCACCCGTTTCCTGGCGTCAACATGGTGGAACTCAACCACTCCACGAGGTGCGAGCCAGGTTTCTCATTCGATGTTAACATAGCAGGGTCTGTAGACCGCCATGGCAAGGATAAAGAAGAGAGCGGTCACTCCCGTGGCAAGGATAAGAAGGAGGCCGATCCACGCGACCGGCCCCGATACGATGACAAACGGTACCTCACCGAGGAACAAGTGAGAAACGTGCAGTACCAACGACCACTCTCCGCGCATCTCCTTAACAAATATGAGCGTCAGTACGACCGACGCCAGCGGTACGACGTGGATGATGAAAGATATCGTCGGTCTGATGCAGACAACAGGAAATATCGTCGACATGATAGAGATGACGAAGGATATGAGCACCACGCTAAGGGGAGGTCAAGAGAGCAGGAAGACATGGACAGACACTGGGATTGTCCTTTCTTCAAGCACTGCTGGGACTCAGGAATGAGCCGATTGCCTACAATCGACAACTGCCCGGAATGTAGACAGCAGAAGAAGGGCGCAAGTGAGGTTTCGGTGTTCAAGCGTCTAGGGCCTCTTCCACCTCGTAACCGACGAGCTGAGTCATCTCGAGAGGAAGACTTCGAGGAGTCAGAAGATGAGGAAGAAGATAGATACCACCGGCCAAGGTGGTGCCCTGACGGACTCAGTCACTCCCAAAAGCGTAGGGTTCAGAGGCTACGTAACTTGGAGGAAGCCGAAGCGCAGTACCTATACACGTTGAGGAAAGCGCGGCCTGATCTGGCCGTAAAAATTCAGCAAACGTTGGAGACGGAGACGCGTCCACACAAGAAAGAATGGCGCCCCAAGCAGACAAAAGCCGATGCAAAGGCATCGACTGACACAAATATGGTGTTCATACTTCCGTCGGAGTTTTGTGCTCCAAGAACTGAAGAAGTGCCATTAGCACAGTTTGACTGCGGTCCACGGCCGGTTATCTTTGAGAAGCCACGAGAGAAGAGCTACAGGCATTTGAAGGCCCTGTACCTGAGAGGTTATATCAATGGGCAGCCTGTCAGCAAGATGTTGGTCGACACGGGAGCGGCAGTCAATATAATGACATACTCCATGCTACGGCGTTTGGGACGTTCTAACGCAGATCTGATCAAGACCAACGTCACACTAAGCGATTTCAATGGCCAAGCATCGGAAGCACAAGGCGTTCTGAACGTGGATCTAACCGTAGGCCGAAAAACCATCCCTACGTCATTCTTCATCGTCGACAACAAAAGTACCTATGCTGTCCTGCTAGGGAGGGATTGGATTCACGCCAACTACTGCATTCCATCCACAATGCACCAATGCCTGATACAGTGGGATGGAGATGAAGTGGAGGTCGTTCATGCAGATGACTCGATCGAGATCTCATTAGCTGGCATGAATATTTGGGATGCAGACGACCAAGAGCCGATCTCTGGAATCAGTTTGGACGGCTGTGAGCGCATCGAAGCTTCAAAAAAACGGGGTGAGGCTGGTCTTATCCACCGGCCTGACAGAGTAGCAAGACTAAAGTCAATGGACGTACGTGGCAAGGCCGATCCCTGCGATCGGCCCCAAAAAATAAAAAGCAAACGATCTCGCACAAATGGCGTCAGGCTACAAGGACGTGGCAGATGTAACCGATGTTCAGATACAGTTCCTGGAATTGGATGACTGGAGAGCTGATATCTTCAATTACTTGAAAGATTCGGCTCGGGGGGCACCTAAACGGGTAAGATACGAGGCCACGAAGTATGTCCCCAGTGGTTGTCAATGGCCAGCATCTCAAGAAATATTTCCCAAGTATGTGGGATGATGGACAGTGAAACATGGGGGCCGATGCATGAAATCGGCCAATAAAAAAATATACAAAGCAACAGGAGGCAAAGTACAGCCGATGCACAGACATCGACTTTAGAATAAAAAGCCGATGCGCAGCCATCGACTCAAGAGGTACAAACTGTTACAAGCAGAGGTACAAACTGTTACGAGCAGAGGTGCAAACTGTTACGATCTGGTATCAAGTTACATGGGTAGGCTCTACTGAAGGAAGGCCACGAAGGCACGGAGGGCGTCAGCGCGTACACGATCCACCTCGGCGATATCGGCCTCGTCATCTTCGTCCTCGCCCGTCACCAGCTGTTTGTTCAGGGCACGTATTTCTGCCAGATCAGTCTTCATTTGAGCTTTGAGGCCTTCTGCTTCCTCTTGGGAGCGGGCAATAAGAGCTTCCTTATCGAAAATAAGCTGTTTGGTTGCCCGGACCCTCTCTTCAAGGTCCGCCAATTCCTTTCGCAAGGTCTCGAGTTCGGCGGTGCTGACAGAGGTGTCAGCTTTGGCATCCAAGGCCGCCTTTTTCTCATTAAGCCGCTGACATTTGTCTGCAATATCGGCTTTCAACGGAAGTTGGGCGTGGCGTAGATTGATTCTCTGATGAGCTAACTTCACCCTGGACCCGTAAACAGACAGAGTCACAACTGGCCAAAGTTTCACCTGCAACGTTACCGGGAGATGGTGCTTGATTTCTTCAAGAACGCTCTTCACCTCCTCGGGGTCTTCGTCCAACGTCTCGATCGGGGAAGAAAGCAAGGCTTTGAGACGCTGGAATTGGCATAGGACAGCGCTAGGTCGTAGCTCATCGCATGCCGTAGAAGGAGCTGGTTCGATGGATTCAGGGTCGAACGCCAGCAAGCCCGAGAGGTCACAACCCTGACAAATAGAAACAGCGTCAGTATGCAGCGAAAGGGAAGGGTAAGCCAAACGAGAGGAGTATACCTCTCCTGAGACCAGGGAGACAGCCGATGATGAGGCAGTCGGCTCTTGTGTTTCTGCTGGGGGCTTGGCCAAGCTGGCGACCGTGTCAACGGCACCTGCAGAGATTACTGGATCCAGGTTTGCGGAGGGCATCTGTACTTCCTCGACTCCCCCACTAGAAGTGTCATCAGGCTGCAAAGGAGGTGGGTAGCCGATGTAAGCAGCAAGGGATTGGAATGAAAGATGAGCCAGTGAGAGTATGGAGGGTAGTTACATTTGAAGCCTCTTGTTTTGATGAAGGGGCTTGCGGTTCCTTTCGGATCCTCTTGGTGCTCACGCCTTGCCCCACTTTGATTGGAGCTTGGGGGGCAACAGGCTCAGGAGCTGGCCTTTTCCTGGAAGCCGATGGTGGCAAATCTGGCTGGCTCTGCGTGGTGGTTTTCCCAGAGTTGTCCTAGCTCGAATCCCCTTGATCGGATGGTGTATCCTCGCTGGAGTTGTCTTCGGTGGAGGCCTATATAATAACAAAAAGGAGAATTAGTAAGCACAAGCATGTTGGTAGAAGACCATAAGGATAGATGAAATCAGTCGAGGCAGGGATCGACGTATATGCAAGCTTTCTTGATCTGGAGAAGGACTCCGACGCTTCAACGTTTTCCTGGCGGCTACTTTCCTCACCGTTGTTCTCGCCTTGGTTGAGGCTCGGGGGGCAGCTGGCCCCGAAGATACTTTGCTCTTGGAAGCCGATTTGGGTGGAATCGGCTGGCTCTGCATCACGACTTTCTTCAAGGGTGGCGAGTTTTTGCAGAAGAGGACCATAGGAGCCGGTGGAAAAAATTTGAAGGGGGAGCCGTCAGCATGTGTAGGTTCTGGACCATCTTGTTGCTGCAAGGAGACAGAGCAGGGTTATTAAAAATCAGTATAAGCCATTTCAAGAAAAATTGCGAGTAAGTAGTACCTGTTCTGCAGGGATGCTATATTCGGCATCGAGTTGTTTCAGCAACGGTCCCAGAGCTCTCCTGAAGGCATGAGTCTTCCACATGGACCACCAAGTCTCAAAACCGTCGGTGGACGAGGTGAAAGAGAGGTTGCTAGGGATTGGGATGGCTAGAGCATCAAAGAAAGAGTAACACCTCTGACTGGTGAGGATATCGGGCAAGTCAGCTCTGCTCTCTGTTAAGTGATGGAGGAAGAAGTGGGGAGACACCTGCCCAAGACCAAACTGTCGGGCTGCTACGACCGGCTGATAAGACTCATAACCAGGTTTGATGATCCTGTTTGATGTGCTCATGCCAACTGGAAGGAAGCAGGGACGGATCATGGTGGAATACAATTGCCGGGTGCTGGTGTCATCGGCAAAGCTGTCTAGCCTAAAGGAGACTGGGTTCTCGAAGTTCTCAGATTCCGTGTAAGGGAAGAAGAGAGGATTGTCCAGGCCTTGGAAGAAAATGCTGAACCATTTTGATGCTTCCTTGGGGATCAGTTTCCTACCTGGAAGGCTGTACAAAGCTTGGCCGTAGCTAGTGCATCGGATTTGCTTCCCATTGGCATCTGGAAAGGTGCGAGTGGCCATAAGTGGGAAGTTTGGGATGTGGTTCTGGAAATATAGCTGAGCCCATAACTGAATAAACCACCAGGGACCTCCTGTTTTAACTGTCCTTTGAGAATATAATTTGACGGACATCAGTTGAAGATATCGATAGACCTCCCCAAGGAATAGTTTGCCGATGCCAAGCTGGGTGCCTCTGGCAAGTTCATAGGCCAAGGGAAGGTAATTCTTGGTTGGAGCAAGTGAAGGGCCATGATACGTCTCCAACGTACCTATAATTTCTGATGTTCCATGCTTGTTTTATGACAATACTTACATGTTTTGCTTGCACTTTATAATGTTTTTATGCATTTTATGGAACTAACCTATTAACAAGATGCCGAAGTGCCAGTTCCTGTTTTCTCGCTGTTTTTGGTTCCGGAAAGGCTGTTCGGGCAATATTCTCGAATTCGACGAAACGAAGACCAAACATCATAATTCACCGAGACC
>NC_061511.1:69520325-69566477 GCF_022539505.1 Lolium rigidum | reverse complement strand
ATTCTATAGACATGCCTTGGACCCGCATATGTTTCTGTTGTACCACTCTGAGCGATATAATACTAGTGGAACGGTGTTTCATTGGTGTTATATCAGACTTGCATACTACACCATGCAGTGGTATGCCGGGTCACCACATAGACAGTGTTGGGCCTCCAAGAGCAGAGGTTTGTAGAACAGCAGCGAGTTTCCCTTAAGTGGATCACCCAAGGTTTATCGAACTCAGGGAGGAAGAGGTCAAAGATATCCCTCTCATGCAACCCTGCAACCACAAAGCAAGAAGTCTCTTGTGTCCCCAACACACCTAATAGGTGCACTAGTTCGGCGAAGAGATAGTGAAATACAAGTGGTATGAATAAGTATGAGCAGTAGTAACGGCGCCAGAAAAGTGCTTGTCAGCGTGCGATTGATGGTAGTAATATTGCGGGAAGTAAAGATGCAGTAAAATAGTAAACAAGCGGCGATAGCGACATTTAGGAACAAGGCCTAGGGATCATACTTTCACTAGTGGACACTCTCAACATTGATCACATAACAGAATAAATAAATAGATGCTAGACTCTACACCCTCTTGTTGGATGATGAACACCACTAACTGTGTAGGATTACACGAACCCTCAATGCCGGAGTTAACAAGCTCCACAATATTCAATGTTCATATTTAAGTAACCTTAGAGTGCATGACAGATCAACATAACCAAACCAAGTACTAACATAGCATGCACACTCGTCACCTTCACACTACGAAAGGAGGAATAGATCACATCAATACTATCATAGCAATAGTTAACTTCATAATCTACAAGAGATCACAATCATAGCCTACGCCAAGTACTACACGATGCACACACTCGTCACCATTACACCGTGCGAGGAGGAATAAACTACTTTAATAACATCACTAGAGTAGCACACAGATAAATTGTGATACAAAACACATTGCAATCATAAAGAGATATAAATAAGCACTTCAATATGCCATTCATAACAGATGAATAAGTATTCGTGAAATATAGCCTAAGAGACCCACACGGTGCACACACTCGTCACCTTTACACACGTGGGACAAGGAGTCTCCGGAGATCACATAAGTAAAACCCACTTGACTAACATAATGACATCTAGATTACAAGCATCATCATATGAATCTCAATCATGTAAGGCAGCTCATGAGATTATTGTATTGAAGCACATAGGAGAGAGATTAACCACATAGCTACCGGTACAGCCCCGAGCGTCGATGGAGAACTACTCCCTCCTCATGGGAGACAGCAGCGTTGATGAAGATGGCGGTGGTGTCGATGGAGAAGCTTTCCGGGGGCACTTCCCCGTCCCGGCGGCGTGCCGGAACAGATACTTCTGTCCCCCAGATCTTGGCTTCGCGATGGCGGCGGCTCTGGAAGGTTTTCTCTGGTTTCGTCGAACGTGGTAGGGTTTTCGCAACGGAGACTTTAAGTAGGCGGAAGGGCAAGGTCGGTGGAGTCCTGGTGGGGCCACACACTAGGCCGGCGCGGCCGGGGCTTGGACCGCGCCGCCCTCATCGTGTCCCCACCTCGTGGCCCCACTTCGTTTCCCCTTCGGACTTCGGAAGCTTCGTGGAAAAATAGGACCATGGGCGTTGATTTCGTCCGATTCCGAGAATATTTCCTTACTAGGATTTCGAAACCAAAAACAGCAGAACAACGACAAGCGGCCCTTCGGCATCTCGTCAATAGGTTAGTTCCGGAAAACGCATAAATATGACATAAAGTATGCATAAAACATGTAGATATCATCAATAATGTGGCATGGAACATAAGAAATTATCGATACGTCGGAGACGTATCAGCCTCCTCTTGGACTAGTTTTCTGTTATCTTTCGTATCTGCCAGGCTCAACTACGTGTAGGACGTTCCGGTTATGCGGTGAAAACCCTAAACTGTCGTAGATCAATTTAACTTGGTATTGGTAAAGCAGGATCCCCATGCTATCGTAGATCCAATACGAACCATGGGGTAATCGGCTCTTTGAGCCGATTCACGAGGTAACCCGAGAGCCGATCGAGGCTCATTTAATGTTTACGTGTCCGCCATGCGAGAAGCTAATCGAAGCAATCCAACACCTTCCCGACCAGGTATAGGTCAGGTGGCACGCCCTTGCGACCGTCAGGACGTGTGCCGGAGCATTGCGGGCCGTCGCCCGAGGGACCAGGGCCCACCAGCAGTCCTGGGAGCCTCCCGGCTCTCCGTGTTGCTCGTCGCTGCTCGGCGGTGGGTTTTGGCAGGCAACACTACTACGTTTCTTTCGCTGCATGTTTTGTAATTGATCAATAGATCAACTATTGTTGTAAGACTTGGATCATGTGATCCTTTGTAAGACGATTATGGTATGTAATGAATGATGTGTTATGATATCAATCTATTATGTCTCGCAAAAACAATATTCCTGAGATTGCGATGTACGGCATAATAGGCATCTGGACTTAAAAATCCGGGTGTTGACACCGTAGGGGCCGGACGGCAACGCGGGGGAGGAGTTTGTCGGGGACGCCGCGGGTACCAGCCGCCGCTCCGCCTCCGGCCACCGGTCGATCTCGCGCCGCAGGACGTGGTAGCCTCTCCTCGACGAGGAGCAGGCGGAGGAACCGAGGCTGTGCTGCGGAGGGAGGAAGAGAAAGTGGGGTGCGAGGAAGGGGAGGGAGGAAGAGAAAGCGGAGGAACCGAGGCATGTGCGGTCGTGCGGAGGAACCGAGGCCAGCTGTGGACCGGCCTCTCCGTGCATCGTGCTTGTGGCTTCGGCGTGGGCTCCACCTTCCGGTCACACATCGGTGTTGCGCTCGGATGGGTGTTGGCGCAACGTCGGTCGCCAACTAGGCCCCACATGTACTCGGTGGGCTGTGAATTTTCGCGCATGTGCCTGTGCATGTGCGCATGGCGTGGTGGGGGCAGGCCTGCCAGGACATGTGCGGTGGGTGGCGAGTGGCATGGTGGTGGAAATTTCGTGCACACAGTGGCGCCCCACATACATGTGCTCCACTACTATTTAAACTAGTAGTGGCGCACCTATATGTGGTGCACCACTGCTAACTTTAGGCCTCATATATAATATAGCCTCACACTTAGTGACATAGGCATCCCCAATGGGCCTGCCGAAGATGGTACCCAGGGTTTACTGAAGGCCCATGACTGGAAGAATAAGAAGATTCGGAATCCCAAGATGTTATTAAGGAAAACTAGAGTTGTATTAGGAAATATAACTTGTAATCTTGCGGGACGGGTTAGAAACCCTCCCGGACTCTGTAACTTGTGTATTATGAAACCCTCGGCTCCACCTCCTATATAAGGGGGAGTCGAGGGACAAAGAGAGGATCGAATCTATTGTCAACACAACCCTAGTTTCATAATCGTCGAGTACTTTTCGGCTGAAACCTTCGAGATCTACTTGCCCTCTACATCCAACGAAACCCTAGTCTACAATCCGTAGGCATTGACGAGTTAATACCTCGTCAATTGGCACCGACCGTGGGATCTAGAGGTGACAAGGAGCTGATCTCGATGGCACGTTCAAGATCGTCGACTTCGTCGGTAGCAAGCAACAAGATGGATCGAGGTAAACAGATCGAAACTGGCTTAGTCGATTTTATTCCTCACCCGCCCTCCCGTTTGGATGCATATGAGTATCTGGAGGAGCCCATGGAGATGACGGTCGGAAAATTCCAATTCTACGTCAAGAAAGAAGGGTCGTATCGTATCGAAGTTCCAATTTCATCGGGATTGTCAGCGGTCGACTCCGATTTTTCATCAGGCGAAGAGGAGATTTCGTCGCCACGCCTCATCAGCTCCATGGCAAGCGAAAAGCTCGCCAAGATCTTCAGCGACATGTCCTTCGAGTCGTTTGCGGACTCTGATATAAGCAGCAACTCAGACAGCGTCGATAGCTTCAACTTCATCGACACATCTGTTGCTCTTGGAAAGGTCTTCGCCAATCTATATGATGGTGTCACCAATCCTGACAAAAGTCAAAATTCAAAATATCATCAAATCTACGCAATCGAAGAAACAAACCGAGCAGAGCCGGAGACGTCAGAAGCTTTCGACGATGTGGGAAACCCATATGTTGATCCCGCTGAGCTTAGGCGAGGTTTAGGCACTAAATATGTCGGGCCTACACCACGTCTAAGAGTTCAACTCCCGCAAGAAGCATGGGATAGAGCCGCAAGAGCCATGGATGGTACAGAACCAATGACCACAACTGCTACGGCAGAAGAATTACAAGCTTATCAATATAAACTTGCTCGTGTTGGGAGAGAGTTAGAAAAACAGACAGCTGCATTAAATAGAAGACAGGAGGTGGCCTCCGCGTCAAGCAGGCGAAGAGCAGAGCTAAGTCGACAATCGGGAAATTCGGGAGATAGTCACAGAGAAGCTCGAAGGAGAGCAAGATCTCGGCTGCAAAATATACCCGAAGCAGAGAGGGAGAATTTAGTTCAAAACCTCGACATGTCTTTCATGTCAATAGACACGAGGGGAAATATTATCCCTAAAACACCGGAAGCTGGGTACATGGCAACGCAAGATTTCATCCTCGCGTCCAGGCCACCTCCCGGAGATCCAAGAGAAGCGTTGTATAACATGGCCATGGCGGGATGTGGATCCATGGGAGCAGCGTTCGCGGCTACACCTCCCGAAGGAACTGCAAGGCAAAATAGTCCGCGACCTACTGCAGCAGTGCAAGATCCACCGAGAGCAAGTGGAGTCAGAGATACAGCGACTCAGGCCAGGGTGGATAGAGCGCGACAAGATAGAAGGGAACATCGGCAGTCACCAGAACTTGCTGAGGAAGATATGTGTGGACTCCCGTGTTTTACGCGACGGGTTCGAAAAACTCGAGTCCCGTCAGGATTCAAGCTGCCAGATAGTTTCAAAAAATTTGATGGCCTGCAAGATCCCGAAGATTGGCTCGTGGATTACCTTGAGACGGTGAAACTGATAGGTGGCACCAGAGCAACAGCCATGCAAAGTATTCAAATACACCTAAGCGGAGCCGCAAGATCTTGGATCAAGAAACTCCCTCCAGGATCCATCGACAGCTGGGATAGTTTCGAGGATGTGTTTGTCAAAAACTTCTGATCAACCTGCAAAAAACCGGCATCACTAGAAGAGTTGAGGTCGTGTCGACAAAAGCATGATGAATCAATGAGAAAATACATCCAAAGGTGGAACATCATCAAAAACTCGGTAGAGAATATATCTGACGAGAGAGCAATAGATGCGTTCGTGGCAGGAATTCGACGAGGAGATTTTGTCGAAGACTTGGGGAGAACCAACCCAAGGACAGTGTCAGCATTGATGGAGATCGCAAATAGATGGGCAGACGGAGAAGATGCTGTTCATAATAAGCGGCACAGGTCACCGGAAGAGGACCGTAGCCGAAATTTTCAAAATAGAAGACGGTTTTCTCGACAATTCTTGAGTTATGATGCTCCTGGCCAAATATCGGCTGGTTTTCGAGGAAACACTGGAGGAAACAATAGAAATGAATATCAAAGGAGTAACGAGCAGCGAGGCGACAGTAGAGATGACTCTCGAAACAACAGGCAAAATAGTGGGTCAAGGTTTCAAAGACCTTTTATAACTCCCGAGGATATGATGAACGGGCCATGCCAGATGCATTTTTATCTCGACAACAATGGGAAGAGGCGGTCGGGACATGCAGCGGAAGGATCTGTCGCAATTTTCAAGCAATGTTGCGGGTTGCAGGGCTAGCCAATGCTCAAGCAATAAATAGAAACCCCCAGGGGCCCAGGAGTGAGATCCACCTCCCACCTCCTCCTGCGATCACGGACGAAAATCGACACCAGCTCAGAATAGCGGCAGCACCACAACCACCTCCGTATGTTGATCCTAACTCCAATGGAGCAGTCTCGATGATTCAGAAAGCTAGGCCATCTAATAGGGCTCAGAAAGTAATCTCGCGACAAGTGTTCATGGCAGAGAAAATGCCCCCACCAACGATAGAATACTTAAATTGGTCGGGGCAAGACATTGGCTTCACAATTGCGGATCACCCGCAGCAAGTTCCTCGACCAGGGCGGTCGGCACTTATCTTACCGAGCGGTGATCGCGAGGATTCGACGTATCTCGAGTTTTCATAGATGGAGGCAGCGGTCTAAACCTTATGTATGCGGATACACTAAGGAAGATGAACATATCCACGGCAAATCTAAAACCAACTGACACACGTTTCCATGGAATTACACCAGAGAAGCCGAGTTATCCGTTGGGAAGGATCAATCTCGACGTCCAGTTTGGGACCCGAGAAAACTACAGAATAGAAAGGTTGGAGTTCGAAGTTGCGGATTTCCCGTCGCAATATCACGCTTTGTTGGGACGACCAGCATATGCTAGGTTTATGGCGGTACCACATTACACGTACCTACTATGGAGGCTACCTGGACCTAAGGGACCAATTACAGTTAAAGGAAGTTTCGCGTTAGCTGATAAATGCGACAAGAATTTTCATCGACTGTCAGAAACCTTCGGGATGCAAGCAGAATATATGGCGTCAAGGCTCACGACTGATTATGATGTGTTGCCAGATGCGGGAAGGTCACTCAGAGAGCCAACCTTCAATACTACTAAGGATTCCAAGGAGGTGCAGATTCACCCGACAGACCCAAAGAAAACGACGTCCATTGCAACAAATATGGACCTCGCATAGGAAAGCGCGCTCGTCGAGTTCCTCCGTGAGCCTTGGAAAATCTTCGCATGGTGTCCGGCTGACATGCCGGGAGTACCCAGGGAACTTGCTGAGCACCACCTAAACTTGGATCCAATAGCGAGACCAATCAAACAACCTTTGCGGCGTTTTTCGGAACCAAACCGCAAAGCTATGCTGTCAGAAATTGATCGACTCAGAGAAGCTGGTTTTATCAAAGAACTACATACAGAGGCCACGTGGGTAGCTAACCCAGTGCTGGTCCCGAAGAAAAACACGAAAGTCCTTCGCATGTGTGTCGACTTTACGTGTCTCAATAAACATTGTCCAAAGGATCACTTTCCCCTCCCAAGGATCGATCAAATCATCGACTCCACGGCAGGATGTGAACGTCTTTCCTTCCTGGACGCATACTCTGGTTATAACCAGATCAGATTAAAAGAAGATGATGAGGTAAAGACAGCGTTCATAACACCTTATGGCGTGTTTTGTTACAGAACAATGCCTTTTGGTTTGAAAAACGCGGGAGCAACATATCAGCGGATGATGCAGAAGTGTTTGGCAACACAGATTGGGAAAACGTACAAGTATACATCGATGATGTCGTCATAACATCAAAAAAGGGGACAACATTGATCGAGGATTTGAAGGAAACTTTCGACAACCTTGACAAGTTCTGCCTCAAGCTGAACCCGACGAAGTGTTCTTTCGGCGTCCCTGCAGGAGAACTTCTTGGGTTCCTAGTATCAGCAAGAGGGATCGAGGCTAATCCAGAGAAAATTCAAGCCATCGTAACGATGCGGAAGCCGACAAAGTTGAAAGAAATACAACAGTTAACTGGGTAGTCGCAGCATTAAGCAGATTCGTCGCCAGGCTAGGAGAGAAGGCATTGCCATTCTACGCTTTAATTAAGCAAGGAGATAAGTTTCAGTGGAACGAAGAGGCGGACAAAGCTTTCGAGGATCTCAAGCGCACAATCTAGACACCACCAATCTTGGTGGCACCTAAAGAAAAGGAACCCCTCTTGCTTTACATTGCAGCCACACCTCAGGTGGTCAGCACAACTCTTGTAGTTGAAAGGGAGGAAGAAGGAAAACTTTATGGAGTACAGAGGCCAGTATATTTCATCAGTGAAGTATTATCACCTTCAAAACAGCGGTACCCGCAATACCAGAAGCTAGCATATGGGGTGTTTACGACAGCAAGAAAATTGCGACACTATTTTTCGGCACATCCGATAATAGTGGTCAATGAGGCACCTTTATCCAATATATTAAACAATCCAGAAGCTACAGGCCGTGTCTCCCTTTGGGGAATAGAGCTTTCCCCTCGGGACATCACGTATGAAAAAAGAAAAGCAATAAAGTAGCAAATTCTACCAGACTTCATCGCAGAGTGGATGGAGCTGCAAAATACGGGACCCCCAGATCTATCGAGAACCTGGACTATGAATTTCGACGGGTCCAAGAGATTAGAGGGAGCTGGAGCAGGCGTGATACTGATATCACCTGAAGGCGATAAATTAAAGTATGTCTTACGGATGACATTTCCAAACGCGTCTAACAATGAGGCAGAATACGAAGCTCTCATACATGGGATGAAGATGACGAAAGCTTGTGGTGCAACTCGATTAAAAATCTTTGGCGACTCACAATTGGTGGCTCAGCAGGTCATGAATCAGTGCGATGCAGTCAACGAAAGCATGATAGCATACAAGTAAATATACAACGAGCTGGAGAAACTGTTTGACGGATGCGAGGTAAATCACATCAGCAGGCTAAGTAATGATGAATCCGATGTTCTTGCGAACATTGGGGCGCAGTGTCTCGCGATTCCACCAGGCGTGTTCTGGGAGGAGATAACAGAGAGATCTACAAAGCCGAAGAAACCAAAGAAGAAGGAGAAGGATGAGAAACCCCTGGGAGCCACGGAAGAAGCACTCGAAGAAGAAGAGGAACAGGATTTAGTAATGATGGTGCAAATCCCATGGATGCAGACGTACATATCATACATCCTAAGGAAAACAATACCCGACGATCCAGTTGAAGCAAGGCGAGTTATTAGACATTCCAAAGCCTTCACTGTGGTCAAAGGAGAGTTGTACAAGCGAAGTATTTCGGGTGTGTTACAAAGGTGCGTCACACCCGAAGAAGGAAGGTTAATTCTGAAGGAAGTACACGAAGGAGTATGCGGTCATCACGCAAGCAGCCGAGCTATCGCGGCCAAGGTTTTCAGAGCGGGGTTTTATCGGTTGACGGCAATCGAGGATGCGAAGGAAATAGTGCGAATTTGCGACGCGTGCCAGAGATTTGCCGCAAGGCCTCATTCTCCGGCAGCAGAGCTGATGCCAATACCGCTGTCTTGGCCCTTTGCTCAATGGGGTCTCAATATGGTGGGAAAACTACACAAGGCCTCGCCAGGAGGATACGAGTATATGCTCGTCGCTGTCGACAAATTCACCAAGTGGATAGAAGCAAAGCCGATAAATTCACCAGACGGATCATCGGCAATCAAGTTTGTGAAAAGCATTGTCTTTCGATTTGGAGTACCTCATAGCATCGTGACGGATAATGGCAGTAATTTCACATCCAAGGAATTCAAGGCGTACTGTGCAGAGGTGGGCATTAAATTGCACTTCGCGTCAGTTGCGCACCCGCAGACCAATGGGCAAGTCGAAAAAGCCAATGGTATCATCTGCAATGGTATCAAGAAGCGCTTGTTAGGACCACTGGAAAAAGCTCGACATACTTGGCCAGAAGAGTTGCAGAGCGTGTTATGGAGTATTCGAACAACACCAAATACAGCGATACAGGAGACTCCGTTTTTCCTGGTCCATGGAGCTGAGGCGATGCTCGCCGATAGAAATAGAGCATGACTCGCCAAGAGTCACGGAATACGACGAAGAAGCTTCCAGAAGAGCATTGGAAGACGATGTCGACGCACTTGATGAAGCTCGAGACGAAGTGTTATCACGGGTCGCTAAGTACCAGCAAGACTTGAAAAATTACCACAGTCGACATTTGCGACCAAGATCTTTTCAAGTTGGAGACTTAGTTCTGCGGCTCAATCAAAAAAGCCATGAAAAACTCGAGTCGACGTGGCTTGGACCTTACATCATCACAGAAGTAATCGAGGGAGGCGCATACAGGATAAAGGACAAGAAGTCAGGAGCTGTCGAGCCAAATCCTTGGAACGTGGCACACTGATACGTCCATTTTGCATCACTATTTTATATCATAATTTACTGTTATTCATTGATATATTTCATATTTAGAGATGATACTTATGTTATTTCATCCATTTTGCATGTTTCATGATTATTGGAGAATCGCGCACCGGAGTCAGGATTCTGCTGGAAAAAGCACCGTCAGAATGCAATATTTAGGAAGATCAGCAATTGACGGAAATGATATGAAAAATCCTATTTTTCCAGAAGACGAAGAGAGCCAAAAGGAGGAGCCGAGGAGGGCAGCCATGGGCCCCCCTCATAGGCCGGCGCGGGCCCTGCCCTGGCCGCGCCGCCTTGTGGGGAGGGGGCCCACAACCCCCTCTGGCCTCCTCTCCTTCGCGTACTTCTTCGTCCCGAAAACCTAAGCTCGAGGGGATAGTCGCGAAGAGTCACAGCCGCCTCTGCGGGGCGAAAAACACCAGAGAGAAAAGAGCTCTCCGGCAGGCTGAAATCCGTCGGGGAAATTCCCTCCCGGAGGGGGAAATCGACGCCATCGTCACCGTCATCGAGCTGGACATCATCTCCATCATCATCACCATCATATTCATCATCATCACCGTCATCTCCACCGTTGCACCTCGTCACCTCTGTAACAATTAGGGTTGGATCTTGATTGTTTGATAGGGGAAACTCTCCCGGTATTGATTTCTACTTGTTATTGATGCTATTGAGTGAAACCATTGAACCAAGGTTTATGTTCAGATTGTTATTCATCATCATATCACCTCTGATCATGTTCCATATGATGTCTTGTGAGTAGTTCGTTTAGTTCTTGAGGACATGGGTGAAGTCTAAATGTTAGTAGTGAATTATGTTGGGTAATATTCAATGTTATGATATTTAAGTTGTGGTGTTATTCTTCTAGTGGTGTCATGTGAACGTCGACTACATGATACTTCACCTTTATGGGCCTAGGGGAATACATCTTGTATTCGTTTGCTAATTGCGGGGTTGCCGGAGTGACGGCAACCTAAACCCCCGTTGGTATATCGATGCGGGAGGGATAGCGAGGATCTCGAGTTTAAGAGTCTGTGGTTAGATTTATCTTAATTACTTTCTTGTATTTGCCAGATGCTTGCAAGGGGTATAATCACAAGTATGTATTAGTCCTAGGAAGGGCGGTGCATTAGCATAGGTTCACCCACACAACACTTACCAAAACAATGAAGATTAATCAGCTATATGAAGCGAAAGCACTAGACTAAATTCCCGTGTGTCCTCAAGAACGTTTGGTCATTATAAGTAAACAAACCGGCTTGTCCTTTGTGCTAAAGGATTGAGCCACTCGCTGCAATTATTTCTCTCGCATTTTACTTACTCGTACTTTATTTACCTGCTATATCAAAACCCCCTGAACACTTGTCTGTGAGCATTTACAGTGAATCCTTCATCGAAACTGCTTGTCAACACCTTCTGCTCCTCGTTGGGTTCGACACTCTTATTTATCGAAAGTACTACGATACACCCCCTATACTTGTGGGTCATCACACACCTCAGGCGTTTCTACGCCTAGAGTCGAAATATAGTCCTCCTTGTAAAACTACAATGTACTGAAACGCCCGCGAGTTTTCAGACGCACTCTTTTCCTTTTTCAGGGCACCGAGTGGGGCTGGAAAAGGTTTTTAATGAGGCGGACTCGCGGTGCTGCAATATAATAAAGATAGTGGAGATATACATCTTTTCCTTCGACATGCTCGGGGGCTTGCGCCCAGAAATTACAATATATATATACAATGCCAAAATATCTCGCCTTGGTGCAAAGCACCTCGCCAAATAAAAAAGACGATACAAAATAGTGGTCGACAAAAGAGCTCGGGGGCTCATACCCGCAAAAATAGTACAATCAATATAGTTCATTGTTTTTTCCTTGGTTCAACCTTGCATACACAATAGAGAAAATTGTCACCAAAACGCTCGGGGGCTTGATGAGGAAAAACAAAAATGTTTACTGGCTTTACAATATAGATTATGTTTACAACATACAAGATGAGGTCCCTGGAAAAAATCGACAAGCTAAAAAAGAAGTTCTCAATTGCTGCCTAGTATATCATCTATGGTCATCCGTTCATTATTTGCAGCACGAGTACTATGTTCAGCATAGCTGCCCTTCACGAAGAACTCAGCGTCCATCCGAAGAAGTTCATCCATCATGTCTTCTGCTACAGGAGTTACAATATCGTCGATTTTGCCGACGTTCCTTTTCCTTTTCGCCATCTTGGCCAGGCACTTGGTAACAATTTGACTCATGTCAAACTTGGGATAGCAGATTTTTATCATCATCATAGCAAATCTGGTGCTGGAAGATAGTTGGGCCCGCACAAATCCATGGATTCGAGGTGCATCCCGAAATTTATCCATCAACTCAGGAAGGGTTTCTGGCATCTTATTGCGCGGGAACATGGTGCCGTAAACTAAGGACAATGTCCTTGTACAGAAGTCGAGAAAATCACGGACCTGACTCGCACGATCTTGAAATCTGACGATTTGGCGAGTACGTTCAGGCGTAACCCAAAAGTTGGAACCATGTTCTTCGGCAAGTATGAGAAGCACATTGGATCGAGCTTCAACACGTTGATCCTCAGCAGCGGTATCCAAAAAAGAACCTGCTTTCAGCGGAGGAATCAGAAAGGAAGAAAAAACATGGGGAATAAAAGATAATAATGGTCAAGAGAATGAAGTATACCCGCCATATCCAAGCTGGAATCAAGCATTAGCTCAAGCATAAAATTCTCTCGTCGAGAAGCTTCGGCAGCTGCAGCAACTGCGTCCTTTTTTACAGCTATAGCATCCTGGGCTTGCTGAAGCGCAATCTTTTCCCTCTCCAACGATTTACGAGACTGCTCCATTATTACAAGCACTTGCTTCTTCATAGACTGCAGCTGTTGGCGGAGATCTCCCAAATCTTCTGTGGAATCCTTACACGAGGAATCTCCAATAAAGTCATCACCGACAGATATTTTCTTCGGATATGAGGAAGCAGGCAAAGTATCGGCAGGACGATGAGTTGAAGTATAGTTATCAAATATCAACTGAAAATAAAAAGCTCGACATCAATCATCAAGCAAAGATAGACTTCCATTGATTTTCAAAATATGTACATGGCTATTACAAAAGGAGGGTCCCTAATGAACTACTGAGGCTGTTGTCGCCAAAAGCTACTATGGCGACAACATCAAAAGAGAAGTAAAAAGAAGACAAGATGGTCTACTTGACCTCCGGCTTCGATGAACTAGGAGCGGGAGTTGGCTTGCATCCAAGATAGGCGAGGATTTTCTTTGAATTTGGCTTGGCAGCCTTAATCAGCGACTGCCATTTCTTCGTCTCCATCTCCTTTACGTCACCAACTCTTGTCCAGTCGACATCTTGTTGGCTGTCGGCGACCATGGCAATAGTGCCTTCAACGCCAACCTTCAAGCCTTCTTGCCGAAGCTTGAGCCCAAGATCTTCTTGAGAATTGAAGCATTTGGCGAGATCGGTAAAGGGCGCGGGTTCCTCTTTCTTCGGGAAGAAGTAAGGAAACAACTGCGAGAGGCACTCGCTCGGCTTCGGAAAGACCTTCACGCGCCTCATCTCCATGGATCTCAAGGAGGGAGAGAGCGTCGAGAAGGCAATCGCCCTCAGGGTTATCCAGCTCATAATCTTGCTGCGTCCTCCCTAAGTGAGTCACGAAGAAGTTTGTCGGAAGCGAGACAAGAAGAATTCGATGATCCGAAAAAATAAAAAGAGATATGAGTACTTACTAACAAAACGACGACTTTGCGACTCCAAGCGAGCAACAATTTCTGTCTCACGAGCAGATTGCTGAGTTATATGTTCGCTCAAAGAAGTTTCCGCGTCGTGAAGTCTTTTCTGAAGATCTTCGACGGCGGCAACATCTGTTTCAGCTTTCTGACGAGCTTTTTCGCTTTGCTCTAACTTGATAGCAAGAGCGTCAGCACGTTTGTTGGATTCCGCAAGATTTTCTGCATAATCAACGACAGCAAAAAGTTATGACAAAAAAGTGGCGTATGTGTCGCAAAGGAAGCAGATAAAAAGGTACCTTCAAGCTTCTTGGCATGGTCACGGTACCCGAAGAATTGGGTACCGAGGCGAATAAGCTCCTTCATCAAAGGCTGAAACGAAGGCCAAAAGAAAAAGAAAAATCAATATAGGAAGGAAAAGTTCGACAAGACTTAAGCAAGAAACAAAGGGGAGTCGACAAATGCTGAAATGTTTGGAAAAAGAAGAGTGAAAAACTTACATCATCTAATGAAGGAGTCATGGAATTACCAGCTAGCAGGAGAGTTTCCTTTGCTGGTTCTACCCTAGCTCTCTTTGGTGAAGAGGCTCGGGGGCTTGCAGCTGGAGTTGGATGTTCTGTGTCTTGTTGAGGAGGCGAAGTTTCATCCCCATCAGGTTGAGCTTCAGAGACAACTAAAGTACGAGACGTGCTCGTTCGAGCAGTCGCGTCAATAGGTGTATGCTCATCCTCATCGCCACTACAGCAAAAATAGCGATAAGATAAGAAACAAATATAGACAAAGTATCGAAAACAAACAACATAGAGCAGTAAGAACTTACGAGCTAACAAGAGCATCTTCATAAGGATTGAAAGTTTTCCTTCCAGCATCAGGAACAACTTCTTCGGCACGCGAAGCGCCGGCTTTGGAGGTGCCAGAATCGACAACCTCGCCCCTTTTTCTCTTGTTCTTCGGAGAAGCAGCTGGGGGAGGAGAGCGTGTCGATGCGGTAGCCTCGGTTTCAATCTCCTTTTCAGAGGATGCCGCGGATCTTTGAGAACCCGCGATTTCACTCTCAGGGCGAGAAGTACCCTGGTTGTCGTTGGTGACAACGGCCCGTTCTTCGACTTCCCCACCTTCGGGAAGAGGAGGAAGAGGAGACGCAGTTTTATGGTTCTGGACAAGATAGAAAAAGTATCGACATAGATTAATATCAGTACCATCAGTCGAAGAAGTAATAGTACCAAAGAAGAAAGAGAAAAAGAGTGCGTGAATCCCAAGATAATAAAAAATTTACCTGCGGGAGCGCGTTGGCGGCGCTATACGGCGTCACACGGCAAGATGAAGGGACGGTGTCCTTCTTGCTGAGCGACGAGATTTTTCGGACAAGTTTCTCTAAGTCCTTGACCGATAAATCTGTCGACAGGCGATCCACATCTTCATCGCCAGCATACATCCAAAGGGGATTTTTGCGAGCTTGCAGAGGCTGCACCCTAATCCTAAGGAAGTACGCCGTGATTTGGATACCCGACAATTCTTGTCCTCGGGTATTTTGAAGCCGGTGGATGCGTGTCATCGGTGCTTCGTCGCCGCTTTTTCTTCGTCGCTAGCTTCGCATCCCGGGAACGACGGCGACAGATATTTTCGGCACCATCAAAAGGAGGGATGTTGTCTTCAACAGAGCCATGATTTTCCTCATGGATGTACAACCATTTTTTGCGCCACCCTTGAACTGAGTCAGGGAATTTGACGTCAAAGTACTCGACGTCAGGACGAACGCAGATAACAACGCCGCCAATGTTATAGGAAACATTGGCAGAGCCATTGCGGCGACAGAGAAAAATGCGCTTCCATAAAGACCAGTTAGGCTGGACTCCAAGGAAGGATTCGCAAAGGGTGATAAAAATCGAGATGTGGAGAATGGAATTGGGAGTAAGATGGTGAAGTTGCAATCCGTACACGAAAAGCAATCCCCGAAGAAAATTGTGAATGGGGGCAGAGAGGCCACGGATGAGGTGGTCAACAAAACTGACCCGATATTTGATACGTCTTCGACGTATCGATAATTTCTTATGTTCTATGCCATATTATTGATGATACCTACATGTTTTATGCACACTTTATGTCATATTTGTGCATTTTCTGGAACTAACCTATTAACAAGATGCCGAAGTGCCGATTGCTCGTTTTCTCGTTGTTTTTGGTTTCGAAATCCTAGTAACGAAATATTCTCGGAATTGGACGAAATCAAAGCCCAGGGGCCTATTTTTCCACGAAGCTTCCAGAAGTCCGAAGACGAGACGAAGAGGGGCCATGGGGTGGCCAAACCCTAGGGCGGCGCGGCCCCACCCCTGGCCGCGCCGGCCTATGGTGTGGGCCCCCCGTGCCGCCTCTTGACTTGCCCTTCCGCCTACTTAAAGCCTCCGTGACGAAACCCCCAGTACCGAGAGCCACGATACGGAAAACCTTGCGAGACGCCGTCGCCGCCGATCCCATCTCGGGGGATCCGAGGAGATCGCCTCCGGCACTCTGCCGGAGAGGGGAATCATCTCCCGGAGGACTCTACACCGCCATGGTCGCCTCCGGAGTGATGAGTGAGTAGTCTACCCCTGGACTATGGGTCCATAGCAGTAGCTAGATGGTTGTCTTCTCCTCATTGTGCTTCATTGTTGGATCTTGTGAGCTGCCTAACATGATCAAGATCATCTATCCGTAATTCTATATGTTGTGTTTGTCGGGATCCGATGGATAGAGAATACTATGTCATGTTAATTATCAAGTTATTATACATGTGTTGTTTATGATCTTGCATGCTCTCCGTTACTAGTAGAGGCTCGGCCAAGTTTTTACTTTTAACTCCAAGAGGGAGTACTTATGCTCGATAGTGGGTTCATGCCTGCATTGACACCGGGACGATGATGAGAAAGTTCTAAGGTTGTGTTGTCTTGTTGCCACTAGGGATAAAACATTGGCGCTATGTCCGAGGATGTAGTTGTTGATTACATTACGCACCATACTTAATGCAATTGTCCGTTGTTTAGCAACTTAATACTTGGAGGGGTTCGGATGATAACCTCGAAGGTGGACTTTTTAGGCATAGATGCGGTTGGATGGCGGTCTATGTACTTTGTCGTAATGCCCAATTAAATCTCACTATACTTATCATGTCATGTATGTGCATTGTTATGCCCTCTCTATTTGTCAATTGCCCGACTGTAATTTGTTCACCCAACATGCTTTTATCTCATGGGAGAGACACCTCTAGTGAACTGTGGACCCCGGTCCATTCTTTTAATACTGAAATACAAATCTGCTGCAATACTTGTTTTACTGTTTTCTCTGCAAACAATCATCTTCCACACAATACGAGTTAATCCTTTGTTACAGCAAGCCGGTGAGATTGACAACCTCACCGTTTCGTTGGGGCAAAGTACTTTGGTTGTGTTGTGCGGGTTCCACGTTGGCGCCGGAATCTCCGGTGTTGCGCCGCACTACATCCCGCCGCCATCAACCTTCAACGTGCTTCTTGGCTCCTCCTGGTTCGATAAACCTTGGTTTCTTTTCGAGGGAAAACTTGCTGCTGTGCGCATCATACCTTCCTCTTGGGGTTGCCCAACGAACGTGTGAAATACACGCCATCAAGCATATTTTCACGGCGCCGTTGCCGGGGAGATCAAGACACGCTGCAAGGGGAGTCTCCACTTCTCAATCTCTTTACTTTGTTTTTGTCTTGCTTTATTTTATTTACTACTTTGTTTGCTGCATTATATCAAAACACAAAAAAAATTAGTTGCTAGCTTTACTTTATTTACTGTCTTGTTTGCTATATCAAAAACACAAAAAATTAGTTTACTTGCATTTACTTTATCTAGTTTGCTTTATTTACTACCGCTAAAATGAGTAATCCCGAAGTTGAAGTTCGTTCATTTAAACAACAAGGGGGAGAATGTTTAAAAGATGCTTGGTATAGAATTAGTGATGCCCATAATAGGTGCACTAAGAAACACTCCACCACTATCCTACTCGGGAATTTTTATGTTGGTATCTCTAGTCTGGAATAGATATGTTCTTGATTGTCTCGCGGGAGGTAACTTCCTAGGTGCTCCCGCTTTAGAAGCTAGTTGCATTATTGAGAGTTTATTTGGAACACCACCTGTTAATGAAACTAAAAGTGAAACCTCCCTTGAGGATGTTATGAAAAAATTGGAAACCATAGAGAAAAATTGTAGCGTTGAAACTAAATTGGAAATATTACTTGATAATACTTGATAAACTTGATAAAATCCTAGGAGGAATTAATGAAAGAATTGCTACTCTAGAAACTTGTGCTATCCATGATAATCAAACCCATAGAATTGGTAAACTTGAAAAAGCTATGGGAAAATTGGGTTCAACTTTTTCTTCTCTTAAATTTAATGAGAAAGCTTATGTGGGTAAGGAGCAAAAATTCATGTATGTCTCTAAGGTGCCTAAACCAAAGAATTACTATAGGCCTAAAATCGATAAAACTCCCAACACCGCTGGTAATGATGTTGATGCTTCATCTCTCGATGTTACTTGAGTTACACTTTACGCGCCTAGGCTGAAAGGCGTTAAAGAAAAGCGCTTATGGGAGACAACCCATGTTTTTACTCCAGTATTTTTGTTTTATATTTGTGTCTTGGAAGTTGTTTACTACTGTAGCAACCTCTCCTTATCTTAGTTTTGTGTTTTGTTGTGCCAAGTAAAGTCTTTGATAGAAAAGTAAGTACTAGATTTGGATTACTGCGCAGAAACAGATTTCTTTGCTTGTCATGAATCTGGGTCTAATTCTCTGTAGGTAACTCAGAAAATTATGCCAATTTAAGTGAGTGATCCTCCGATATGTACGCAACTTTCATTCAATTTGAGCATTTTCGTTTGAGCAAGTATGGTGGCCTAATAAAATCCATCTTTACGGACTGTTCTGTTTTGACAGATTCTGTCTTTTATTTCGCATTGCCTCTTTTGCTATGTTGGATGAATTTCTTTGATCCACTAATGTCCAGTAGCTTTATGCAATGTCCGGAAGTGTTAAGAATGATTGTGTCACCTCTGAACATGTGAATTTTTATTATGCACTAACCCTCTAATGAGTTGTTTCGAGTTTGGTGTGGAGGAAGTTTTCAAGGATCAAGAGAGGAGTATGATGCAATATGATCAAGGAGAGTGAAAGCTCTAAGCTTGGGGATGCCCCGATGGTTCACCCATGCATATATTAAGAAGACTCAAGCGTCTAAGCTTGGGGATGCCCAAGGCATCCCCTTCTTCATCGACAACATTATCAGGTTCCTCCCCTGAAACTATATTTTTATTCGGCCACATCTTATGCACTTTGCTTGGAGCGTCGGTTTGTTTTGTTTTTTGTTTTGTTTGAATAAAATGGATCCTAGCATTCACTTTATGGGAGAGAGACACGCTCCGTTGTTGCATATGGACAAATATGTCCTTAGGTTCTACTCATAGTATTCATGGCGAAGTTTCTCCTTCGTTAAATTGTTATATGGTTGGAATTGGAAAATGCTACATGTAGTAACTCTAAAATGTCTTGGATAATTTGATACTTGGCAATTGTTGTGCTCATGTTTAAGCTCTTGCATCATATACCTTGCACCCATTAATGAAGAAATACTTAGAGCTTGCTAATTTGGTTTGCATATTTGGTTTCTCTAGAGTCTAGATAACATCTAGTATTGAGTTTTGAACAACAAGGAAGACGGTATGAAGTCTTATAATGTTTACCATGTTTCTTTTATGTGAGTTTTGCTGTACCGTTCATCCTTGTGTTTGTTTCAAATAACCTTGCTAGCCTAAACCTTGTATCGAGAGGGAATACTTCTCATGCATCCGAAATACTTGAGCCAACCACTATGCCATTTGTGTCCACCATACCTACCTACTACATGGTATTTATCCGCCATTCCAAAGTAAATTGCTTGAGTGCTACCTTTAAAATTCCATCATTCACCTTTGCAATATATAGCTCATGGGACAAATAGCTTAAAAACTATTGTAGCATTGAATATGTACTTATGCACTTTATCTCTTATTAAGTTGCTTGTTGAGCGGTAACCATGTTTACGGGGACGCCATCAACTATTCTTTGTTGGATATCATGTGAGTTGCTATGCATGTCCGTCTTGTCCGAAGCAAGAGAGATCTACCACCTTCATGGTTGGAGCATGCATATTGTTAGAGAAGAACTTTGGGCCGCTAACTAAAGCCATGATTCATGGTGGAAGTTTCAGTTTGGACACATATCCTCAATCTCATATGAGAATAATAATTGTTGCCACATGCTTATGCATAAAAGAGGAGTCCATTATCTGTTGTCCATGTTGTCCCGGTATGGATGTCTAAGTTGAGAATAATCAAAAGCGAGAAATCCAAAATGCGAGCTTTCTCCTTAGACCTTTGTACAGGCGGCATGGAGGTACCCCATTGTGACACTTGGTCAAAACATGTGCATTGCAAAGATCCGGTAGTCCAAGTTAATTAGGACAAGGTGCGGGCACTATTAGTATACTATGCATGAGACTTGCAACTTGTAAGATATAATGTACATAACTCATATGCTTTATTACTACCGTTGACAAAATTGTTTCATGTTTTCAAAATAAAAGCTCTAGCACAAATATAGCAATCGATGCTTTCCTCTTTGAAGGACCATTCTCTTTACTTTTATGTTGAGTCAGTTCACCTATCTCTCTCCACCTCAAGAAGCAAACACTTGTGTGAACCGTGCATTGATTCCTACATACTTGCATATTGTACTTGTTATATTACTCTATGTTGACTATTATCCATGAGATATACATGTTACAAGTTGAAAGCAACCGCTGAAACTTAATCTTCCTTTGTGTTGCTTCAATACCTTTACTTTGATTTATTGCTTTATGAGTTAACTCTTATGCAAGACTTATTAATACTTGTCTTGAAGTACTATTCATGAAAAGTCTTTGCTTTATGATTCACTTGTTTACTCATGTCATCACCATTGTTTTGATCGCTGCATCCACTACATATGTTTACAAATAGTATGATCAAGGTTATGATGACATATCACTTCGGAAATTATCTTTGTTATCGTTTTACCCGCTCGGGACGAGCGGAACTAAGCTTGGGGATGCTTGATACGTCTCCGACGTATCGATAATTTCTTATGTTCTATGCCATATTATTGATGATACCTACATGTTTTATGCACACTTTATGTCATATTTGTGCATTTTCTGGAACTAACCTATTAACAAGATGCCGAAGTGCCAGTTGCTGTTTTCTGCTGTTTTTGGTTTCAGAAATCCTAGTAACGAAATATTCTCGTAATTGGACGAAATCAAAGCCCAGGGGCCTATTTTTCCACGAAGCTTCCAGAAGTCCGAAGAGGGGCCACGGGGTGGCCAAACCCTAGGGCGGCGCGGCCCCACCCCTGGCCGCGCCGGCCTATGGTGTGGGCCCCCGTGCCGCCTCTTGACTTGCCCTTCCGCCTACTTAAAGCCTCCGTGACGAAACCCCCAGTACCGAGAGCCACGATACGGAAAACCTCACTGAGACGCCGTCGCCGCCGATCCCATCTCGGGGGATCCAGGAGATCGCCTCCGGCACCCTCGCCGGAGAGGGGAATCATCTCCCGGAGGACTCTACACCGCCATGGTCGCCTCCGGAGTGATGAGTGAGTAGTCTACCCCTGGACTATGGGTCCATAGCAGTAGCTAGATGGTTGTCTTCTCCTCATTGTGCTTCATTGTTGGATCTTGTGAGCTGCCTAACATGATCAAGATCATCTATCTGTAATTCTATATGTTGTGTTTGTCGGGATCCGATGGATAGAGAATACTATGTCATGTTAATTATCAAGTTATTATACATGTGTTGTTTATGATCTTGCATGCTCTCCGTTATTAGTAGAGGCTCTGGCCAAGTTTTTACTTTTAACTCCAAGAGGGAGTACTTATGCTCGATAGTGGGTTCATGCCTGCATTGACACCGGTACGAGTGACGTAAAGTTCTAAGGTTGTGTTGTGCTCGTTGCCACTAGGGATAAAACATTGGCGCTATGTCCGAGGATGTAGTTGTTGATTACATTACGCACCATACTTAATGCAATTGTCTCGTTGTTTAGCAACTTAATACCGGAGGGGGTTCGGATGATAACCTCGAAGGTGGACTTTTAGGCATAGATGCAGTTGGATGGCGGTCTATGTACTTTGTCGTAATGCCCAATTAAATCTCACTATACTTATCATGTCATGTATGTGCATTGTTATGCCCTCTCTATTTGTCAATTGCCCGACCGTAATTTGTTCACCCAACATGCTTTTATCTCATGGGAGAGACACCTCTAGTGAACCGTGGACCCCGGTCCATTCTTTTAATACTCGAAATACAAATCTCGCTGCAATACTTGTTTTACTCGTTTTCTCTGCAAACAATCATCTTCCACACAATACAGCTTAATCCTTTGTTACAGCAAGCCGGTGAGATTGACAACCTCACTGTTTCGTTGGGGCAAAGTACTTTGGTTGTGTTGTGCAGGTTCCACGTTGGCGCCGGAATCTCCGGTGTTGCACCGCACTACATCCCGCCGCCATCAACCTTCAACGTGCTTCTTGGCTCCTCCTGGTTCGATAAACCTTGGTTTCTTTCTGAGGGAAAACTTGCTGCTGTGCGCATCATACCTTCCTCTTGGGGTTGCCCAACGAACGTGTGAAATACACGCCATCAATATTCCATTTGAGGGGTTGGATAGCTTTCTTCGCTGGGGAAGCGCAGTGCGTCTTGCTTCTTGCTGATCCCCAGTTTCTTCAGCAAGTTGATGTCTTGAGGGGAGATTTTGGATCTCTCCCACTCAGTGCTCCCCAGATCCGCGGATGCCATCTTGGATTCGGGAGTGCTGTGTCGGGTGAGTCTGCGCGGTGGCATCAACAATGGCGTGGGAGCAAAAGTACGAGCGTGGTTGAGCTCAAGAACTGTGGGGCGCAAGGGAGGATCTTTGCAGAGGAAAGCAGAGGAGCGGCGCGAGCGAAAGTGTGGAAGGAGGAAGACGATGACCTTAAATAGAGGTGCGGTGAAACGACGCACTGTTGGATGAAGAGATTGCGGAATAGATGGTGTACACGTGGACAAGGGGTAAAAAGTAATTTCATTCAGACGAGAAAGAACAGGAGCTACAGTACATGCGCCAGGAAAAGTGGAGGACGTGTGTCCCCCACTTGCACGACGTGTCAACCTGATGAGCAATTTGGGCCCGCAAGGCAGAGAGAGAGAGAAGTTCTCGCGTTTTTCCGATACAGCGGTCGTGGCTATCGTCAGCAATGATGTCACCTTGGCAAGAGAAAATCTCGACTATGACGCTTCATAAGAATGGCGACAGCAGAAAAAATATTGATTATTTCGAGAGCCTTTGATCAAATACAAGTTTTTGCCCAAATGCTCGGGGGCTACTTTGGAAAAAAGAAAAAATCGAGTATGACAAAATAGAAATGTCGAGAGCCTATGATCAAATGCAAGCATTTGTTCATAGCCTCGGGGGCTACTCCCATCGGGAACGCTGTTCGCGTGCCCGATGAAATTATACAAAAAAGTGAGAAGAAAGAAAGAAAGAGAGAGAAGAAAAAAGAGGAAGTGAGCATATTTCGAGTTATACAAATAACTCTACATATACTCCCACCGGGAAGGCAAAATAAGTCATCCGTTGACTCAATAAAATGTGCTATTCCAACAGCCAGAAAAGCACTCGACAATATATTCTCAGAGCGCCAAAGTAGCGAATAATCTCTGAATGCCGCAAAACTTTGCGAAGGTAAGACCCCAGATCCGTTCTGAGCGGCGTGGCGCCGTCTCTGACGTAGGTTTGCTACTTTTTTCCGTATCAACAGATACGAAGAAAAATCCTAACGGACGCGTTAGGTACCCGATAAAATATGACTGGGACTCGATAGAATGGTAAGACCTTAAGCGGCACCTGTCGAAGTTTACACCAAGTATCCCGAGATCATGTCCAGGGACGTGATCTTGAAGTAGGTTTTTGCGGATTGCCACTAGAGCAGTTAACTAGTACCTGATCCGTCAGATGAACTAGCCCCAACTACCATTATCCCTGTACAATATATGGTTGCATATCTAAAGATATGTGATAAATTCGGCAGAGTTATTGAATGATTAAAGTTTGAGATTTTCCCTGATTCTTCGATTCAAGCAAAATCTCGGGGGCTACTGACATAGGCATCCCCAATGGGCCTGCCGAAGATGGTACCCAGGGTTTACTGAAGGCCCATGACTCGAAGAATAAGAAGTTTCAGAAGCCCAAGATGTTATTAAGGAAAACTAGAGTTGTATTAGGAAATATAACTTGTAATCTTGCGGGACGGGTAAGAAACCCTCCCGGACTCTGTAACTTGTGTATTATGAAACCCTCGGCTCCACCTCCTATACAAGGGGGAGTCGAGGGACGAAGAGAGGATCGAATCTATTGTCAACACAACCCTACTTTCATAATCGTCGAGTACTTTTCGGCTGAAACCTTCGAGATCTACTTGCCCTCTACATCCAACGAAACCCTAGTCTACAATCCGTAGGCATTGACGAGTTAATACCTCGTCACTTAGTAATAGCCTACTACTCATAGGTGCGCCACTTCTATGTGAGTTAGCAATGCCACACCACTAAGGGGTGCGCCACTGCTAAGTTTGGAGGAGGGGTGGGATCTGGTCGACCTTTAGTAGTGGCGCACCTCAAAAGCAGTGCGCCACTACTATGTTTGTATCAGTGGAGCACCACTTTTTGGTGCGCCACTGCTAATGTGCGTCACTGATAGCAATCTTACGACTAGGTCTTTTCCTAGTAGTGTGTTCTTGCCGCCTTGGTGATGGGGTGGGCAGTAGACCGTGATGCCTATCCAGATCTGCTCAGCTCTGGAGTTTACGGGGGTTCTTCGTGTGTGCTACGTTGAGCTATTCAAGATCCGCAGCAGTTCCTTGCTGCTTCTCTATTGGCTTAGCACAAAGGAGTGCATCCTCGATGGCGTTTTTGTTGTCGACTTTTCAGGTTGGAGGGCGGCCACTCCCTCCTGGGATGCTAGCGCTTGGTGTCTAGCATCAAGTCTTCTTGAATCTCCAACCTAGGAGGCTCTTCGGCTCCGCCATGGTTGACTCCTGCTACGGCGACCCAAGTAGTCTTGTCCCCAGCGTCGTCGTGGTTGACCATGTCAGGAAGCATCACGAGATGTGTGGACATGGAGGTGGACCGGATCGCATTCTCTTAGATAGATCTAAGGTCCCTGGTACAAAGAGGAAGGACTCAAATGCAATTTTCTACTTCTTCAGGGTTCTTTCTGTAATTTCTACTTTCACCACTCCCCATTCAAAAATAAAAAATTATACATATTTGTTACTTTGGTTGCTAAGAAGAAGAAAACAAAATACAATGATCTATAATAGCACATTAATAGGCTCATCCTATAGCCGCCCTAGGAGCGACCCCGCACACATTGGGGTGCCGCGTTGATGACTGCAAGTGCACAATTCATATGTAGGTAGTCTCGAAGTAAGAGTTTCAAACCACATAAATCTATTGGTAAATGTATGTATGACTCTCGTTACCTTCTACAAAAGGATACTTAAAAGTTGCCTTTTATTTCAAGTAGAAGTGTTTTGAGAGAATTGTGTTTGGGTGCGAAAGAGTAATTATTAGAACTAAAGAATACAAATAAAGAGACAATCGCCATGTAAAAAGATAAGCTAGCACAATTCATCAAGCTTTGGTCGATCTTATGGGCATGGTCTTGCGGCCCAATCCTGATTCCGTCTCTTGGAGGAGGATGATTTCAGGAGTATAGACGACAAAGTCGACATACCTATGTCAGTTCGAGGGGGCTTTTGCGCTATTTTAGACGGTCAAACTTTGGATGACAAGGGCGGAGCAAAAGTGTCCTTTCTTCTCATGGCTGACCTTGCAATAGGAAAACAATTTAACTAAATTGGAATTGGCATAATCTTTATAGACTTTTGAAAGGAAGTTGTTATTTCTTGTCTCTATCATATCACATGAGCCTTTCGAGTTGGAACAAGGAGAGCTCAGTGGACTAAAATGGCGGATTGCTAATTCGTTGTACAGTACTAGTACAATTTTTGCAGGCTGTGGAGAAGCATTTGTCATCTTCATCCGAGAACCTATTGTACTCTGAGCCATCGAGTACTCCTGCTGCACCGGAGTTGTTCTGGCCGCAGGATGGATAAGCAAGGGACATGATGGCCCTTGGTCCAGATTCAATGCTATATTTGCAAAAACGCCCTTCCAAATCTGTAAATTCAAGTATGAAGTACCTCTATCCCCAAACATCTCGTCACAGGTCAAACGACTCCCGTTTCCTTCTACTGCTGCAGTGCGGCGGAATCTTCCGCGAGTCGCTCCTAGTCCTGAGATCCTCACACCAGCCCGCCGCGGAAGGGAGCAGAATGCTGCAGTGCGTCTTCCTCCTCTCCGACTGCGGGTAATCCCCTCCCCGCGCCGCAAGTCTTGATTTCCTCTCCCCAGTACCATCGTCCTGTCTCTACTGGTCGGATCCGTCCGCCCCTTTCCGCCGGATTCGTACGAATTTTGATGTGTTATGGGATCGGTGCGTGCTTCTAGGGAGGTGTTGGTGGAGAAGCAGATGACGGCGCACCGGGTGGACCGCGCCATCTGCGGCTGGTTCTGGGAGTACGTTCTTGCCCACGCCGCCGGGGACCCGTCCAAGGTAGTAGAACCAGCCTCTGCTCCTGCCAATTTTTTTTTTCGCCCGCCCCACTTTTGCTTAGTACTTCCAGGGGAGCTCCTTGCTCTTGATCCCCGATGCCTCATTGTGTAGTGCTGGATTAATTTGCATTGCAGGATCTCGGGCTGTCCCAGGTTTCAGTATCGTAGGTCATAGATGTTGCTATTGTACATAAATTCAGTTTAAATAAACTAGTGAATTTCGGGCTGTTGTAGTGACGAGTTCACGATGTTTGGTGTTCGTGCATTGATATAACTGGATCACTGCTTATTAGGTTTCTTCGACTTTGGAAGGTCTTGCAGGTTGTGGTGTCCCCAACACACTACTTGTTCCAAGTATATCGCAACGGCGTGACGTTCTTGGCATGCACCCAAGTGGAGATGCCCCCATTGATGGCTATCGAGGTATGTGTGCTTCATAGCCTTACACTCTTTTGTGTCTTTAATTCAGTGCCATTTTCTTGCTGACAAGACACAATGTAAATTAGGCTTGCTGATTTATCAATACTTGATATGTATATAAATTACCCCCTCCGATCCATAATAAGTGTTGAACTAAAACCACAACACTTATTATGGATCGGAGGGAGCATAAAATAACTAATAGAATTTTCTATTGACATTTGGTGTATCAAAATCCCGATAGCTAAAAAAATACTAACACATTGAATAAAAAGCTTGATAGATTATACTCATTTATGGTACGGAGTATTTTTTTGCAAAGAAAATATATAGAATCTCTACATCAACATTTTCTAGTTCTCGTGCTGAAAAATGTTAGTGAAAATGTGTTAAACCTGCTCATTCTTATCTAAGAGTTGTAATTTATTAATGATATGAATTTTCCAGCTTGAATTAGGTGCTCCATTCTCAGCAGTTGTTATGTTTAAGATATGTCTTAAGTCCGGCTTTCTTTTTTAAATTGTTTGTAGTCTACTTATACAAGCAATAACATGGATCCCATGTCTAAAAACTTTTTGAAGATGCATAATTTTAAGTTAAACAACAAGACTCTGGGACATCAGACGCACTTCCAGTGAGGATTTGCAAATTGGAGCTAAAAATGTTTTGTTATTCATTGGTCTGTCCTTTCTTGAAGTAGTAATATTGAAGTAACTTCAGAAAGTTATCTATCCCTGAAATAGCAGATAGCCCGATTTACTACATGTTTTAACGTTCACCAACTTATATGGGTGTGCTCATATGATTTTTGGCATCCAGTTTCTCTCTCGTGTGGCTGATGTCTTGACAGATTACCTTGGAGATATAAATGAAGACACAATCAAGGACAACTTCGTAATTGTTTATCAGGTATATTTCCTTACCCCTTTCGAATTATAGCTATGCAAACAGTGTCACTATAATTCATCGTAGGGTGATTTTCTTTGATAGTTTATTGAAGTTCTACTATGGAAATTTTGAATTGTATATGGAGAGCTACAAAGCTCAAGTATTTCAATACGTACAACTATATATTTGTTGAAAATTAGGCGCTACATCTGTTAAGTTCAGTCTGTCAAATCAACATTAATCCAGGATGTCTGTTGCATTTGAGCATTTAATAATGATCAGCAACTTCTTTAAACATTATAATTCTTATATCCAGATTCTAGATGAAATGATGGACAATGGCTTTCCGCTCACTACTGAGCCAAACATCTTGAAAGAGTTGGTTGCGCAACCAAATATGGTCAGCAAAATGTTGAATATTATGACTGGTAAGAGTTCTACTATTGGTAACAAACTTCCAGATGCAACTGCTTCTTTTGTACCTTGGAGAACAACACTTGTCAAGGATGCAAGCAATGAAGTCTATGTTAACATAGTTGAGGAACTAGATGCATGTGTGAACAGGTATGTTTTCATTTCACCTTTCTTATACTCTGGCTATAATAAATTTATTTCATCAGATCTGTAAATATATTCTCAGTTCACACATTTTTGTTTTTGAGGCAATAGAAAATTCATCAAATCTGCGACTGTGACTGCTAGGACATTAGGTTGAATTATCTGCAGGAAACTATTACTGGACTTTGCTATATCCAAAGTACCAACTACTAAATATTCAGTATTGTGTACCAAATCACAATCAGCTATAATAAGCTCTACCCCTTCCATATTATGAAAACATGAAGCTGGAGGTTTTTCAAAAGCACACGAAAAGATAACGTTGGAGGATTTAAGGACTTTACTGGTCACATTTGCTCTTGTGTTGTTAATGCCCTAAAAAAGATGCAAGCACCAGGATTATATGCGTGTACCTGTATGTCACCATGAAGTGCTGCCACCAGCTGGACTAGACAGTTGTATTGGTTAACATGTGAAACTGCGTCTATGTTAAGTACTTAAGTAGGGGCAAGACGGTAAACAAGCACTGCCATTGACACCACCTTGATATCCGATTTCTTGACTAAAACGTCAAATATTCATGATACAGTGTGAGACTGGGAGTACTAAATATTACACAAAAAGCCAATATTAATACAGCATGAGAAGTGGTTGTTAGCATTGTAGAAGATCTTATTCCTTTTCTTCTTTTTGTGATAACTGATGAGAAGATCCAACTACCTGTCTTTCGGCATCTGTGTTTGTGGAATAATATTTCTGATGTTGGCATATTTATTGGTTGATTGTATTTGCAGAGAAGGGGTTCTAGTGAAATGTGAGGCATGCGGTGAAATTGAAGTGAATTCCAGCCTTCCTGGATTACCAGAATTGACCTTGTCATTTGCTAATCCCACACTTATCAATGATGTGAGGTTCCACCCCTGTGTCCGATTCAGACCTTGGGAGTCCAATCAGATCTTATCTTTTGTTCCTCCTGATGGACAATTCAAGCTTATGAGTTATAGGTGCATAATTATTTACTTCTAATTATTACGATTTCTTCTATGCTTAAGCTATATTGGGCTGTCTGTTATATATCCTGATTTGATCACAAAAAAACAGGGTTAAGAAACTGAAGACCACACCAATTTATGTGAAACCACAATTATCTTCTGATTCTGGGAATTGCCGTGTTAATGTAATGGTGGGGATTCGGAATGATCCTGGTAAAGCTATTGATTCTATAATAGTGCAGTTTCAGTTGCCTCCCCTTATTGCTTCTGCTGATTTGACCGCAAACCATGGTACAGTTGACATCCTTGCCGATCAGGTCAGTACATTGTCTGCTATCAGTTCTGTAACTTCAGTTGATGCTATCTTTTCCGTTGTCATGCATCAAGCTACAGCCTAATCAAAGATGCTCGTAACTAGAAAATTTAAATGATGTGTTGGTGAATCAATCATCCTATATTACACTACTCATTTTATACTGGATAGATGTAATATTTTCTACACTGTACCGCTCCACATATTCCTAGAAACGTCTGTCTAATAGCATTTGTTTGATCACGCAGACCTGCGTTTGGACAATTGGGCATATTCCAAAAGATAAAGCACCATCCCTCTCTGGAAATCTACGTCTTGAGGAAGGACTGGCTCATTTGCATGCATTTCCAACATTTCAGGTGAAGTTCAGGATTATGGGGGTTGCACTGTCTGGGCTTCAAATTGACAAGCTGGATGTGAAAAATACACCAAACGCACCATACAAAGGTTTTCGAGCCCAGACTCAGGCTGGAAGGTATGAGGTCAGATCATAGGAGCTCATGGAAGTCTTGGCCGCCACATTTGGCACCCTGATTCAAAATGGCGTGGCCCAGACCCATCAAGGTGTTCTATTGTCCATCCGTAGTCAACATGGCTCTGCAAATGTTCTGGCCTGTAGACCTGCCAATACTGAATGCCAGAATTGTAATTGCATCCATTTTTCCTGGCTGCGGAAGTGTCAAAATACAATATCCTGACATGCAAAGCGAAGACGGATGTGTGTAGATAGCGGCTGATGTATCAAGGTTTGGAGTTGTGCTGTACTGTCATGGTCACCGTTTAATTCGCATTGGCTAGAACTCAGTTAATCTGCATATGCTCAGTCATGCCTGAGAACTACTTACAGTAGAAAAGCGCCGTGTTTTTTTCTCAGGCTCACAGCTATTTGTGTGCAGTTGTAATTTGTGAACAGTTGTATAATAGGATAAGTGTTGGCTGTAGTTTTCTCATTAAAGATATATCAACTCGTTCTTTGAATGTGATATTGTGAGGAAATACTTTGTATGTTCAACCCTTATCTCAGAATTCATACTGAGTAATACCGAATGAATACATGGTGTTATTCACAATATGTGGATATGATGGAGAAGCTGACATCAGATGATCGAAAAATCTGAGATATGACGCAGGAGCAGGAGGAGTAGAGAAATGATGATGCCAAATAAAACGGAAAGATATTGAGTTGAGGGGACGTCGACGCCATGACAGCAGCAGCTATAGCAAGGTAAGTTAGAAAGAAGGGAAACCTTAACAGATTGCTACCACTACGATGAGTTGATGGCTGTGTAATTCCTCTTGGACAGCGTTTCATAACATGTGAACTTCAGCTGAAGTTTTTATATGGTCCACATGAAAAAACACACGGGAATCTTGGAGGATTGAGGAGGGAGACTGGAAAGAGACATATATAGCGTAATTGTATTTGGAGCTTAATACAATGATGACTCACAGATCTCGTCCGGGTTCTCGGAATGAAAAAGAGTGTAAATGTATTGGACTTCTAAATGGAAAAACTAAAATAATGTTTTAGGTCATGTTGAAAATTTGTGACATCGATCTTAGAATAAAAAAAAAAGCTTACATTGAAATATGGATCATAGTCCTCTTAAAGTACATATATGAAATTCCTTCTATCCAAGACGATATTTTTTGTTTTGCGGGGTCTATCCAAAAACGATCTGAATCTTGAATCTTCTATCCAGGTTTGAACATCTGCTTAAACTTGGACCCACAACGATATGCCGAAAAGTCGTGCCCTCGTGGGCTAAGCAAACGTGACGCGGCTTACTTGACTTGCCCTCGAATCCATTTGCTGCTAGTCCTAGTCGCATCGCAGTTGCATACCCTCATCTGGCCCATCCATCGCTGCTTCTTTCCGCGTCCATTGCTCGATCCAGAACCAGAAACCCTCCTCCAGTCCACCCCCCGGAAATCGAAATCCCTACCCTACCCGACCCCCAAGCGGATCGGCGATGGAGGCGAAGATGAGCAAGTTCTTCGACTCCGTGGGCAACTTCTTCACCGGCGGCGACAACATCCCCTGGTGCGACCGCGACATCATCGCCGTATGTGCCCCCCCACCCACTTGCCCTTACCCCCTCGCCCCTTTGCTTAACGAATCTGCCGCCTGCCCGTGAAATCCTGCGCTGTATCCTGTAGATGGGGATTAGTTAACGCTTCGCAAACCATGTTAGGCAAAGAGCGAATTATTAGGAGCTTCGTCAATGCTTGATGCTGTCCTCGGTGTGCTCATGGTGGGAGACCCGGAGACCAGCCTATCTGTTGATAACATGTATGTTCAGTTATTTGATGCGGGTTTTAAATGGTTGTAGGATTGGGACTTACCAAGTTGGAATATCCGATGCCCAATTCGTCTCTTGTAGTTGTAGTACCCAGGGTTATGTGATTTACTAAAATCATTAGATGGTCAACTCGCTCTGGAATGTCCACTCGGAACACAGAGAAATTCATTCGGCTAATATGATCTGTTTATGTATTGTTCACAAACGCAAAATGCTCAAGTCAGCTATTCGTGGCTGTTGTTTTGTCATTGTGAAACACGCTCTTCAATGTTCGCAATTCTGTTATTCTGTTCTGTTAATTATATCTGATGAGCAATTAGAGCTTATAGTTCTCATTCTGATGATTATTCATGGTCATATATATAATATACCTAGGGATGCGAAAGAGAGGTTGCTGAGGCTGCAACCGAAGAACAGAAAAAAAAATGATAGCATGATGAGCCTATCTGTTGAACTGGTGGCGATGTAGCATGTGTGTTCAGTTAGTTGATGCGATTTTTAAATGGTTGTAGGATTGGGACTTACCAAATTGGAAAATCCGATGCCCAATTGGTCTCTTGTAGTTGTACTACCCAAGGTTATGTGATTTACTAAAATCATTAGATGGTCAATTCACTCTAAAATGTCTACTAGGAACACAGAAATTCATTCGGTTAACATTAATCTATTTATGTACTGTTCACAAACGCGAAATGTTCAAGTCAGCTATTTTTTGGCTGTTGTCTTGTCATCATTGTTAAATACTCTCTTCAATGTTCACAATTCTGTTATTCTGTTCCGTTAATTATGTCCAATGAGCAATTAGAGCTTATAGTTCTGATTCCGATGATTATTCATGGCCATATATACCTAGGGATGTGAAAGAGAGGTTGCTGAGGCTGCAACCGAAGAACAGAAAAATGATAGCATGATGAGGCTATCTTGGGCCCTTGTCCATTCCAGGCAGACGGATGATGTGAACCGTGGAATTGGCATGATTGAAGGTCAGATATCTTATCTGTTTGCATGGTTGAAGATCTACTTCTTGCAACATTATCATCTTACATTCACCATGTATTCTTCTCAACGATGTTTTGATCGACTTATTTTTTCCACAGCTTCTCTCGATAAATCCACCAGCCCACTGCAGACTAGGGAAAAACTGTATCTGTTGGCTGTTGGGCACTTCAGAAATGGTAACTATGTAAGAAGCCGCCAACTTGCGGACCGTTGTTTGGAGGTATGGCTGCAATATCTCCACCTTCTGAATGCCTTATATAATTAATACTTTCTTGATGTCTAGTTAGTCTTTTTGCCTGCAAAAGGGAATGGAATATTTCGCTGGTTTAAGATTAACTGCAAACCAATTATTTGATTCTAATAGCTTTGTGACCATGTTTACTCATTTGCATATTTGCTTGTGTAACTACTAACTAGTATTATTTCGTGCTGATCTGCTGGATGACATTTGTAGAACTTATTTGCATGACACTTGTGGAAGTTATTTGCATATTGCTTCTGTAACTGCTAAGTGCTAACTAGTACTGTTTCTGTGCTTGGATGACACAGTGACAAACCAAATAGTTGATATCTTTAAGTTTCTGCAAGTCATTTCTACAAAAGTTTGTGTGGGTAATTTAAACATTTAGGTACTCTGTTGAGCTTCTTGATATTTATGATTTTCTTAGTTTGCTTCTTAATCTGCCTTGAAAATAATCTTCCTAGATTTGCACCTGAATCTGCCGTTGGGTAGGGTATGGGTGTACCCAAACCCACACCCAAATTTCCCCTTACCCATTTGAAATTATATTGTCCATACCAACAAAAAATGGATATTGCCCAGTGGATATGGGTGAACGAGTGAATAATCGGAATCTGCAGCATCGAGTCACTGTGGCCAGCTTGTGGTCAGCAATGTAGGTAGCAGCCAAGCAACCGTCGCGGGGAGGCGCATGGAGATGCTGCCGTTGATGAGTAGTATATCTACACAGGTGGTGACAGCGGCAAGTCGTAGGAGAACGGGAAGTGCAGTGCGATGGCAGAGTATACGCGCTGCATCAGGCATCTTGATCCATTGGTTTGTAGCATAGAAGAATCTTAACCTGTGTCTTACTTCCCTCTAGTTGTAGGCCGTAGAGAATGATGGCCAGATTGGATTTGGTCAGCATAGAGGAGAGAGGAAGAGTAATGAACCTTGGCAGAAGTTATTACGGATGGGTAGGGTAGATAATATGATGGGTAACAGGGTATTACCCTCCCCATGACCAAATTAAAGTGGGTAATTTTTTTCCTACCCATACCCTGCCCAAAAGAATGGGCATGGATTTGGGTGCGGGGCGATGGATAAACGACGGCAGGAGTATTTGCACCATCCAGTAAATCCCCCAGCTCCCTAATTAATCTGGCCGCCGTCCTGATGTGGCACTCGAAAGTTTTTGCAGCAGGACTAATCAGCAATCAACATATGGCTGTGCAGATAACAGTATTTTGTTATTGTCATGTAAACAGTAAATTCATCTACCTGGATTTTGATTTCATTCAACTGTCATTCACGCGTTTAATACTTCTATTAGTTCCACACCAAACCTTGTCAAGTAATTCTAGTTAAGCAAAGTTTATCAATGGAAGATTATGGCTATGCTTGTGGCTGATTCCTTGTGTGCTATCCTACTTCAAGATTCTTCTATGCTTGGGCCTAATACCAAAGTAGTATCTCTGCGTCTGGCATGGTTTCTATGTAGTTGAACATGGTATTGTTGGTTTTGCTTGGTATGCCAGACTTATGGTATTTGGAATGTTTGTTTGGCCATCCTAGAATTAATATGCCTTTGTTGTCAAAGTGGCCTAAAGACTGGAGTTGATTTGAGATATTTAAACTGGAACAAAATTATGCAAAATGAAGATTATCAGGTGATCTGGGGCCATATTGAAGACCACCATCTTCATATTGCATGCTGGGTTGCTAGCTGAATATAAGTGCATATGTTTCTCAATCTTGTAAGGATGTTGTTGGCTTTGTAACTTTTCCCCTTCAAATTTGACGTATTTTGACTGCTTCTTGTAGATTCAACCTGATTGGAGGCAGGCCTCATCTCTGAAGAAGGCAATAGAGGATAAAATTGCTAAAGGTGAGATAGTCTTTCCTGTATCTTCATTTGTTCGCTATTGGACTTACATGATGGATTGTTTTGCAAATGGAACACCCTTTATCTTTACTAAACTGCTACTCTTTCCATTCGCTAATGTAAAACCTTACAGCTTTTTGTAGATTCACTCATTTCGATCCGTATCTAGTCCTTTTAGTGTGTAGATTCACTCACTTTGATCCATATTTAGTTCACTTTGAAGTATTTAAAAGTTCTTACAATATTGAATGGAGGGAGCATGTGTGATTCAATTTTATGTGTTGAAGTGACGATAGTAAACTTTCGAGTAATTTATGCTGACTGATAATCCACGTTTCATGCAGATGGTGTGATTGGCATAGGAATCGCCACAACTGCAGTTGGACTTATTGTTGGCGGCATCGCAGCTGCTCTTGCAAGAAGGAATTGAGATGGCATCTGCTTAGTGATGAATGAAGTAGGAGGCGTTTCGTTCTGTATTGTCAGTTGTTCTAATCTTAGTTCTGTATTATTTCTGTCGAATCATGTGCATAAGATGAGTTCACGATATCTAGCACTCTGTATCTTTGGATAATCAAATCGAGGTGGAAATAAATACTGTCTCAAACTAGGTGCTGAATACACCAAATGAATTGTCACAGGTCTTATTTAACAACACTGACACTTCACTCTCTAGATTGCGAGCACATGATGATTCCATTCTATTCAATCAAGCGAGTAGAGTCACAAACAATATGCCATCGTCCCTGGATGGCTACCTCGAGCTTGTTGATAATAATGTTCATGGCTGCTCGGGTCCGATGAGGGCTAGCAGTATGGCCTGGTAGTACCCTGAAGTGTCGCCAACGACATCCACAGTAACTGTCGTCTTGTACCTCACCTTGTATTCCTCCTTCACCTTCTTCATGTCAACATCGGCGCGTGAGACGATCGCTCTTGTTAGGGACTCCTCGTCGGTGCCAAGCCCAATGATTGAGTACCGAATCACCTGAGAGAAGGGGTAAAGCCATGATGAACTTGAGAACTGAAGCAAGTCATTCCTGTCCTCATTTTCTGGCTAGTGGAGCTGGACTGGTGGAAGTCGTAGACTATTTGGGGTGAATCCCGAGATATTTTGGGGCGTACCTCTGCGAAGTGCTTTTCAGGCGATGTCAAGCACCAAACCGTAATTTTCAGCATTGACGAGAGTCTGTCGTTGCGATTCCCTTCAAGAACCTGAGGATGAATGGCACGCAGAAATCACGCACAGTACATACAATCTTTATGCCGCAAATCAAAATAAACTCAATATTTTGATTGTGTGCATTGTGCCAGAAAATCGATAGACGGCGACAGAAATGGGACCTCGTCGATGGCCTTGCCGTAGTCCTGCTTGTAGCGCTCGAACGTGGCCTTGAGCTGCGGCTTGCTCCTGGAGCAGAGGATGCGGACCACGTCCCCGTGCAGCGCCTCCTTCTTGATCACCACCGCGCCGTGCAGCTCGGCCGCCTCCGCTCCAGCCAGCTCCTCGTCGACGTGCTCGCCGGCGTACCGGCACGAGCTCACCAGCCGCACCAAGAACTGCGCACATGAGCGCACGCGCAAGATTCAATCCACTGCGACGACCAAAGGAAAAAGAAATGGATGCCAAGATCTGCACGACGCCTTGCCTGCCTGAGGGGATCGTAGAGCGCGCAGGCGGCCATGTCGTCCTCGAGGGACGAGTCGTAGGCGGAGCAGTAGGCCTTCCGGACGGCGACGAGGTGGTCCGGCGACGACGCGCAGGCCACCTCGATGAGCACCCAGGTGGTCCGGTCGTCGACCCTCTTCCTTCTCAGGGCCTTGTAGGCCAGCTTGGCGTCCCGCGCCGCCGGGTCCATCGTCCACAGCGTCATTGCGACCTGACCAGCCAGCAAAGATTGCCAATTTGTCCATTGGAATCACCAGATCAAGAAGAAGACGAGGTCGCAACGGGTGCAAGATAATACATCACAAATTCACAATTACCTTGAAGTCGCCGGAGAGCTGGGCTTGGATCCTGCTGAGGAGGATCTCGTTGTAGAGGCCCTGGTAGGCCACGGCGATCTCCCCGCGCTGCCCAGCCGTCCGGTGGCCTAGTATTTCGATCAGCGCGTTCTCGTCCGTTCCCCATCCTGTTCCCCAGAATTTTCGGTTCAGCACAAATTCTTCATCGGAGCTCGTCTTATACTTAATTTGAAACAACTACTCCGTAGAAGAATTGTCCTAATTTCTCTCTCACTAAGAACTGACTAGAAGAGATAACGCACATTTTACACAATTTAGTGATCAAGGCTCTTAGGATACAAATAAACAAACACAAATCTTCAACTATAATGCACAGAAACTTGAAAAATAATAACACCTTGTACTGCTTTTCTTATGTTCTCTGCATCTTGGGTTGAGGAAGGGACCGGATCTGGGACCGAGATGGAAGCCATGGAGACGACAGGTGCTGCTTATGCTTCTTCCTCCTCCTCGTGTCCTGGTGCCGAGGTGGAGTCAAAATGGAGGAAGAGGATTACAGGAGATTGATGGGAGGGATGTTAGCGCATCTCCAGCTTCGCTCCGTTTCTATTCGTTTGAGTAAGTTCGGGAACAGGTTGGTAGTGGCTGTTCGGCCTTGTAGATTTGGACAATTGACCACTTCATTGTAAATTACAATACAAAAACATAGTAATTGGTAAGCAAATGATATGGCAAATATATGCCATTGTCCTTCAGGTATCACCAACTAGTGGCAAGTTTCTCTCAAATATGTAAAATCAGATAATATCTTACAATTTATTTAAAAAGTGGTAAATTTCACTCAAAAAGTGGATACTTTCACCTAAGTGGAATTCATCTATGCCAATACACTTCAAGCATCACGAGCATAGATCATGTTTTGCTTCTTCTCAATCCAATCAAAGATAGTTGCCAAGTCCGTGAGCATGATGAGGTTCTCCTTGGCCATGATGTTGGCTTCAACCTCCAAGACCTTGGACTTGGCATCGACATCCATGAGCGTTGCCTTGGCTTTGGCCTCGACGAGACTAGACTACGCACGGGCCTCTTCTACCTCAATATATCTTAGATGGAGATCGACAAAGCACTTGGCGGTTACGGTTTCTCTTTGCGCCGTGTCTCTCTTCCCTCTCAGCGATTGCGTCTTCCTTCTTCACCATCAACTCTATCAAGATCTCTTGGAACACCAATGAGGAAGCTTGACGGTGCATGTCGGTCTTGGTTGCCGTGTGGCCAACTAGCCTTTTGGAACGGCCAGCACCGCCCGCCTCTTCGGTTGTACCGGCGCCTAGGCTTTGCCCATCGTATTTGAGGTCGATGGTACCGTCAGTTGACGAATTGCCATTGCCCTTCTTCTTTGCGTTCTCGGCTTTCCTCCAAAGGGGGTAGCTTGTTTCCCACTTCTTGGTGTCCTTGAGCAACATCCAACAATGACTCAATGTGAAGCCCTTGTTATCGTAGGTGGACTTGAAGTGTGATTGAGGTCGATGCCTTGCCCAAATGTATCCGACGACGTCACACACAGATCACCTAGTCGGGATAGCGCGCATCCAGCCTTACCGTGGCCACCGCCCTGGGATGGCGGCCTGGGTTGAAGAGGAGGTCGGCCGCTCGACGTAGACGTGACAGAGCTCATCGACGAAGCGCCAGCCACAACATGGCCGTGGGGATCCACATGGATAACCACGCCATGGTCAAACCCCACATTCAGCACCTCCTGCTTCATCATCACGACGACATGTTGGGCGGGTTTCTTCGCTAGCAGGTCGCCATTGGCCTCCGCACGCTAGGCGATGATGCGGTCATTCGTCTTGAGCCGCTCTTCTTCCAGCTTGGCGGCGGCCGCACGAGCTCTGATAGCTACTCTCCGGCTTGCACGCTTGTGAGACTCGGCCTGGTGCTCCTCCATCATCAAATCCGGCGAGCTTCTTCGGCTTCGCCTTCTTCTTCCCGACGGTATGGCAGGCGTGGCGGAGGAATCCATCGCTCCCGCTGGCTTTCCTGCCAGCCGAATTTCTGCGGTAGAGTTTTTGGAGGGAAATGTGCGCCACTAGAGGGAGGGACCATGGTCTTCCCAAGAGGGAAGAACCGATGTGCGCCACTAGAGGGACGGACCGACGTGCGCATTGTCCGGCCTTGATGCATTGGCGACCCAAATTTGGAAAACGGATGGGTCGGGCCGCGCGAGTCGCTCCGTTTGGATCGCGCCGCTGGAGCTTGCGCAGCCAGTCCGCTAGTCCGCGTGGACCATTTCGGACGGCTCAGGACAAAATGGGTGGCCCCGCTGGAGATGCCTTTATGGATGCACTCAAGGCAGCATCAACTGCAACCATAGTTGTCAGAATCATGATTCTACTATGCGATTCTGCGATTCTACGACTTTAAGACCCAAATTGAGTAGGACGATTCTACTAGATAGAATCTAAGATTTTACGATTCTAAAAATTAAGATTCAACGGTTTACAATCCTACGATAAATGTTCCGATCCGATTCAAAATCACGATTCTAACAACATTGCCAGCAACACATGGCACGCGAGCACAAAGGCAGACTTGAAAGCTTTGTTTGCAGTGAGCTTTTGCCTTTTTTTGCCTTCTTAAAAGTTGTCACCCGATTAGATAGAAGAACCCACCAACACTCCCACCCCACCTAAGTGATGTAAAACCGTTTTATACTTTGTACGTGCTTAGGGAGCGCGCAGTTACAGGTTTGTGTTACAGGGTGCCATCTGTTTGGAAGGACATATTATTGAAGATATAAAAGTGAACCCACTACCGGATAGCAATAGGTACCGCAAATAGCATGATTTTTTTTTGTGAAATACACTTCAGAACTCATACATACAAACATACATACACGCACCCCTATGAAAGCACGCACACCCTACCCCTATGAGCATCTTCGAGAGTATGAGTTCAAGAAACTGATGCGGTGGGTCTTGAGATTGACGAAGTTACCACGGGCGCCTCTCTGTCGACGGGAACGTCTCCTCCCACTAAAGAATATTTTGCCTTTTAATGAAACACCAACATGTCAAATCTGGAATTTAAATTTTGGTGTGTTGGGGGTGCCACTGCCCTTCTAACCATCTAATCTCAGGTTGGTTCTCAATAGCATGAGCTTTTAAATCCCTTTCCTAGATGAGTTTAGGCGAGGAGCGTGCTCTAAGTGTGAAACAGGCGAGATGCAGCCCGAAATAATAAAACAAAAAAACATGGAGATCACAAATCAGAAACACTGCCTGACATAGGCATCCCCAATGGGCCTGCCGAAGATGGTACCCGGGGTTCATTGAAGGCCCATGACTCGAAGAATATGAAGCCCGGAGGCCCAATTAAGTGTCGGTTTGGAAAGATAGAGTTGTATTAGGAGTAATGACTTGTACATCACGAACTCAAAGAGTATCCCGATGTTTGTAACTTGTACATCACGAAACCCTCGGCTCCGCCTCCTATATAAGGGGGAGTCGAGGGAGAAAGAGAGGGTCGATTCATTGTCAACATAACCCTAGTTTTCTAGCAGTCGAGTACTTTTCCGGCTGAACCCTCGAGATCTACTTGCCCTCTACTTCCACGAAAACCCTAGTCTACAATCCGTAGGCATTGACAAGTCGATACCTTGTCAATTGGCGCCGTCTGTCGGTGTTAGAGGCGACAAGGAGCTGATCTCGATGGCACGTTCAACATCGTCGACATCTTCGGTGGCAAGCAACGCGATGGACAGAGGTAAATAGATCGAAACTGATCTAGTCAATTTTGTTCCTCACCCGCCCTCCTGTGTGGATGCATATGCGTATCTGGAGGAGCCTATGGAGATGACGTTCGGGAGGTTCCACTTCCGCGTTGGAAAAGAGGGATCGCATCGTCTCGAGATTCCGGTTTCGTCGGGATCGTCGGCGGCTGACTCCGATTTCTCGGAATCATCGTCATCGTTCGAGACGGGTGCCGAGGAGATCTCGCCGCCACGCTTCGTCAAGTCTGCGACAAGCGGAAAACTCGTCAAGATCTTCGGCAGCATGTCCTTCGGGTCGTCTGCGGACACCAATATAAGCAGCGACTCAGACAACACCGACAGCTTCGACTTCATCGACAAATCTACTTGTGTTCGGGAGGTCCTCGCCGATCTATGCGACGGTGTCACCAACCCCGACGAAAATCAAACTCCAAAATATCATCAAGTTTATGTAATTGGAGAAACGAGTCGCCCACAGGAGGAGACATCAGAGGGTTTCGATGATTTGGAAAATCCATACATCGATCCCGCTGATCTTACGCTAGGTTTAGGCACCAAGTATGTCGGGCCTACAACGAGACAGATGGTGCAACTTCCGCAAGAAGCTTGGGACAGAGCGGCAAAAGCCATGGATGGCACAGAGCCGATGACTACGACTGCTACAGCTGAAGAGTTGCAAGCGTATCAATATAAACTCACCCATGCTGAACGAGAACTCGAAAAACAGAGAGCCAAGCTTGAAAAGAGGAGAGCTGCAGCTTCTGCGTCACGCCGAAGAAGGGCAGAGCTCAGCCGACATTCAGGAACTTCAGAATCCAATCACAGAGCAGCCCGTAATAGGGGAAGATCTAGGTTGCAGAATATACCTGAAGGCGAGAGGGAAAATCTAATCCAAAACCTCGACATGTCCTTTATGTCAATAGACACAAGGGGAAACATTATTCCCAAAACACCGGAAGCTGGATATATGGCGACTCAGGCCTTTATACTGGCAAATAGGCTACCTCCCGGAGATCCAAGAGAAGCATTGTACAACATGGCTATGGCAGGAGTTGGAGTCATGGGAATAGCGTTAGCAGGCACAAGTACACCTGCCGAAGGTGCCCCAAGGAAAAATAGTCCACGACCCACAGTGGTAGTATAGGACCCTCCAAGAACGAGCGCGACAAGAGATACAGCGACACAGGCGCGGGTCGACAGGGCGCGACAAAAAAGGAGAGAGCATCGACATTCACTAGAGGTAGATGAGGAGGATATGTGCGGGCTCCCTTGTTTCACCCGACGAGTTCGCAAAACACGGGTCCCATCTGGTTTCAAGTTGCCCGACATCTACAAAAAGTTCGATGGCCTGCAAGATCCCGAGGATTGGCTAGTTGACTATCTAGAGATAGTAAAATTGACGGGAGGAACCAAAGCAACTGCCATGCAGAGTATCCAGGTGCACTTAAGTGGAGCAGCGCGATCATGGATAAAAAAGTTACCGCCTGGATTTATGACAGTTGGGAAACTTTCGAGGACATGTTCGTGAAAAATTTCTTATCTACATGCAAGAAACCTGCATCAATAGAGCAGCTGAGGGCCTGCAGACAGAAGTATGAGTCAATGAGGATGTACATCCAGAGGTGGAACATTATCAAAAATTCGGCACAAAACATATCTGCCGAAAGAGTGATAGATGCGTTTGTTGCTGGAATCCGAAGGAAGGACTTAGTCGAGGATTTGGGAAGAACCAATCCAAAAACAATAGCAGCGCTCATGGAAATAGAGAATCGCTGGGCAGATGGAGAAAATGATGTTCACAACAAATGACATAGGTCGCCTGAGGATGATTGTAACCGAAACATTCAAAATAGACGATGCTTTTCTCGCCACTTATCAGATTATGACGGTCCCGGCCAAATATCGGCTGGCTTCCGAGAAACTAGTGGAGGCAATAATCGAGATGATTATCAAAAGAGTAGTGAACAGCGCAGCGATTATCGGGACGGTCCCCGTCCCAGTAGACAAAATAACGGACCAAGGTTCCAAAGGCCGTATGTGTCACCCGAAGATCTCTTGAACGGACCATGCCAAATGCACTTCTTTCTCGACAACAACGGAAAGAGGCAGTCGGGGCATCTGCAGAAGGATTGCCGAACTTTCCAGGCACTGCATAGGTACGCAGGGCATGCCAACGCACAGGCAACAAACATGAATCCTCAGGGGCCAAGGAGTGAGATCCACCTCCACCTGCAATCACGGATGAAAATCGACACGAGTTACAATTAGCGGCAGCTCCAAATAATGGTCCCTATATCAACACCAATGGGGCAGTCTCGATGATTCAGAAGGGCAGACCATCCAATAGAGCTCAAAAAGTGATTTCACGACAAGTCTTTATGGCAGAAAAGATGCCACCACCAACAATCGAGTACCTAAATTGGTCGGGGCAGGACATCGGCTTCACCATAGCGGACCACCCGCAGCAAGTCCCTGGCCAGGGCAATCAGCCTTGATCCTACCAGCGGTGATTGCAGGATTCGACGTTTCACGGGTGTTCATAGATGGAGGTAGCAGTTTAGACCTCATGTACGCATATACATTGAGGAAGATGAATATATCGTTGGCAAATTTAACACCAACTGACACGCGTTTCCATGGTATTACACCGGACAAGCCAAGTTATCCATTGGGAAAGATCAATCTCGACGTTCAGTTTGGAACCCGGGAGAATTACAAAAGAGAGAAGCTGGAATTCGAAGTCGTGGATTTCCCGTCACAGTACCATGCTTTACTAGGACGACCCGCGTATCCCAGGTTTATGGCGGTACCACACTACACATACTTGTTGTGGAGACTCCCTGGACCCAAGGGCCCAATCACAGTAAAAGGCAGTTTCGCGCTAGCGGATAAGTGCGACAAGGATTTCCATCGGCTGTCAGAAACTTTCGGGATGCAAGCAGAATATATGACGTCAAGACTAATAACTGATTATGACGTGTTGTTAGACCGAAGGAGGCCGAGACAACCTTTGCTACCACCAAAAATTCTAAGGAAGTACAGATTCACCCGACAGATCCCAAGAAGACGACAGCTATCGCAACAAACATGGATCTCGCATAGGAGAGCGCGCTCGTCGAGTTCCTCCGTGAGCGTTGGGAAATCTTCGCATGGTGTCCAGCTGACATGCCAGGAGTACCCAGGGAACTTGCCGAGCACCCTCTTAATTTGGATCCAATGGCTAGACCAATCAAACAACCTTTGCGGCGTTTTTTGGAACCAACCCGCAAAGCTATGCTGTCAGAAATTAATCGACTCAGAGAAGTAGGATTTATCAAGGAGTTACACACAGAAGCCACGTGGGTAGCTAACCCAGTGCTGGTCCCGAAGAAAAACACAGAGGTCCTTCGCATGTGCGTCGACTTCATGTGTCTCAATAAACACTGTCCAAAGGATCACTTCCCCCTCCCGAGGATCGATCAAATTATCGACTCCACGTCAGGCTGTGAACGTCTTTCCTTCCTGGACGCATATTCTGGTTACAATCAGATCCGACTAAAAGAAGAAGATAAGGTCAAAACAGCTTTCATAACACCCTATGACGTGTGTTGTTACAGAACAATGCCTTTTGGGCTAAAAAACGCGGGAGCAACATATCAGCGGATGATGCAGAAGTATCTTGCCACACAGATTGGCAAGAACCTTCAAGTATATATCGACGATGTCGTCATAAAAACAAAGCAGGGATCAACCTTGATCGAGGATCTCAAGGAAACTTTCGACAATCTCGATAAATTCTGCCTCAAGCTGAACCCGACGAAGTGCTCTTTTGGCGTCCCTACAGGAGAGCTTCTCGGGTTTCTGGTGTCAGCGAGAGGAATTGAGGCTAACCCATAGAAAAATTGAGCCATTGTAATAATACGGAAGCCAACCAAGGTAAAGGAAATACAACAACTAACTGGGCAAGTCACGGCTTTTAGCAGATTCGTCGCCAGGCTGAGAGAAAAGGCGTTGCCATTTTACGCTTTGATCAAGCAAGGGGAAAAGTTCGAGTGGAACGAAGAAGCAGACAGAGCCTTTGAGGACCTCAAGCGCACAATCTCGACACCTCCAATATTGGTGGTGCCTAAGGAAAAGGAACCTCTCCTGTTATATATCGCAGCCACACCTCAGGTAGTCAGCACGGTACTTGTGGTCGAAAGAGAAGAAGAAGGGAAACTTCATGGAGTCCAGAGGCCGGTATATTTCATCAGTGAATTCTTATCGCCCTCAAAACAGCGGTACCTGCAGTATCAGAAGTTAGCGTATGGAGTGTTTACAACTGCAAGAAAATTGCGACACTATTTTTCGGCGCATCCGATAATAGTGGTAAACGAGGCGCCTTTATCAAACATATTAAATAACCAAGAGGCTACAGGCCGTTTCTCCCTTTGGGGAATAGAACTCTCCCCTCGGGACATCACGTATGAGAAAAGAAAAGCAACAAAGTCGCAGATCTTACCAGACTTTGTCGCAGAGTGGATGGAGCTGCAAAATACGAGACCCCCAGATTTCTCGAGAACCTGGACCATGAACTTCGACGGGTCCAAAAGGCTAGAAGGAGCTGGAGCAGGCGTGATTAGTGTCACCTCAAGGAGATAAGATGAAATATGTGCTGCGGATGACGTTTCCTAACGCATCTAACAATGAGGCGGAGTATGAAGCACTCATACATGTGATGAAGATGGCGAAAGCCTGCGGCGCAACCCGATTAAATATCTTCGGCGAGTCCCAACTGGTGGCTCAAGAGGTGATGAACCACTGCGACGCAGTCAATGACAACATGCTAGCATACAAGGAGGTATACAACGAACTCGAGAAACTCTTTGATGGGTGTGAAGTGAATCATATTAGCAGACTCAGTAATGATGAAGCCGATGTTTTGGCAAACATCGGGTCGCAATGCTTAGCAATACCACCCGACATATTTTGGGAGGAGATAAGTGAAAGATCAACTAAGGCGAAGAAACAGCCAAAGAAAAAGGAGAATGTTGAGAAAGAGTCGGGGGCTCTAGCAAAATCAGAAGCAAACACATCGGGAGATGAAGAGGAATCACACGAGGTGATGGTGGTGCAAGTTCCTTGGATGCAGGTTTACATAGCATATATCTTAAGGAAAGAAATACCCAAAGATCCGGTAGAAGCAAGGCGAGTTATTCGACGGTCCAAAGCCTTATTGTGGTAAAAGGAGAGCTATACAAGCGAATTATACCGGGAGTATTGCAGCGATGTGTTACACCCGAAGAAGGCAGAGTTATCCTGAAGGATGTGCACGAGTGACATGGGTATACCTTTCGGGTACCCATTATTGGTATACATGGCTCGGCTCGGCCCAATATAGAGAAGGCCCAACAAGGCAACCCGAAGAAGTAGTCGACTAGGACTCTTGTAAAACCCTAGGTTGGTTGCATATATAAAGCCA
>NC_061511.1:69486900-69520225 GCF_022539505.1 Lolium rigidum | reverse complement strand
GTACCCGATAGGGGGAGGAGAACGGATAGACAACATAGCTCCGCCTACGGCGGCACCCTGTAAACATACTTATGCTCATATACTGGATTGCTAGCAGCACGTAGGGATCCTCCACCGAGGGGACCCGAAGATGGGTATGTCGTGTGCCTAATCTCGCTCCCGGAATCTCCATCGTCGCTCTATCTCAAAACACAAATCTACAATATGTAGGCATTGGCGAGGCGATCTCGCGTCAATTGGCGCCGTCTGTGGGAAATAGTGACGACTGGATTTTGTTATCCGGGCGGGATCCATCGTCATCAGCAAACATGAAGATCCGAAGAAAAAATAAAATCGTGGCCTTGGCGTGTGATTTCAAGATCAATCGGGCGACAGCGTTTTGTCGCTTGTCGAAGAAACAAGTCCCAAGGCGCAGCAGGAAATACAAGTCAAGCATGTCCATGCACGGGACTACAAGAACATGATTTTTCTTTCTTCTATGACTAATCCAAATCTCCTCTTTTACTGGAAGCGGCTTACGTTTTCTATGATTGGCTAATCTATTTTTTTTTTGTATCCATGCAAAAGCAACGTCGGTTTTTTACCTGATCAAACTCAAACATGAAAGAGCCGGCAAATCGGCCTTGACGAGAACATGGCCACGATCAAGAAGGGAGCTATGCAAGAACGACTACTACTTCCGTCGCATCCGTGTACATACGGCTCGCCAACCTGCTGTTACGGGTCACACACCAACTTCACCATAAGACTTCGCCGCAGACTATATCAATTTTTCTCGATTGGAACAAGCTTCGACTAGTTCATCATCGTGCACTCGTCTCCCTCGGGGGCTCGTCATAGCGCACCCGCCAGCGTACACGTCATCGCGGATTCCACGCTGGGGGGCTCGCCCGTCACGGACTCGCCGATCCACTACGTCCGCCATATCGACTGCGTCCGGCGCACGACCTTCTTCCAGAACGACACCATCGTGCCCGATAAAGCTAAGTATCCCTCTTCCAAGAGTCAATTATTATTTACTTTCGCCACACCCGACGCTCCGGGGCTGCGCCATTACATTGTTACCGCAAATACACCAGATTACTTGCGGATTTATTTTCTTTGGCTTAGTGGATATATCTTCTTCGGCTTACTGGATTTGTCTTCTTCGGATCAATATTTTCTTCAGCTTAGTGGATTTATATACCCGGTTCAATGGGTTCATCTATATGGTTAGGATTGATTTCTTCTTATATAATACTACCTGGTGCACTTCCGGATGAGTGGATTCATCTTATAAGGTTATCATTGGTTTTCTCTAATATAATATTACACGACGTATTTTCGGGTCAGTGGATTTATCATCTATGATTATTACTGGGATTTATTTTCTTCCGGTCAATGGATTCATCCTCATATCAGCGGATTCATCTTCAATATATGCTCCATATTTAATGGTGTAATCTTCAATATGGATTCATCCCACATATTTCATCTTGGATTCATCCTCAATGACTTTATCTCTCATGGCGTAATCTTCAATGGATTAATATTCAAATGGCTTCAGCTTCAATGGGGTCGACAGTTTCATCGAATTCTCTAGCGGAAGTAAAAAACAGGTTACATATCCATGGAGCCAATACTCGGGTGCTCGACAACGACTTCGCCCCTGAGCATAGCTATAACATAATATTCCAAGCAACCACTACTTCGGTGCAATGTTTTCGGCAATACTCGGGGGCTCGACAACAACTTCGCCCCGGGTCACAACTGCGACACGACGTCTAAGTAACAATCATGATGTCACCCAACAACGCTCGGGGGCTCGGCTATTTCTTCATCAACAATTTGGCGGCATCTATTTTCGCTATTTGGTGGTTTCTACTTCGGCACAACTTCTTTTCTGCACTCAAAGACTTCATCGCGCGTCAACTCCGTCGTGCCCAATAAGCTAAGTGTTCCTTTATTTTACACAAAAATAATTATCATTTACTTTCGCCGCACCCGACACTCGGGGACTGCGCCATACTTCTTCACTCTACATCTCAGGTTGACAAAAGAAGAATTATGCTGACAAAATTGTCTTCAAAAGAGAACTCGACGAAATCTTCTTCAGCGAGGAACCCGACGAAATCTTGAGTGAACCCGACGAAATTGTTTTCAAAAGAGAACTCGACGAAATCTTCTTCAGGGAGGAGCCCAACAAAATTGTCTTCAGGGAGAACCCGACGAAATTGTCTTCAAGAGACGACACGACCCAACAGATTTTTTTCCTGAAAGAGGAACCCGAAGAATTTTCCTCAAGGATGACCCGAAGAATTTTTCTCAGGAGGAACCCGAAGAAATTTTCCTCAAGGAGGACCCGAAATTTTTTTCCTCAGGAGGAACCCGAAGAATTTTCCTCAGGGAGGACCCGAAGAATTTTCCTCAAGGAGGACTCGAAGAATTTTCCTTAAGGATGACCCGAAGAAATTTTACTTAAGGAGAAACTCGACGAAAATCTCTTCAAGGAGGAACCCGACAAAAAAAAAGAGAGAATGAAAAAATCTTCGAGTCCATATACTCGTCATTTATTCCAGTCGCATATTCGATGAAAAGCATACTTCAAGGAAGTCGATAAAGAAAGTTGAGCCTACACCCAAGTGCAAACATTCGGTTGTAGCCTCGGAGGCTACTCCCATCGGGAGCGCTGGTCGCGCACCCGAGGAAATAAAATTCAATATCGCAAGTCAATATAGAAGGAGCATCAAGATCCTATTCGACAAAAGATAGCAACCCGGAGAAACGGTTCAACTCGAAGAAATGGAGCATTTCCATTAGCCGAACAAAGGGCACTTGACAATATATTCTCAGAGCGCATCCACCGCGGTAAAAACTCTGAATGCCGTGACTTGTAAAAGAGTCACGAAGGTAAGACCCCAGGATCCGTCCTGCGTGGCGTGGCATCGCACACAAAATGCGCTCTCCCACTTTTTGATGTGAAGAAATAAACCCAGCGAACGCGCTGTGGACCCGATAATTTTGCTGGAATTCAGTTTCGGTAAGTCCTAAAGCGGCACGTTCTGAATTACGCCAGTATCCCGAATTCGTGTCCGGGGACGCAAGTTTGAAGTAGGTTTATCCGGATTGCTACTAGAGCAATTAACTGGTACCTGATCCGTCAGATGAACCAGCCGCATTTACCAATTTCCCTGTACAATATATTTGACGAAGAAGATATAGTGTCTCTTTGGTCTCGAAGAATTTGAAAAAGAGAAAAAGCACGGAAGTTTCATTCGATTATGTAAATATATAAAGGTTACTAGACTCAATTTGACTCTGCGACTCGAGCGGAGCCTACTCCCATCGGGAGCGCTGGATTTCATTAAGTCCTCAAACAGGAGTTGATAAAAAGAGGGGATGCACCCAGAAATATAGTCAAGTTTTTCATCGAGTAGTACAACTTGAGTCTATGCCCAAGTGCAAGCACTTGCCCCATAGACTCGGGGGCTACTCCCATCGGGAGCGCTGCCGCGCACCCGATAGAAAAATAACTTCGAGAATCGTCGACATCATCTACGTTACACATGATCTACGATATTGACCTGATGTATTTTCTGGATCAATGGCCTCGCCTTATATTTCTTCGACATCGGAGATGATTATGCTTGGAGTCTCTACGCAAGTCTTCGACTTCCCTAGACACTCGGGGGCTACTGACATGGGTATACCCTTCGGGTACCAATTATTGGTATACCTGGCTCGGCTCGGCCCAATATGGAGAAGGCCCAACAAGGCAACCCGAAGAAGTAGTCGACTAGGACTCTTATAAAACCCTAGGCTGGTTGCACATATAAAGCCAGCCAGGGTACCCGATAGGGTAGGAGAACGGATAGACAACATAGCTCCGCCTACGGCGGCACCCTGTAAACATACTTATGCTCATATACTGGATTGCTAGCAACACGTAGGGATCCTCCACCGAGGGGACCCGAAGCTGGGTACATCGTGTGCCTAATCTCGCTCACGGAATCTCCATCGTCGCTCTATCCCGAAACCCAGGTCTACAATATGTAGGCATTGGCGAGGCGACCCCTCGTCAACGAGGGAGTATGTGGACACCATGCAAGCAGTCGAGCTATAGCAGCAAAGGCCTTCAGAGCAGGATTCTACTGGTTAACTACAATACAAGATGCAAAGGACATAGTACGTAGTTGTGATGCGTGCCAGAGATTTGCGGCAAAACCCCACTCCCCGACAGCATAGCTGATGCCAATACCCTTGTCGTGGCCTTTCGCACAATGGGGTCTCGATAAGGTGGGGAAATTACACAAGGCATGGCCAGGAGGATACGTGTATATGCTCGTGGCTGTCGACAAGTTTACCAAGTGGATCGAGGCAAAACCAATAACCTCGCCAGATGCAGCATCGGCAATAAGTTTCGTTAAAGGCATCGTCTTTCGATTTGGTGTACCGCACAGTATCGTCACAGACAACGGTAGCAATTTCACCTCCAAGGAATTCAAGGCATATTGCGCAGGGGTAGGCATCAAATTACACTTTGCGTCAGTTGCGCACCCACAGACCAATGGTCAAATCGAGAAAGCGAACGGTATCATCTGCAATGGCATCAAGAAACGGCTGCTAACACCACTAGAAAAAGCTCGACACACCTGGCCAGAAGAACTGCCTAGCGTGCTATGGAGTATACGGACGACGCCCAATACAGCGACACAAGAATCCCCATTTTTTCTGGTTCATGAGGCCGAGGCAGTGCTCCCGATAGAAATAGAACACAATTCTCATAGAGTGGCGGATTTTGATGAAGAAACCTCGAGAAAGGCACTGGAGGACGATGTCAATGCACTCGACGAAGCTCGAGACGAGGTGCTGTCAAGGGTCACCAAGTACCAGCAAGATCTGAAAAATAAGCACAGTCGACATCTGCGACCAAGGTCCTTCCAAGTTGGCGACCTGTTTCTTCGGCTCACGCAAGATAGCCATGAAAAATTCGAGTCACCATGTGTAGGCCCGTACATCGTCACAGAAGTGATCACAGGAGGAGCGTACAGAATTAAGGACAAGAAGACAGGAGTCGCAGAGCCAAACCCCTGGAACGTGGCGCAGCTTAGGCATTTTTACGCATAAGTCAAAAATATAGTTATACATGTAAACATACAATGTACTCAAAAACCCGCGAGTTTTCAGACGCACTCTTTTCCTTTCAGGGCACCGAGTGGGGCTAAAAGGTTTTTAATGAGGCGGGCTCGCGGTGCTGCAATATAGTAAATATATTGATGATATACATCTTTTTCTTCGACAGGCTCGGGGGCTTGCAACCCGCAGATTCGATATACACACAAATCTTTACAATATACAACTTACAAGTTATTTGCCTTGGTTTAAACACCTCGCAAAGCGATAAAACATAAAAATATAGCGATCGAAACGCTAGGGGGCTAAAAAAATATAGTTTTAACTATATATAGTCTTCGCAATATACAAGATCTCCTTTTTCAGGAAACAAGCTCGACAGCAGAGACAAGTTGGTTTCCAAGGGTGCCCTCTAACTCCTAATAAAAATGCAAGCATCTCGCCTACCTCGCCACTAAAACAATCGTGCTCAAGTTGTTCCATCTACCTCAACTATAGAAACTGATCCATTTGACATAGTTGAGGAGTATGTAGGAGTAGATGATGAATACTTGTATGATGTCCACCTGGATGTCTCAGCAACATGTGTTGTCAACAAGGACGGCGATGTTTAGGTGGAAGAGGATGATGTGCTTGCACCCATGAAGAGGAAGAGGTGGCTGACACTAACCCTGCTGGGTATAGTGTGGTGCATGACCCCAAGAACTGAGACATCAGTTGGGGCTCTTTTTTCCTGACATTGTGGCTTGCAGAAAAGTTATAAGGCAGCTAGCTATCATTGTTGGGTTTAAGTTGGCACGTACTGTTCAAATAATCTAGACCGAATGTTGCACCTCTGTTTAATGGACCATATGTGACTAGAAATGGCTCATATTAGAACAGTAGACTCGTATTAGTGTTCTTAACATTGTGTAAAATTTTCAGATTTTTCTGAGAAGTTTGAATTTTCGGACAAAATTTGACAAATTTCTAGATAGAACAGAAAATGTCATTTTTGATGCAAATCTGCACATAAACGGCTCAAATTAGAAAAGTATAGTCATTTTAGTGTTTTTGATTTTCTGTAAATTTTTCAGATTTTTCTGAGAAGTTCAATTTTTTGCCGAAATTTGAAAATTTTTAATTTTTTGCCGCCCGAAACACCCAAATCTGAACAGAGGATTATTTTGGTCAATACGAAGGTATAAACTGAAATACGACTATTTACTGAACTGTTTTAATGTTGTATTGCTGAAAATGGCATAGAAGGGGACAATGAGAATGAAGAGTGGCATAGACACAACTTCGGTTTTGTAATGGCATAAACATAACATGTGTGAATTGAGGAGTGGCATAGAACCAATTAACCTCTTTATTATTTCCTCTTGGGCATATCTCCAACAGTCTTCCACTTGCACTAGAGTCAATAATCTAGTTTAAATTTGTAGAGATTTAACACCGTGGCCTTCTGGTGTTTATCATGTTTTGCTCATGGGAGAGGTTTCAGTCAACGAATCTGACATGCATGCTATGTATTTTGCAATTCATTTGCGTCTCCACGCATCACTCATTTTTTAAATGTCGGCATAAATCATATATGTTTGGTCTTCTGGTGCAACCTTAATTTCGTTGTCTAAAATGTGTTACCAATATTGTCACACACAATATAGCTCCATAGTTTTTACACTACCGAAACTACACCAAGTTCTAAAAGAACGCCTTGACACAAACATCTTCGGTTATTGTCAAAACAATAATATACTCTGCCTTCATTTGTAGAATCCATCACAATATTTATAACTCATCTAAATCTAGCATCGATTTCTTCTAGCCCATTGTGCTACCTTTTAATGAACACTCAGCCTAATTGAGATTGTAATTCATTTTTACATGTGACCAAACTAATATCGGTGCAACACCTTACATCGATTTGTTTGTCATTACCCATATAAAACTATATATATATATCATCGGCTCTGACAAAACACTCAGGGATATTCTTACTGTTGTCCAATGATCATCATATAAATCACTCTGATATATGCTCGTAACATCTTAGAGCACGGGACATCTGATTGTGTACATATTATTTGTGATCTAAAATCACTAATGTGTTTTCACTCATTGAGTGTCAAATACACTCAAATTTTGTTAAACCTCCACATGGAAAAGAAAACCTTTTTGACGTTTTCATATTGAATTATTTCAATATTCATTCTGTGTACTTTGATTTAAATTTATTATACGCTTCAATCTATCTTCATAGATCTTGACGCTAAATATATGTTTTTAGTCCATATCCTTTTAATAAAATTAATTTCCAATAAAACCTTTTAATCAAGTAAAAATGAGATCATTTCTAATCAACAATATGTCATCCACATAAAGTATTACAAATATGTCTTAGCGCTCCCACTTAATTTCTTGCAAATGCAAGCATCTTCATCGTTTCCGATGAAATCAAAACTCTTTGATTATTTCATCCGGTGAAGATTCCAACTCTGTGATACTCACTTCAACTAGTGAAGTTTGTATACCTATCTAGCATTCTAGGGACTAGCAAAACTCTTGGTTTTATCTTGTATACACATTTAATACACACTTCTGCTAAGGAATGTGTTTCTACCATCCTACTAACATATCTCATAAAAGAAATATGTAGTGATTACTAGAATAATCGGCATAGACTATAATCATCACTACGGAAGATGTAATATTATCGCAGTCAAATCTTTGAACTTTGTCGGAAACAATATTTCGACAAGTCGAGCTTCTTCAAGGATATTACATACAATCCATTAATTTTATTGATCCATTTACTTTCAAAAAATATTTATTCCTTCTGAAGGTTTACCAAGCTCCAAGCTTGATTATAGATACTATCTTGGATTTCATGGCACTTAGCCATTTTTAACGGAGTCAGGGCCCATCATAACTTCTTTGTATTTAGTTGGCTTATCATTGTTCAAAATCAATCCTTTGTCCATAAATCATTTATTTGATCACAAAGTAAACCATACCTACAAGGTTCAATAGGTACTTCAATCTCCATGGCTATAACACTTTGTAGACATGGGAGCCATGAGCGTTGTGTCTGCTTCCGGAACCATTTCCGACGCGGCGCTACTCTGTTCATCATGCTCGGGTTCATCAACCTTATAGAGTTCCATTGTCCTCCCACTCGAATATTTCGGAAGAAACAATTTCTTGGAAATAAGCAAGAAACATCGACAAACACTTTTGTCTTAGACTTCATAGTGGAAAGAATTCCCAATTTGTTCTCTGGGATAACAAACAAAGACATTCATCCAAATTTGCTTGTAAACTCATTTACTTATGCTGCACATACCAAAATTTAAGAAATGACTATTAGGGTTTATACCCATGCCATAACTCGTATGGTGCCATTTCAACGGATTATGATGACGCTCTATTTAGTGTAAAAGCGGTAGTCTCTAAAGAATAATCCACAAAAATATAATAACATCATTTTATTTTATCTCACCATTAATCCAACAAGGTTTGGATACGTCTCTCGAATACTCCATCATAAGTATGATGTTCCGAGAAATGTGAGTTGTGGAATAATTTCGCAAATCTCTTAGGTGTTCGCTAAAACTCGTATTCAAATATTCCCACATTGATCCAATCATAGATATTTGACTTTTCCGCTACGATGATTTCCACTTCATGCTAAAATTTATTTGAATCTATTCAAATATTTCAAACTTCTTCCTCATCGAATAGATATATCCATATATATATACACTCAATTCATTGTTAGAAGTTTTCATGAAGTAGAAGAATCTTTCGCACACAACTATGCCCAATGAAGCATATACATTTCCACTAAGCTAGTTGCCTGTTCAACTCTTGGCCTATGAACGGTATTTCGGTCATTCTCTTTAGAAAAGATTTTCAAGTGCCAAACGATTTAAAATCGAATGACTCCAAAAATCCATTTGCATGGATTTTCTTCATGCGTTCCTGATGCGTGCAATCGACACGTCCGTTGGGAACCCCAAGAGGAAGGTGTGATGCGCATAGTAGCAAGTTTTCCCTCAGAAAGAAACCAAGGTTTATCGAACCAGGAGGAGCCAAGAAGCACGTTGAAGGTTGATGGCGGCGGGATGTAGTGCGGCGCAACACCAGGGATTCCGGCGCCAACGTGGAACCTGCACAACACAACCAAAGTACTTTGCCCCAACGTAACAGTGAGGTTGTCAATCTCACCGGCTTGCTATAACAAAGGATTAGATGTATAGTGTGGATGATGATTGTTTGCAGAAAATAACAAAACAAGTATTGCAGTAGATTGTATTCGATGTAAAGGAATAGGACCGGGGTCCACAGTTCACTAGAGGTGTCTCTCCCATAAGATAAATAGCATGTTGGGTGAACAAATTACAGTTGGGAAATTGACAAATAGAGAGGGCATGACCATGCACATACATGATATGATGAGTATAGTGAGATTTAATTGGGCATTACGACAAAGTACATAGACCGCTATCCAGCATGCATCTATGCCTAAAAAGTCCACCTTCGAGTTATCATCCGAACCCCTTCCGGCATTAAGTTGCAAACAACGAGACAATTGCATTAAGTATGGTGCGTAATGTAATCAATAACTACATCCTCGGACATAGCATCAATGTTTTATCCCTAGTGGCAACAAGCACATCCACAACCTTAGAACTTTCTCATCATCGTCCTGCATTTAATGGAGGCATGAACCCACTATCGAGCATAAATACTCCCTCTTGGAGTTAAGAGTAAAAACTTGGCCGAGCCTCTACTAATAACGGAGAGCATGCAAGATCATAAACAACACATATGTAATAGATTGATAATCAACATAACATAGTATTCTCTATCCATCGGATCCCAACAAACACAACATGAAGGATTACAAATAGATGATCTTGATCATGTTAGGTAGCTCACAAGATCCGACAATGAAGCACATAAGGAGAAGACGACCATCTAGCTACTGCTATGGACCCATAGTCCAGGGGTGAACTACTCACTCATCACTCCGGAGGCGACCATGGCGGTGAAGAGTCCTCCGGGAGATGATTCCCCTCTCCGGCAGGGTGCCGGAGGCGATCTCCTGAATCCCCCGAGATGGGATTGGCGGCGGCGGCGTCTCTGGAAGGTTTTTCGTATCATGGCTCTTGGTACTGAGGGTTTCGCGACGAAGACTATAAGTAGGCGGAAGGGCAGCCTCGGAGGGGTCACGGGGGCCCCACACGCTAGGGCCACGCGGGCCCCCCGGGCCGCGCCGCCCTAGTGTGGCGGCGCCCCGTGGCCCCACTCCGTCTTCTCTTCGGTCTTCTGGAAGCTTCGTGGCAAAATAGGCCCCCGGGCGTTGATTTCGTCCAATTCCGAGAATATTTCCTTACTAGGATTTCGAAACCAAAAACAGCGAAAACAACAAGCGGCTCTTCGGCATCTCGTTAATAGGTTAGTGCCGGAAAATGCATAAATATGACATAAAGTATACATAAAACATGTAGATATCATCAATAATGTGGCATGGAACATAAGAAATTATCGATACGTTGGAGACGTATCAGCATCCCCAAGCTTAGTTCTCGCTCGTCCCGAGCAGGTAAACGATAACAAAGATAATTTCCGGTGTGACATGCCATCATAACCTTGATCATACTATTGTAAGCATATGTAATGAATGCAGCGATCAAAACAATGGTAATGACATGAGTAAACAAGCTGAATCATAAAGCAAAGACTTTTCATGAATAGTACTTTCAAGGCAAGCATCAATAAGTCTTGCATAAGAGTTAACTCATAAAGCAATAAATCAAAGTAAAGGTATTGAAGCAATACAAAGGAAGATTGAAGTTTCAGCGGTTGCTTTCAACTTATAACATGTATATCTCATGGATATTGTCAATGTAAAGTAATATAACAAGTGCAATATGCAAGTATGTAGGAATCAATGCACAGTTCACACAAGTGTTTGCTTCTTGAGGTGGAGAGAGATAGGTGAATTGACTCAACATAAAAGTAAAAGAAAGGTCCTTCGCAGAGGGAAGCATTGATTGCTATATTTGTGCTAGAGCTTTTATTTGAAAACATGAAACAATTTTGTCAACGGTAGTAATAAAGCATATGCATCACGTAAATTATATCTTACAAGTTGCAAGTCTCATGCATAGTATACTAATAGTGCCCGCACCTTGTCCTAATTAGCTTGGATTACCGGGATTATCATCGCAATACACATGTTTTAACCAAGTGTCACAAAGGGGTACCTCTATGCCGCCTTTACAAAGGTCTAAGGAGAAAGTTCGCATTGGATTTCTCGCTTTTGATTATTCTCAACTTAGACATCCATACCGGGACAACATAGACAACGAGATAATGGACTCCTCTTTAATGCATAAGCATGTAGCAACAATTAATGTTCTCATATGATATTGAGGATATATGTCCAAAACTGAAACTTCCACCATGGATCATGGCTTTAGTTAGCGGCCCAATGTTCTTCTCTAACAATATGCATGCTCTAACCATTAAATGAGTGGTAAATCTCCCTTACTTCATACAAGACGGACATGCATAGCAACTCACATGATATTCAACAAAGAGTAGTTGATGGCGTCCCCAGGAACATGGTTATCGCACAACAAGCAACTTAATAAGAGGTAAAGTGCATAAGTACATATTCAATACCACAATAGTTTTTAGGCTATTTGTCCCATGAGCTATATATTGCAAAGGTAAAGAATAGAAATTTTAAAGGTAGCACTCAAGCAATTTACTTTGGAATGGCGGAGAAATACCATGTAGTAGGTAGGTATGGTGGACACAAATGGCATAGTGGTTGGCTCAAGGATTTTGGATGCATGAGAAGTATTCCCTCTCGATACAAGGTTTAGGCTAGCAAGGTTATTTGAAACAAACACAAGGATGAACCGGTGCAGCAAAACTCACATAAAAGACATATTGTAAACATTATAATACTCTACACCGTCTTCCTTGTTGTTCAAACTCAATACTAGAAATTATCTAGACTTTAGAGAGACCAAATATGCAAACCAAATTTTAGCAAGCTCTATGTGCTTCTTCATTAATGGGTGCAAAGTATATGATGCAAGAGCTTAAACATAAGCACAACAATTGCAAAGTATCAAATTATTCAAGACATTTTAGAATTACTATATGTAGCATTTCCCGATTCCAACCATATAACAATTTAACGAAGAAGATTCAACCTTCGCCATGAATACTATGAGTAAAGCCTAAGGACATATTTGTCCATATGCAACAGCGGAGCGTGTCTCTCTCCCACACAATGTTGTCGATGAAGAAGGGGATGCCTTGGGCATCCCCAAGCTTAGACGCTTGAGTCTTCTTAAAATATGCAGGGGTGAACCACCGGGGCATCCCCAAGCTTAGAGCTTTCACTCTCCTTGATCATATTGTATCATCCTCCTCTCTTGATCCTTGAAAACTTCCTCCACACCAAACTCAAAACAACTCATTAGAGGGTTAGTGCACAATCAAAATTTACATGTTCAGAGGTGAAATAATCATTCTTAACACTTCTGGACATTGCACAAAGCTACTGAAAGTCAATGGAATAGAAAAATCCATCAAGCATATCAAAACAGGCAATGCGAAATAAAAGGCAGAATCTGTCAAAACAGTAACGAGTTCGTAAAGACGAATTTTATTGAGGCACCAGAGTTGCTCGGATGAAAATTCTCAAATTGAATGAAAGTTGCGTACATATCCGAGGATCACTCACGTAAATTGGCATAATTTTCTGAGTTACCTACAGAGAATTAGGCCCAGATTCGTGATGACAAAGAAATCGTTTCTGCGCGATAATCCAAATCTAGTATGAATCTTACTATCAACGGCTTTACTTGGTACAACAATGCACAAAACTAAGATAAGGAGAGGTTGCTACAGTAGTAAACAACTTCCAAGACTCAAATATAAAATAAAGGTACTGTAGTAAAAACATGGGTTGTCTCCCATAAGCGCTTTTCTTTAACGCCTTTCAGCTAGGCGCAGAAAGTGTGTATCAAGTATTGTCGAGAGATGGAGCATCGATATCATAAGCTCCCCCATCTGTGGTAGTACTAAGGGCTTTGTCAATTTTAGGCCTATAATAATATTTTTTTGGTTTAGGCACTTTAGAGACATACATGAACTTTTGCTCCTTACCCACATAAGCTTTCTCCTTAAACTTAAGAGAAGAAAAAGTTGAACCCAAGGTTCCCATAGCTTCTTCAAGTTCGCTAAACCTATGGGTTCGATTATCATGAGTAGCACAAGTTTCTAAAGCAGCAATTCTCTCATTAATTCCACCTAGAGATTTATCAAGTTTATCAGTGCTATTAAGTAATATTCCCAATTTAGTCTCAATACTTGGAAGATCTTTTTCTATGGCTTCCAACTTTTTCATGACATCTTCAAGAGAAATTTCAATTTTAGCTTCATTAACAGGTGGTATTCCAACTAGACTCTCAATAATGCAACTAGCTTCTAAAGCCGGAGTGCCTAGGAAATTACCTCCCGCAAGAGTATCAAGAACATACATATTCCAGCTAGAGATACCAACATAAAAGTTCCTAAGTAGTATAATAGTGGAGTGTTTCTTAATGCACCTATGATGAGCATCACTAATTCTATACTGGGCATCTTTAAAACTTTCTCCACCTTGTTGCTTAAAGGAACGAACTTCAACTTCCGGATTACTCATTTTTAGCAGTAGTAAATAAAGCAAACTAAATAAAGTAAATGCAAGTAACTAATTTTTTTGTGTTTTTGATATAGAGTGCAAGACAGTAAATAAAGTAAAGCTAGCAACTAATTTTTTTGTGTTTTGATATAATGCAGCAAACAAAGTAGTAAATAAAATTAAGCAAGACAAAAACAAAGTAAAGAGATTGGATTGTGGAGACTCCCTTTGCAGCGTGTGTTGATCTCCCCGGCAACGGCGCCAGAAAAGTAGCTTGATGCGTGCAATCGACACGTCCGTTGGGAACCCCAAGAGGAAGGTGTGATGCGCACAGTAGCAAGTTTTCCCTCAGAAAGAAACCAAGGTTTATCGAACCGGAGAGGAGCCAAGAAGCACGTTGAAGGTTGATGGCGGCGGGATGTAGTGCGGCGCAACACCGGGGATTCCGGCGCCAACGTGGAACCTGCACAACACAACCAAAGTACTTTGCCCCAACGTAACAGTGAGGTTGTCAATCTCACCGGCTTTCTGTAACAAAGGATTAGATGTATAGTGTGGATGATGATTGTTTGCAGAAAACAGTAAAACAAGTATTGTAGTAGATTGTATTCGATGTAAAGGAATAGGACCGGGGTCCACAGTTCACTAGAGGTGTCTCTCTCATAAGATAAATAGCATGTTGGGTGAACAAATTACAGTTGGGCAATTGACAAATAGAGAGGGCATGACCATGCACATACATGATATGATGAGTATAGTGAGATTTAATTGGGCATTACGACAAAGTACATAGACCGCTATCCAACATGCATCTATGCCTAAAAAGTCCACCTTCGAGGTTATCATCCGAACCCTTCCAGTATTGAGTTGCAAACAACGGACAATTGCATTAAGTATGGTGCGTAATGTAATCAATAACTACATCATCGGGACATAGCATCAATGTTTTATCCCTAGTGGCAACAAGACATCCACAACCTTAGAACTTTCTGTCACCGTCCCGCATTTAATGGAGGCATGAACCCACTATCGAGCATAAATACTCCCTCTTGGAGTTAAGAGTAAAAACTTGGCCGAGCCTCTACTAATAACGGAGAGCATGCAAGATCATAAACAACACATAGGTAATAGATTGATAATCAACATAACATAGTATTCTCTATCCATCGGATCCCAACAAACACAACATGAAGGATTACAAATAGATGATCTGGATCATGTTAGGCAGCTCACAAGATCCGACAATGAAGCACATAAGGAGAAGACGACCATCTAGCTACTGCTATGGACCCATAGTCCAGGGGTGAACTACTCACTCATCACTCCGGAGGCGACCATGGCGGTGAAGAGTCCTCCGGGAGATGATTCCCCTCTCCGGCAGGGTGCCGGAGGCGATCTCCTGAATCCCCCGAGATGGGATTGGCGGCGGTGGCGTCTCTAGAAGGTTTTCCGTATCGTGGCTCTCGGTACTGGGGGTTTCACGAAGAAGGCTATAAGTAGGCGGAAGGGCAGCCTCGGAGGGGTCACGGGGGCCCCACACGCTAGGGCCGCGCGGGCCCCCCTGGGCCGCGCCGCCCTAGTGTGGCGGCGCCCCGTGGCCCCACTCCGTCTTCTCTTCGGTCTTCTGGAAGCTTCGTGGAAAAATAGGCCCCTGGGCGTTGATTTCGTCCAATTCCGAGAATATTTCCTTACTAGGATTTCGAAACCAAAAATAGCAGTAAAACAAAGAATCGGCTCTTCGGCATCTCGTTAATAGTTTAGTGCCGGAAAATGCATAAATATGACATAAAGTATGCATAAAACATGTAGATATCATCAATAATGTGGCATGGAACATAAGAAATTATCGATACGTTGGAGACGTATCAGTTCCTTTCTAACATGACCTAAATGGTGGTTCCACAAATAAGTGGAATTCTGACCATTTGCCTTATGGCACTTTAGCGTCAGTGTTATGCATGTGTGTTTTAGCATTAAGATTTATAATAACTTATCCATCGTACATGGAGTATGGTCGTAATTTGAACAACTCATTGTTTTCACTTGACCAGAGCAAAATAACAATTATTAAGTTCTTTATACTAAATCTGACGGGCTAGGTAGAATACCAACGACGAACATAATAACACTTTATTTGGTTCCAGACGTGCATTATTACCACATTCCTTGTCAGTCACTTAGGCCATTATATTCTTGTATTGCGTTGTATTGTATAACATCTCATACCAACCAGTATGGTACAAATACCCAAGAATTCCATTGTGTGACCAATCAAAGAATACATTCATAACATGTATATCATCTATATACACCTAAGCTTGACTTCTAGTCTTTTCTTTCTTTCTGCCAAAAACTTTTATAGTTTCTCTTTCGGCTTTCCTCATATTTCAGAAAACACTTCAACATTAATAACTTCTATGCTTGTTGCTCAAATACCAATAACCTTGAGGTTCGTACTTTGAAGTTGATCATCATATGACAAATGTTCCGGATTTCACTATTAGTAACCTTTTAATGTGATGAACAATTTCATTCATATTTTTATCCATCAAATCATGACAACTTCATGATGAAGCTACTATGGCTCATATGGATATCCGAATAATGTTAGTGCCCACCTAGTTGGAGGATCGGGACGCCTAGCGTCTTCAACCTTCGTACATTCCCATACAACTTATGAGTTTATGTAGTCTCACTAAATTATATTGTATCATCTTGTAATAAGGTCTTAGATATCACATATATCTCACACCTTGCTTATTTCTGAAAACAAACTTTTCAGCTCCTTACTTTTCAAACGGATTTGAACATCAAGTTTCATGGACACAAGATAATTTTAGATACTAATTGAAACCATTGCTCTTTTAATCAACAATTTGAGAATTACCAAAAGTTTGCAATAGGAATTAATCGTTTCTTGATTCTTTAACAATACTGTCGTGGATATGACCATAGCAGGTGCTACAGGGTGCAGCACTTCGTTGATGCAGGAGCAGGGCGGCGTAGCCATCTGCGGAGCGAAGTGCACAGGACGCAAGGTTTTACTCAGGTTCAGCCCCTCTGAAGAATAAAAGGCCTATGTCCTGCTAGATCTATTACTCAGTGGAGAAATTACAATGGGGAGAGGGGCTCAGTCGGCGTAGCACCGAGAACTATGGAGGTGAGATGCAATCTCGGATTGTGTGTCATCTAGGGTTTAGCTCGGGGGTTTATATGGACACCCCCGATCTAGGGTTACATGCGGATAAGTCCGAATCATATCAGTTGCTACAAACCCGGGATCTGTTGTCTCGTGCTCAAGTAATCTAGATCTTCAATCGTTTGGGCCTTCGGTCCAGTCGCCACCCCAGAGGTTTAGGCCCAGTCGCACCAGGGTTTTAGGCCCAGTCGCCTTCGTCGACTGGAGGTCTCTCTGGGCCTTCTCCCCTATGGCGAGTGAGACTGATGATGCACCCCCTTGGGTATATCCCTATCAAATACGGTATGATGTTGCATAGATGCACACCATTGGGGAACCTTCACAATGCCATTTTGGATATAACGTGTGTCGTTGTTGTACTTGGTTAGCTTGGTAGATGGTAAATGTTAAAGATTATGTGTGCTCTGTTGGTTAAATATTACTGGAGTGTACAGTGAACTAAATTGTTTGTGCAACTACAGTCAGTCAGAGAGGAGAGCTAACAAGTTGAATCTGTACAATTGCACTTTTTTTGAAATGTAGGCAAAAGCTTTGCCTCATCCATTAATTAAGAAGAGACTGTTCAGTTTTTAGGAGAAAACGGGGCGAAAACCTGCAACAACATGGTCAAATCCACACAAACCGCACCCACACGTACAAAAAACCATAACGACGACCCGAAACAACAGGGTGCACCCACACTAGCCAACACAAAGGACGACGAGCCGACAAGAACGAACTCCAACCACGACACTCCAACACCGCACCGACAAAGACATTCCATGCCATTGGGGGCACCCATCAGTCCAATGCGGATCCAGGGTAGGTAGCTAAGGTGACGAGAAAATCACAAACCTATCTGGCAACAACACCTCTGGGCACCGTTGCCAGCAAACTTAACTTAGCAACTCCAACACCAAAAGGAACCATATGCCTCACTTCATCGACGGAAGGAGGCATAACCTTACCACCACCCAACTTCAAGAGCTCGGGCACCACAGATGAATCCCCACACAACTCATGTAGCTCTGGTGTGATCTCAACCACGGATGACTTCTGCCCCACGGAGCTAAGCGGAAACAGGGCCTCCGCGGTGGTGAGCTCCTACCCACTGATAACCCACAAGTATAGGGGATCGCAGCAGTCTTCGCGGGTAGTAAAACCCAATTTATTGATTCGACACAAGGGGAGACAAAGAATACTTGAAAGCCTTAACAGCGGAGTTGTCAATTCAGCTGCACTGAAACGGACTTGCTCGCAAGAGTTTATAAGTAGTAACAGCTTTATAGCAAGTAGCAGTAGTGAAATAACAAGCAGCAGAGTAACAGAGACAGCAGAGTAGTGATTATAGTAAACATCAGATTAAAATATCGTAGGCACGGGGATGGATAACGGGCGTTGCATGGATGAGAGAAACTCATGTAACAATCAAGCAGGGCATTTGCAGATAATAATAAAACGGTGTCCAAGTACAAAGGAATCAATAGGCATGTGTTCCAATTATAGTCGTACGTGCTCGAATGAGAAACTTGCACAACATCTTTTGTCCTACTAGCCGGTGGCAGCCGGGCCTCAAGGGAATCTACTGGATATTAAGGTACTCCTTTTAATAGAGTACCGGAGCAAAGCATTAACACTCCGTGAACACATGTGATCCTCACATCACTACCATCCCCTCCGGTTGTCCCGATTCCTGTCACTTCGGGGCCATTGGTTCCAGACAGCAACATGTGTATACAACTTGCAGGTAAGACCATAAACAATGAATATCATGATGAAATTATAACATGTTCAGATCTGAGATCATGGCACTCGGGCCCTAGTGACAAGCATTAAGCATAACAAGTTGCAACAATATCATCAAAGTACCAATTACGGACACTAGGCACTATGCCCTAACAATCTTATACTATTACATGACCAATCTCATCCAATCCCTACCATCCCCTTCAGCCTACAAGCGGGGGAATTACTCACACATGGATGGGGGAAACATGGCTGGTCGATGGAGAGGCGTCGGTGGTGATGGTGGCGATGATCTCCTCCAATTCCCCGTCCCGGCGGAGTGCCGTAACGGAGACTTCGGCTCCCGAGATGGACTTTCGCGATGTGGCGGCGTTCGGAGGGTTTCGGCGACTTCGACTTCCTCCCGTGCGTTTTTAGGTCGAAGGCAATAAGTAGTCCGAAGGAGGGCGTCGGGGGCCGACCGAGGCCGCCACACACTAGGGCCGCGCGGCCCCTCCCGGGCCGCGCCGGCCTATCGTGTGGGGCCCTCGGCCCCCACCCGGCTCGCCCTTCGGCTCCGCCAATATTCCGGGAAAATAAGACCTTCCGCATAAATTCCGAGGATTTTCCCGAAAGTTGGATTTCTGCACAAAAACGAGACACCGTAACAGTTCCGCTGAAAACAGTGTTAGTCCGTGTTAGTTGCATCCAAAATACACAAATTAGAGGCAAAACAATAGCAAAAGTGTTCGGGAAAGTAGATACGTTTTGGACGTATCAACTCCCCCCAAGCTTAGCTTATTGCTTGTCCTCAAGCAATTCAGTTAACAACTGACGCGATAAAAGAACTTTCACGAACACATTTGTTCATATGATGTAAATATTCTCATGCTATGGCTAACACTTAGGCAGTTCATAATAAGATACATGCAAATAAGATCATCTAATAGCTATGTCAATCATGGAAAGGTACCAACAATTAATAATAAGCATCATGAATCATGTATATAAGCAGGATTGCAATGTTCATAAAAGAGTATGATAGAGTGGTATCTCGCTTGCCCATATTTGATCAGCAGAAACATAAATGCTCATGCACCTCTGAAGTTCATAGAAAGACTAGAAATAGTGATTGTCAAAGATAAAAGCATCAAAGTTATACCACAATCAATCATATTTTGAGACAAGCATATTACACTAAGAATAACAGTTGTGCTCTCAAGAAAGTGCTCAAAGAAAGGATGGAGACACAACATAAAAGTAAAAGATTGACCCTTCGCAGAGGGAAGCAGGGATTAACATGCGCTAGAGCTTTTCATTTTAAAAACAAGAGTAAAATTGTTTTGACAGGTGTTTGTTGTTGTCAACGAATGGTAATGGGTACACCAACTACCTCGCCAACCGGACTTTCAAGAGCGGCTCCCATGAAGGACGTTATCTCTACCAGCAAGGTAGATCATCCCTCTTCTCTTTTGTTTACACACGTATTTTAGTTTTATTAAGGGTGACACTCCCCCAACCTTTGCTTACACAAGCCATGGCTAACCGAATCCTCGGGTGCCTTCCATCAATCACATACCATGGAGGAGTATCTATTTGCAAAATTAAGTTGCTTACCGATGAATAAGAGCAAAACATGTGAAGAGAATTATTAGTAAAGTTTGATTAATCGGGCCGGGAACCCCATTGCCAGCTCTTTTTGCAAAATTATTGGATAAGCGGATGTGCCACTAGTCCATATGAAAGTCCGTCAAGAGTAAATGACAAGGTTGAAAGTTAAACACCACATACTTCCTCATGAGCTATGAAACATTAACACAAATTGAGAAGCATTTTGAAGGTTTAAAGGTAGCGCATGAGAATTTACTTGGAATGGTTTGAAATGCCATGCATATGTATTTATGGTGGACACTCTGGAATAACTTGGTTTTCATGTGTTTGGCAAGCACGAGCAGCGTTCCCGCCAAGACAAGTGAAGGCTAGCAATAGACTCGGGAAGCGACAATCAAGAGAGCAAGAATCGTCATAATCATGCTTGTGACAAAATAAATTAACCGAGGCATAAAAGTGATACAAGAATTCTCGAAGCAATGTAAATCATCGAGGCTTAATTGACTTTTGTTCAGTCATATGCATGCGTGAGCATGTGCCAAGTTAATTCTAACGAATTATTCAGAGGAGGATACCACAATATCATACCTATTTATGAATAAAACAATGCAAGCAAACATCCATAACATGCTACTCATATTAATAAATTGGAGCTAAACATGAGAGATCATGAACTATTAGACTTTCTTAAATAACATATACCTCACATGGACCAACTAAGCATGCTCATATGGATGAGTATATGTACAAAAATGAAAACAAATAGAGTTCATACCAGCCTCTCACCACAATCAGATCGTCGAATATCGTCACTATTGCCTTTCACTTGTGTAGCTTGAATAATATGGAATGAAAACCATGCTCCAGCCACCGAAGACCATTGAACTCATAAAGAACTTTACAAAACCAAAGAAGAACAGCAAATATTTTTGGTGTTTTCGAATGTGGAAGCAAGAACAAAAGGAAACAAGCAAACAAAGCAAAATCTTTTTGGATTTTCTTATAGCAAACCAACGATAGCAAATAAAGTAAGATAAAAGCAAGAAACTAAAATAAACAAGTGGTGAAGAGAAACAACAGAAATATTTTTGGTCTTTTTGTGTTTTAGGAAAGAAACAAAGTAAGAATAAGAAAATGAAAACTAAAAGAAACACAGAAAAGCAAGATGGCAGAAATCTGCCAAAACTTGACAAAGAATACAGTAATCGATTTTAAAGAAATTCTTAAGCTGCTCAGCTCGAAAATTGTTCAACTAATGAAAGTTAGATAACAACCTGGGGAACATGCACAAAAATTGGCAGCTCAAAATAACGTTCTGGCTGTACGCACGATTTTTTTTAGTAACAGTCCAGAATCTGTTTTCAGGCAGCACTTCCCCAAATATCATCTCCCTCTCATTAGAAAACCACTCAAAGAAACTAAACAAGTATGTACAAGTATCCAAGCAACCATAATATGCAAAGAATGAGTGATGCCGGTATACCTCCCCCAAGCTTAGGCTTTTGGCCTAAGTGGAGATCAACCCCAACGAGGGTCCGGGTTCCATGCCGGTGGATCATACATGGCGTAGCCATAATAAGGTCCCGATGCGTAAGAAAAGCGTGGAGGCTCCTCATGCCCAACTTGTTGATGCGAAGAACTTGCCGCATCGGATGACGAGTCGAGGTGTTCCTCTTCCTCCTCCGTGTTGTCTCTTGCACGATGGCCTCCTCCCTCTATGTATGCATTAAGTGCACTTTCCGTGACTGACCAATCCTCCCTGGAATCAAGGTTGAACAGAGCAGGTGCAGGCAATCCTACTAATTTTTCAGTTTTCTTAGTTATTCTCCAAGCTTTCTTGTAAAATGTTATTCTATAAGACAGAGTTGCTCAAATTGGACGAATCGAAACAAATTCATGCTTAATCATGGAGACTATGTCAAGTTTCTCTATGGGAAGTTGAATATCAAGATGGTGAGGTTCTACACCATGCATAGCTAATAAACGAGAGGCGATGAGACCTCCACAAATTCCTCCCTTCTCACGGTTAGTAGCAAGTCTCGTTGGCTATCAAAGCACCCAAGTTGTAAGTCCTATCATTTTGTAATGCAGCAGCTAGAAAGGCTAGATCCTGGATAGATAACTTACTTCCATTCTTTCTAGCAAGAACGCACTTGGTGATGAAATAAGCAAAGTAACGAATAGCTGGGAGTTGAATGCTACTGATTTTACCACCATCTTCTGAGAAGCTTCTTCCATGACAAATCACCTTGAAGAGGTCCAAGAACTCTTGCGGCGATTCTCTTATCTTCTCGCATGATCCCCTTTGCGGCACTCTGATTGCTGCACAAAAATCATTGAATGACAAGTTGACAGTTTTATTATAAATTTTGTACTGAACCATGGGGTTAGATCGCGACCAATTGAATTTAAAATCCTGCACTACGTACATAGTCAGCTTTTGCATATTGGCATGGTTCACCATCAACAAAATCATCCAACCCCGCACGAGAGATTAGACTTTGAACATCTTGCAAGATTCCCGCACTTCTCATAAAATCCACGCACGGGTAGTAAGCGGGGTATACTCCTTCTTCGCGGTGAACTCTCATGACCGGTTGCACCTCCAATTCTTGTTGGTTGAGTTGGTGCCTACTCCCTTCCATTTTCTGAAATTTTTCAACAAACAATATAAAATTTGATTTGGTGACATATAATTGAGGGAAACTACCATAGGAACTTGCTAGAGTACTAATCATGCATCAAAACTAGTTTCTACCACTTAGAACAAGCATGCAAGCTCACTAAACATGTTACCTACAGCAGCAAAATATTCAAGATATACTCCACCAAACAAAATTCTACTTGGATAATCGGAGGAGTCACATACCGAAGAGCAAATGTGCCAAATCTCAGACGTAAATCGGGCTGAGCAAAGAGATCGAGAAATCTGGAGTTCTTGAGCAAAAACGCGAGTGAGAGGAACCTGGTGCGAGTTTTTTCGGGAGAGAGAAAAGAGTGGGAGGAAGAGATGATGAAGTGGGGCAAAGGGGGACCCACACACCAGGGTGGCGCGCCCCCCTTGCCGGCCGCGCCGGCCTGTGGGGTGCCACCTCGGGGTGCCCCACCGGTCATCCCCGTGTGCTCCTGTGCATTTTCGAAAAATAGGACCAACGGTATAATTTTTGTGAATTTTTGAAAACTTTGAAAAATGCACATTTCTGGGTATTAAGTTTATTATTACTGGCCAGGATTTTTTTTGAAATCTCTAATTAACTAAGGAACTTTACAAAACAAAAGCGCTACAGCAAGTAGAACAAGTGGAGGAAGAAAGAGATGTTGTTTACCTCCTCTATGCATATAAAAAGTATTTGTTAACAAGGTTGATCAAGTCTTGCCACCAAATAAATTTTACATAGCATAAGAAGAAATAAACCTCAAATCAATCATGTTACCTTGAATTGTATTGATATGGATCCAATCATAAGATTTTGATATCCTTCTTTAGGCTCATATATAGGACAATCGATAGTTCCAACTTTGATAGTTCTCACATTAGAAATAGTATTAACTCCACATACTTTATCAATCCTCTTGGGGAAATAGACGGTGTACTCCCTATCATCAACATTGAAAGTAACCTTTCCTTTATTGCAATCAATAACAGCCCCTGCGGTATCAGAGCATTGTGTTGACCATAGGTTCGTGACCCTAGGTTTGGATTAGAAATAGGAAGACCCTAGGATGAAAAACTTGTCTAATCCTATTTTCAATTAAAAAGACGTTTTCCTTGTGAACTTCTAGTACTCTCATCTATTCCATCTGTAGCGACCTCACCTTTTAAGGTGCCGATCTCTGTGCGTATCTGTGCTAGTCCCTGGATCAATCGCTAGCACACACAGTACAAGATGTAATACCAAGAAACAAGGGTCTTTATTACATCGTATGATCCAGATATTACATAAAGGATTACAAATAGCATAGCTCAAGGCTAGCATATCATCAGAGTTTTACAAAGAACAAACATAGACAAGCATGGAGTCCTTCGTCTTCATGTGCCACAGAGCGAGCATGTTGAGGATAGACTCGTAACCTTAATCATCGTAACTCACTCGTCTTTCAAAACATCCGCAACATGAAAAGTTACAACCACGAATGGTCAATACTTTGAATGTATTGGCAAGATGACACTATGGTGGACTCAAATGGCAACCTAACACTTAAGTGTACATTTGGTCGGTAGAGCCTAGGTATGATTTGCATAAAGCCAGTTTTCTCCTATCAATTGTCAAATCATTTTCTTCCCTTCTAATTAGGCGGTTCCATTGATAGAAATCAATGAACCTGGAATACCACTGATGGAAACCAGTAAATTCCTCCTACCCTTGTTCACCCATCAAATTATAATTTAAGAAGTTGGGATGAGGAGACTTTCGAACATGTGCCTTGTCAGTTCGCTCAAATTTTCCGTAACAGGGGACACGGCTAAGTACTTAGATTTAACACTCTGCAGAGGTTGTACAATTTACCCACATGACCTAGCCTGTTCTTCTTCCATGATGCACATTTTGCTCAAATGGACAGATGTCGACTAGGACGAGATTTTTCTGAAGTGATCCCCCAGACCATTCTCTATGGACCCGTACCGATCTACATTCCCCTACATCATCTGTCACGTAGGGCCCGGGTTCTCACAACATACTCCGTCAAGCCAGAGCCCATATAGCATGTGGTTGTACGGTAAGCTAATGAGCAAGGTTGTCTAATATCTCTTTGTTCCTGGGTGGCCGTCCACAAGTGCGATACACCTGGCGGTTCAGAGGTTCGACGACATGACCCCAGGGAACCACTCAACATAACCCGAGCAATACCAATGCCACCCAGGTAGTTCATTAAACTTAGTTGTTTTTCCTTAACCACTAGCAAAACATTTTCATAGCATAGCTAAGCATCAACTAAATTCAATGGCGACAAAAATATGGTCAGGTGGAAGTAGCTATCTACTGGGATTACAAAAGCAAAGCATATCCCTAGACTTACTACAAAAATCACTACGGTGCATGAATAAAATCTAGGATATTTGTGAGGGTGTGTCACTTGCCTTTTTGGTGGTTGAAGAGTGTTCTCTTTTCTTTCAACAAAACACGTCGCTCTCCATACGAACTATAAGACAAAAATAGCACAACATAAACACATAGTTCATAACAACATAATACAATCAAGACAATCAATTTGGAAAACGCTCTATGGTACTAAGGTGTGGCATGAGATTTGGCTTGCAAGATATGGTTTGATAGATTGGAAGGGTCATGTACTTTGAAAGAAAAAGATTATCCAAGTCAAATGCTTAGGAGGAAAAGATTGACAAGGCATATTATCAAGGGTTGTTTGCTACACCGGAATGAATAATTGGAATGATCCATGTGATAGAATCATATGAGTCTCATATGGCGTAAAGCAACATACCATAATGGAGAGTGTGACAACACTCACCAATGGCACAAGGAAAAAGATTAGATATGAACTGGTGATATGAAAATTTACTTAAATAACTCAATTGCTATTTGAATAATATGGACTAAGATAATATGTTATTGAGAGATGTGATCATGGAACATGGTGAATGTGTCTAATTGAGTTTCATAGTCGAAGGACGGTATTGCGGATCCTAAAAATACCACGGAAAGAAATTGTGTAGAACTGACATGTAAAATTTCTAAAATGCTCTACGTATTTTACTGATTCCAACGATATAACATTTGTTAAAAACCGGCGTGTAGAACTCAAGATATGAATTTGACAATAGGCGGTTAAGAATATAGTGGTGTCTAAAAAGTTATCCAAACAAGTTGCTCGGATGGAAAAACTTTCTACATAAAAGTTGTAGAGAATTGTATTACAAAATCAACGCAAAAACTAACATCTAAAACGGAGCTCTAAATCTAAAGATTTGGAATTTTGAAGTTAGACATGAGATATCAGCTAACACACATGAACCGATCGATTCGTATGTGGGGCTGACCCGTTCAGTTTATTGAGCTAACAAGAACCATTAGATTTGGATCTAACAACCTAGGAGGATCTGCCTAATATAATCTAAATAATACGCTTCAGCCTTGAAATCTAGATCGTGTAGTTTAAGGGCATACCAGTAGCAGCGCTCGCCTACAAAGGTCGTTGGAACGGCTTCGTGCGACCACGGCGGCTCGTGAAATCGAAGAAGTTATTGTCCGGTGGTGGCAGAGCTCGTGGAAGGAGTGAAAGACGTTCAACTCGCTAAATAGAAAATGAGGACTCCTCAGTATGTCCCGGCGTAGATTGTGTCTGCAGCGAGTCAGATGAAGCGACGGCAGACATCGTTGTGTGTGTTGTTTATCTGTAGAAACACAGAAGTTTTGTGTCTAGAAGGTGTGCCCAGATGTAAGTAACTGAATGGAAAACGAATAGAGATCTGGGTCAGTTTGTACCAACCGTATTCGTCAACAGCGTCATGGCGGCCGGCGAGCGGAGGGAACAACGGCTGCGTGTCAAACATCGACCAGAGACTGCACCAAGATGTCCTGGAGGTAGGCGACGGTGAGAGGAGTTCACGAAAATAATGGAATTGGCCTACAGGTTGACGTACACGACATACCAGTCCGATAAACTCCGATGATGTCGCGGCCAACATCAACTAGGTGATAAACGACTATGTCCTGGAGGTAGACCTTGATGAGAAGATCACCGACGGTGACAAGATCTGACGATGAACTCGATGTTGTGGCTGATGTTGGCATGGTCGGTACGAGCTGTACAGAGCTTATCTGAAGAAACTTTGTGAATGAAAGTGGTGGAGAAGAACAAGGGACACACGGTGCTCTTCTCGGTTTGCATCGATATGGACTGAGATGGGAGATCGGGAGGGCTATGCCGACCGGTGGCATTCGGGGCGCCGGTTTGGTTCGGGAGATTAAGGAAACTAAATGAGATTTTAGTTCCCTGAATGAATTCCCTATTCAATACTGAGTAATTTTCATGTTTAAGGTGAGTGAAAACGTTCAATACAATTGATGAGAGGAAGGGAGAACGTGGTTCATAACCATGGCTGTACGTGTGTGTATGTACGTGAGGAGGAAGGAGACCGAGCGGCTGCCTCGCTCGCGAGTTCTGCGCTAATGGGCCGGCCAGTTGGGCTGAAAAAAAAGGAAGGCTGGGGCGGCCTGGGCTGGTCGGGGACGGGAGCGAGCTGGGCCGTTCGGCCAGGTGTTCTTTTTTTTTAAAATCCAGAAATTAAAATATATTTTTGGAGTATTAAAAATAATCCAAAAAGGTAAATAAGGTATCGTTGGATCCGTTATGAAAAAGCTTTAATATGAGATCAAATTTGGGACAAAAATATAAACTTTATAAAATCAAAATTTGTCATACATGTCTATGTGGCTATAGTGCCTTTTTAGCGTTTAATATTTTCTCAAAATAATAATTTTATAATTTTCAAATCCTCCGAATAAAATAGGGTATCGTTGGAAAATATTTTGAAAACTAAGGTTTATGTAAACTCTATTTTTGTAAATACCTTTTTAATAAACACAAAAGTTTTAAATCCTTGTGAAATTTCAATCAAGTTCAAACAATCAAGCGTCAAATTTATTTTTATATTACATTCCAAAATTTAGAAATTTTTGGGATGTGACAGACTACCACCCTTAAAAGAAATCTCGTCCTCGAGATTTGAAGAGACTAGAAAGAAAGATGAGTTTGGAATATATTGGGGTGGGCTACCACCCTTAAAAGGAACTTTTGTAGATAGTCTTGGGTCTTGGGTTTAGGCTAAGGTCTTCTTGGATATGACTTGGCACATCCGAGGATATGACTTGACCTCTGGTTATCTGTTAAAACATCTATAGCTTATGGCTTGTGAGTTAATATCCAATAGGCGAATGTTCATTCACATATAGTGAACAACATGTATCTCTAAGGTGAATCGAATAGGTTTCCTTCATAGTAGGGCTTCTAATCCAAATGGTTGGTTGTTGAACTACTTCTGATAGTGATGGGTCACTCTTTGGGTCAAACAGGGGACCAAAAATATGATAACTTCATGAGATCCTTCATGCTTTTCTTCTTGGTGTCTTCGACATCCTTCCACCACTCTAAACTAGCGGTTGGATCTTCGATCTCGTTGTAGTCCTACGCTTGGCAACACTTGCCTACTATAAGGGTATAATATTTCTCCACCCTAAGATTCAGGCTTATCAGCGATGTCTCACTTGTAGGTATGTCTCTCTAGATTCGCAAAGTCAATATTAAGAAAACGAATAATAAGAGTAGTAGGAATGGTGATCAATCCATCCTGCACCCAAATCATTACTCCGTATTTGATTTATTGAATCTCGTATTCTAACACTTGGTCAACCTCGCCATTTGAAAAAAATTACCATGGAGAATTGAATCAATGTTTCAATTCCCATTGAACTGTTTTGAAAACATTTCTATCGTCCTTAACTAGGGTTTTGCGTATCTCACACTATATCCTTTTTCACCCTGATAGGAAACATTAGGGTTGGTTTCACTACTGTTGTCTTCATGGCGAGTTGCCGAGAAAACATTCTCTGGGTTGGGTATAGATGAGAATAGATAGAAAGATTCTAAGGGAGAATTCCTACCCAAACACAGGAGATCAAAGCAATTCAGCAAACAACAATCATCTAACAAGCATCAACCAACATAGCCCAAAACACAACCAAACTAGTATGGTCATACCACAGTTTGGTATGATCAATGTGTTATTACTATATCGTTGGTACGATGAAAGATAACTAATGGTGGTCTGGTCTATTTCTTCTTTGCATGATTCCAGTTTCTATTCTACTCCTTCGGTATATCTTCGTGTGTTGTGTCGTTTGCATCGAAGTCTTTCTTCAAGTTCTTCATTGGTCTTCCATAAAATCCTTCTTGCGGAGTCGAAGAATATCACATGAAGCATCAGTCCCTAACTTCAGGTAGAAGGTCATCATCTCTACTTCCTTGATGGTTTCATAAGGTAGGTCATCTAAGGCAATAGGAAAACATTTTTGAAGATGGAATAGATAAGAGTACTAGAAGTTTACAAAGCACACATTTTTTTTGAAATAGGATTAGACAAAATTTTCATCCTAGGGTTTTCCTATTTCTAATCCAAACCTAGGGTCACGAACCTACGGTCAACACAATGCTCTGATACCATCTGTAGCGACCTCACCTTTTAAGGTGCCGATCTCTGTGCGTATCTGTGCTAGTCCCTGGATCAATCGCTAGCACACACAGTACAAGATGTAATACCAAGAAACAAGGGTCTTTATTACATCGTATGATCCAGATATTACATAAAGGATTACAAATAGCATAGCTCAAGGCTAGCATATCATCAGAGTTTTACAAAGAACAAACATAGACAGCATGGAGTCCTTCATCTTCATGTGCCACAGGCGAGCATGTTGAGGATAGACTCGTAACCTTAATCATCGTAACTCACTCGTCTTTCAAAACATCTGCAACATGAAAAGTTACAGCCACGAATGGTCAATACTTTGAATGTATTGGCAAGATGACACTATGGTGGACTCAAATGGCAACCTAACACTTAAGTGTACATTTGGCTGGTAGAGCTCAGGTATGATTTGCATAAAGCCAGTTTTCTCCTATCAATTGTCAAATCATTTTCTTCTCTTCTAATTAGGCGGTTCCATTGATAGAAATCAATGAACTCCGGAATACCACCGATGGAAACCGATGAATTCCTCCTACCCTTGTTCACCCATCAAATTTTAATTTAAGAAGTTGGGATGAGGAGACTTTCGAACATGTGCCTTGTCGGTCCGCTCAAATTGTCCGTAACCGGGGACACGGCTAAGTACTTAGATTTAACACTCGCAGAGGTTGTACAATTTACCCACATGACCTAGCCTCGTTCTTCTTCCATGATGCACATTTTGCTCAAATGGACAGATGTCGACTAGGACGAGATTTTTCCGAAGTGATCCCCTGCACCATTCTCTACTGGACCCGCACCGACCTACATTCCCCTACATCATCTGTCACGTAGGGCCCGGGTTCTCACAACATACTCCGTCAAGCCGCAGCCCATATAGCATGTGGTTGTACGGTAAGCTAATGAGCAAGGTTGTCTAATATCTCTTTGTTCCTGGGTGGTCGTCCACAAGTGCGATACACCTGGCGGTTCAGAGGTTCGACGACATGACCCCAGGGAACCACTCAACATAACCCGAGCAATACCAATTCCACCCAGGTAGTTCATTAAACTTAGTTGTTTTTCCTTAACCACTAGCAAAACATTTTCATAGCATAGCTAAGCATTAACTAAATTCAATGGCGACAAAAATATGGTCAGGTGGAAGTAGCTATCTACTGGGATTACAAAAGCAAAGCATATCCCTAGACTTACTACAAAAATCACTACGGTGCATGAATAAAATCTAGGATATTTGTGAGGGTGTGTCACTTGCCTTTTTGGTGGTTGAAGAGTGTTCTCTTTTCTTTCAACAAAACACGTCGCTCTCCATACGAACTATAAGACAAAAATAGCACAACATAAACACATAGTTCATAACAACATAATACAATCAAGACAATCAATTTGGAAAACGCTCTATGGTACTAAGGTGTGGCATGAGATTTGGCTTGCAAGATATGGTTTGATAGATTGGAAGGGTCATGTACTTTGAAAGAAAAAGATTATCCAAGTCAAATGCTTAGGAGGAAAAGATTGACAAGGCATATTATCAAGGGTTGTTTGCTACACCGGAATGAATAATTGGAATGATCCATGTGATAGAATCATATGAGTCTCATATGGCGTAAAGCAACATACCATAATGGAGAGTGTGACAACACTCACCAATGGCACAAGGAAAAAGATTAGATAGGAACTGGTGATATGAAAATTTACTTAAATAACTGTTATCACCAGAATTTGACCGAGTCAGAGGTGGGCCGCGATCAAGATGGACTTGAAGAATATATATATAGAAGAAATACGTGAATCGGCCTTACATGCAAAGTTTGGGCTAGTTTGCCCTTGTATCTGTAACATATTAGATTACGTGTCGGTTAGGAGTTAGAGTTTTACCCGTGCACACGGGAATCGCTTTTGCTTTCTTTTCCTCTGGCTACTAAGATGTTTCACTAAATTGGATGGTGGATCTTCAACTTTAGCGAGTTCACTCGTAGAAATGTCCGTTTGATTGCTCCTCGGGTGCTTCCTTCTTTCAAATCTAGATTTCCTAGAATCATACCTTCGTCCATTCTTGGCAAGCCTTCTTCTCTGATGGTATAGATGAAGACACCGGATCCCCATCCTTAGCCAAACCTTCAATTCAAGCTAGGGCAACAAAGGTTTCATCAGAAAGGGATGGAATAGCACATTCTCTAGGGTTCGTATCAAGCGCTAGCAAATGGAGATTTCTCGGGTCAATCGAATCCGTATCCTCGAGCGAAAGGTCTGTCCTCTAATGAGGAGCTCCTTGCTTTTTTTTTTTGATCCGTGAATCCAAAGCTTTGGGAGAAGAGGGGATCTGTACCTTCATCTGAAAACTATTCGCCGGTTGTCCGCATTCCTCTCCTCGAGCGAAAGGTGTTCCCACGCAATCGCTATCGCTGTTCCTACGACGTAGTCAATACGCCTTTTTTCTTATTCTAGCAGACGGAATTGAATTGGTCTAATTTAGGACTTTCCAATCTATTTTTATCTTACCTAATTCTATCTACGCCCAGGGGGATAATACCGAAACAGCGCTATAAACTTCAATGCAGTAGACGTTTTGTTCCTAATTTTTCCGGACCAAACCTCCGACCCAACGATAGAATGAATTTTTGCTATTCATAAAAAAAAATCAAAAAGATGTCCTACCCTGAATTTTTTTTGTCTTTCCCGAATGCTAAGGAAAAGAAGAGGATTGAGTCAAAAGAAAAAGCTATTTTGGAGTTTTATCAACAATCGGAGATTGGATGCAGTTACTAATTCATGATCTGGCATGTACAGAATGAAAACTTCATTCTCGATTCTACGAGAATTTTTATGAAAGCGTTTCATTTGCTTCCCTTCATTCGCTTCGCGGGAGTCGCACACAGCACATAGCTGGAAGTCAGAGGGCCCGTACTACCTGCCTAACCCTTCGCTCCGAGGGACCGTAGAACGGACTCTTTTTCTTTTCCGCTAGGCGAGCATATTGTCTCGGGTCCAAAACCCTTCCCCTTTTCTCTGATTGCGACATTAATTGACTCTTGCTCACGCGGAGGTCAATCGTACTGGGCGCCTCGAGCAGTCACCTGTGTACCGGTAGAGCACCACCACATTGGTCCTGATAAGCCCCAATTTACTGCTTCTTCGCCACTAATAAAACCTACTCCCTCAACTCGCTCTAAAAAATGGGATTCTGTTTAATAAGTTGTTGATATTCAATAATTCCGCGTAAAAAATAATCACAGAAATCTAAACATTTATCGATCCATCCATAAGGTAGATCCGCGGCTACTCCTCCGATGCGAAAGTAATTGTGCATCATTCGCCTGACTTTCCCAAATGCAAATGTCGACCACCAGCCCTTTTCCTTTAGTACGGGTATTGATTTCTTGTTTTTTGTTGTTGTTTTAGTCGTGCCCAAGAAAAATCCCGAATTGGATCCAAAATTGACGGGTTAATGTGAGCTTATCCGCATCCAACCAACCCTTTTTTGACCAGGGAACGGGAGAATTCCCACTACCGCTGGCAGCTGCTTGGTACGGCTAAACACTTCTCTTTTCTTATTTTTGATCCACAATTCCTGGCTCCCTTTCTTAATTGGGTAGAACAAGGTATTCTCCCCAATCTTATTATCTTTCCCTTTCGAAGGAAGAAGGTCAGACAGCACTGGTCAATAGGATCGGGTGGGCTGGGTCTTACCTAATATGGATCCCATACTACCCTATCCTCTTAGACTTTTTAAGTCGATATACCACCCAAAAAGGCTCTAAGCCGGGTGGAGTTAGTCGGTTAGGTGCACGCC
>NC_061511.1:69446001-69486800 GCF_022539505.1 Lolium rigidum | reverse complement strand
CGAGGCCGCCACACACTAGGGCCGCGCGGGCCCCTCCTGGGCCGCGTCGGCCTAGTGTGTGGGGCCCTCGTGCCCCCACCTGGCTTGCCCTTCTGGCTCCGTCAGTATTCTGGGAAAATAGGGTCTTTCGCATAAATTCCGAGGATTTTCCTGAAAGTTGGATTTCTGCACAAAAACGAGACACCAGAACAGTTCTGCTGAAAACAGCGTTAGTCCGTGTTAGTTGCATCCAAAATACACAAATTAGAGGCAAAACAATAGCAAAAGTGTTCGGGAAAGTAGATACGTTTTGGACGTATCACATAGCACCCAATGTAAGAAAAGTTTTTGTTGGTTCTCATTTTTTTGGAAAAATGAAATTCATTTTCTCTTTGTTTTAAAATTTGGGATGTTACACACTCCCTTCAGGAGAAAGATTAACAAGCCTCAACAGTGGGCTTTCTGCATTAAGCTTTACACGAGCCCTGTGAAACTCACCACTCCTAAAATAGACCACCTTCATCTCCACCTTGTCCACCTCCCCTACCATGGATGCCAACTGCTTTAGTATAGTTTCAGTTCGGTACAGAGGAGGGATCTTGTGTATCTGAATTCACACTTGAACTTTATTGGGTATAACCGACGGCACAGTTGTCGCCCCATCAAACTCTTCAACCATCAACGCACAGTCTCGGAAAAGCCAGGGACCTTTCTCCATGATGCGCTTCCAGTCCCTAGACACTGCGCCTGGATCAGGAAGAGATTCTTCTCAATGGCTCTGAAAGTAACTTCTTGTGCTATGTTCCAGGCCGCGAACATAGTCCGCTTCAGAGATTCCGCACTGAAACCCTTCCTCGACAAGAGTTTTCCTACGGCCATCCACTTCACCACCGGTAGATCACTACGATCCTCCTTGGCTAGGAAGACTCCCTCTTTCTCCACATCACTCATATGCAACTTGCGGAGAAGATCCTCCACATCAAACCCTTTCTTCACGCCAGACGATCCCGCCGCCATGACTTCCTCACCAGCACAAAACCGATCAGCCGCTGACAACCCGATCCACCGCTCCGCCAAAGCTGGGCAGCTGTGTAAGACATCCCCTTGGTCAGCCCGAGCGGAGATGGGAGATTTGGAATGAACGGCAGCATGGGACCAAAAACCCTCGTCGGAGAGAAAAATCGCCTCCAAGATCGCACACGAATTTTCAAATGACAGTATAGAACTGGAGTACCTGGGCCGGGGCCCTTCCTCGCGGAGGCCCAGTGCGGGCACACTGTTTGCCCATCCTATGGACCGGCCCTAGGAACAACACACTTCAAGAGGCCCACATTCAACAAAACTATGAAAATAACAGGACACACTTAAACAGGTTACAAGTCCATATTTATAAGTCCAACACTTATAACATCCCATTCGCAGTTTATGCTTTAAATCCGAACTGTCAACGGCTGCAGCATAGATTTCAAATATGAGCCGTCCAACCGAAATAATGCATTCATTGATATTCAAAACTGTGGGTGGTATTCAAATTTATTCCAGAACTATACAGTAGTACATAAACCATACTAGTAGTATACATAAACATACATGGGCTCTTGTGTCGCTACTCACGTGCATGTGCATAAACGTAACATACAGCCCAACAAGGGTGATTTCAGACAGAATCCTAGTCATTTCTGATTAGGAGGTGGTTCAGACACAAATACTCCCACTGCTCGGCCTATTAGGCACAACGAGAATGGCAGCTGTGTCGTGTACTACCAATACACCTCTGTTTTATCTACTTTTGTGTGTTGGCAGTGTCAGAACCTGGAGATCTGTCTGAAGGAAACTTCTATGCTGAAGAGACAAAGTGTGTATCTGAGGATCCCACGCCATGATTATCTTTATCGCTTGATCTCTGTTTCATTTCCTTTTTAACATCTTCCTCCTTCTTGTCAACAAAATGCATCAGATCTTTGAAGCTATCAAGACGTCTTGGCTTTGCTTTCGTCGGGTGTACTTCAGAAACAGCAGGGGAGGTAGGAGAAGCTTCGCTGGATTCGCCAGCAGCCACAGAACTGGAGTACCTGCTGTACTGGCAGCTTATTTTTACAAAGAACGCCCCAAGAGAGAAGAGGCAGATCATAGCACACAGCAGGAAAAGACCCCAGAAGCTTCCAAGATCTAGCCTGCTTGGTCCCAACCCACTATCATCAGAGCTGCAACTTGGCCGCGTCAACCACTCGTCGTGAATTCTCTGGAGCTGGCCACTCTCTGAAAGTTGAAGGATGGCCGTTGACATGTCTGCAGCAAGCGGAGAATCTCTCTGAAATGCCTGTAAAGACAAGAGATGAACAGGTTAATTTGTTTCCTCTAATAGACTGATGTCCCGAGAAATCGAAATGAAAATCTATAATGGCATGATGTACGTACAAATCCCCATCCCTCCTTCGTGAACTCCTGACCTACTATTCTGAAGTTACAGTGGTATGACAGGAAGAGCTCAACACACGGCATTTCATCAATAACTGCAGCAACACCACCAGCTTTTGGTCCACGGTTAAGGGCATCCGCATAGTCCTGGATCGTGTTCAATGGCACCAGGCGGGATTCATGAATATTCAGCTCTTCAATCAGATAATTTCGGATAAATTTTCCAGCCGGGTGTCCAATGGGTACAGTGCTTGCAATCAAATTGTCCAGTCCAGTAACTCCGGTTACAAGCTGCTGGACTGTGAGGATTGACGTCAAACTAGCAGTGTAACTTGAGTTGATGATCAGCACCACAAATAACCATATGATCAGAACGAAACGCCCAAGACCACTTACGGTGTTTTCTCCTGAGATGATATTACAGTAAGATGTTTTGTACACGATGCGAAAATAACACGGATTTTCTTAAATATAATGGAAAATAAGATGGAATGGAAGAGTTAAGCATGAAATTAGGTGATGCAGACTTACGGTGTGCAAAGAACATTGTTGAGAAAGCAAACCTGAAAGAGAAACATGAATTATCTGTTACATATAGTTAACAAATAGAGAAATCACTAAGATAAAATATTATATTATATTATGAAAAAAATGAAGCATTTTCTTGCATTACTAATATTTGTGGTCTACATTCTGAGCTAGATATGATCATACGATAAAAGACATCTATAATAGCAATCAGAACATACCAAAATATTGTTAGGACTTGTTGCTGTGGAGTGCCTCGGAACTCCTCATTAGTCCGATGTTCCAGAATCCAAACAACTATTCCCACAAAGACAAAAAGAGCACCAGTTACGCACCACATCTCTAATGTGAATGGTTTAAAGAAAGCCCATGCACTTGAAGTTGACTGTTTCACTGGCGCTACTATCACCATCCCTGACTCAATATAGGGCTGTGTGAATTCGGCAATCCTTGTTCTATTTTTGATAATAGCGAAGTCGCCTACAGCTACATCAATGGTCTACAATGAAAAGAAAAGGAAATCAGAGGATTAAAAGAAAAATGTTCAATGGCATGCATTGGTGGAAACCATATTTATAATGCTGTTGCAATTGAAACCATAGGATTAAAAGGAAAATGACAAAAGAAGAAGGGCAAAGAATCAGAGCATACATTGTTTGCAACCATATTAATGATGTCATCATATTTAGGATTATGTATACCATCGCCGATTGATATGAATTTGGAAGGAACAGGGTAAGGAAGCAGTTTAACTGCTGCATTGAATATATCAATGCAATAACCTGTCACGTTATCAGGACCTTTGCCACTTGCCACAAATTCCTTGAAACTTGGTTTATTTGGAACACCAATTCTCAGAGGCTGGCCATTGTTTGGGAAAACCCACCCCCTGGGTTTAGTGGTAGAGTCACCTGACCACACCATAGTGCTCAACTGTTGGGCACTTGACGACATATTTGGTGGCTTCTGATACAAAGTTTCAGGAGCAGCAACAGAAAGGCCAGAGTAATTAGACCAATAGCCAATCAAACCAGGAACAGAACCACCAATGTTAAGGATCTCATATGCTGGGTGTACCAAATTGCGGTCTGAATCAAATTGAAGCAGACCTGTTAGGCCTGCAAAGTTTGTGAGCAGAAGTTGCTGTAGCAAGTGTTCACCACCATCAAATATCTTGAGAGTTGACAGAGTGATAATGCTTGTATCCGAATCGTGCAATCTAGTATCTGCAGAGAAGTTGATCTGCTGCCCACTATTGAGAAATTTATCAATCGCATGGGCAACAATCCAAACAGAGTCATAAGCATAAAAACCATACGAATTCAAACCAGATGCAATTTTCCTTTTGCGAGCCGCAGTATTCCATTTTGATATGAACTTCTTCTTGGCAGCAGAATCAGGAATGTGCTGACGAAGGGCAATTAATCCTTGCATATAACTCATGTTCTTCGGATATCCAGACTTTGAGGAGTCCAGGACAGCAGCTAGCCAATCAGTTACAATCCAGACATAGCCACCGGTCATCATCTGGAGCTCGTTAGCTATAGAAAATATTCGCAGCCCTGTATCAGGATTGACATGCACAACCAGAACCCTTGATTCCATCATGTTAACTTTAAACAGTATATCACTGATCACATCTTTGTTAGCATCTGGAGGAATGACTGCTTTATATGAAATTCTGGCACGCTTTGTTGCAAGGGCATCACCAAGGGCAGACACCCCACCTCTCCCATAATCATCATCAACAAATATAGCAGTTACCTCTTTCCATTGATAGTAAGAAGCAATGCTAGCAATCGCACGCATTTGGAAGTAATCGCTGACAGTGCTCCTTAAAAAGTAAGAATACTCTGATGCAGAAAGAGTTGGATCAGTGGCTGCGAATGATAGGAGCGGAACATGCAGCTCATTAACAAAATGTGAGATGACATGGCCTATCACAGAGGACTGCGGGCCAACAACTGCAACCACATTTTTCTCCATTAGTTGCAGTGCTGCAGCAAAAATAAAATTCATTGATCAGAACTGTTCAAGCAATCAACAACTGTAGTTGATAAACTGAATCTTAATTGCATATCTCACAAGACAAGAAAGCAGAATACTTGGCTTCTGTTCAAAATTTAGTGTTCAACAAGAAAGTGAATAATAGATATGGTTCAAACATATGGTGAGTAGCCCCAGTTTCCGACGGTCACATATACCACAGAGCGCCAATTAATGTAATTTTAAATTGATTGCTCCATTTCAAAAAATAAAATAAAAAACCATCGCTAAAGCCTATGTGAGGCATATCTCCCGAATAGCCCATCGGATTATAGATCGATGCCAAGCGGCTTTTATTAAGGGCCGTGGCTTAAATGAAGGGGTCTTGGCCCTTTAGGAAATTATACGTGAAGTGCGAGTGAAAAGGCTTGGGGCCATTTTCCTTCAACTCTACTTCGAAAAAGCATACCACCGTGTCAACTGGATTTTCCAACAAAAGGATTTTTTGCTTGCAAAAAGGTTTTGAGAGTAGTCCTCAATCTGTGTTAAATTCAACCTGAGTGTAGATTAACACGGACTGCATAAGCCCATTATCGAACAAACAGATCTGATTTTCGACATGAGTAATTAAATTAAAATTAATAATCCATGTGCCAACATTGACTGTACTATTAGAATTACGATCAATAGTACTATATTACTCCAAATATGAATGCTCTGTTGGTTTGTGTTACTCTTTTGGTTTTATCTCAAGATTTTATAACTTGCTTGTGATTAAAGGGTTTTTCCTGTTGTTCTTGTTGTTCCGAAATGATTATGCCCACAGAGGGCAAACCTATTAACCAACTAAACTAGTTAAGATTCGCGCGAAAAAAAAACAACTAAACTAGTTCAGAAATACGATAATTAGCAACTTCCCATACTATCATCCTTGCATCCTGGAAAATCATTTCCTCTATCAAAGTTACTTGAATTTAACTATCGTCAGATCTTTCCCAACTACTAGTACTAGCTAGCAAAGAAACTGCAGTTCCTCAAGCATGACAGCTAAATCACAAAGAAAAACGCAACCAACCTTGCACGGTTCCAACAAAGCCGCTGCAGTTGGTGTCCGCCATGATGAGGTCCATCTTGGTCCCCGCGAGCACGGAGCGGTCCGCGTTGACGTCGTCGACGGCGAGCTCGATGGCGAGCTGCGCCGCGCGGCCAATGGTGGAATCGTAGTCGAAGAGCGCGCCCACTTTCACCGCGCGGGGCCGCTGCCCCTCCGTCCATGCCACCGCAGCGAGTACCAAGCACAAAGACAGCAGCTCCGCCGCCCCCATTTGCACCCCAAACTGCCGAGTCGCCGGAAGCGCGCGGCGCTAGAGCACAGAGGGCTGGGTTCTTCGGCGAGTGGCATGGTTCTCCGCGCAGAACGCGTATATAGCACGCGGTGCGCCGTGCGCGCTCCCCGCGATTCACGTCCACACATGGAGAAACCAGAGCGAGCGACAGAGAAGGGGGAGGGCGATGGAGATTGGAGACGAAAGCTGGAATAATTTCTGTGGCGCTCCCATATGTGGGCTTGTGGGCTTGGCCTTGTCCGCATAGCTTTCTCTCCAAAGAGATATTCCTTTTGGTTCGCAACGCAACATTGGACCCATATGCATATGCATGCCGACAGCCGATCAATTGGGCTCTCGGTAGACCCTAGCTCTAGCAACAAGGATACTGTTTGGTTTTGGGTTTGCAAATATTCTTTTGATACTTTTCAGCGTTGATTTGATTCTGATTTGAGAATATGCTGTTGGACACCAATCTAGACGTAGTGATTTAGAGGATTGAAATTATAACAATCATTTGTCAAGACAATACTTTTTTTTGGAACAAAAGGAATATAATTTGCAAGAAAAACATCATTAAAGAGAGGTCACTCTTGAGTGATTCCACATGCGATGTGTCGTCCATAAGAAAATTCTCCGCACATGGTTGCCTCACCACGCGCCACTCGTCATTATCTTGTGGAGATCTAGGAGCGGGTCTTTTTCTTATTATTTTGTAGATCTAAATATTAAAAGTGATCATCTTTTGAACTCAACATCTAAACTTGGACCGGGTTTTCATGGTGTGTTTCTCATGAGTAGCTCTTTAAAACTAGATAACATATTAGTATGTTATACTCCGTAATTTTTTCATGCACTGCCTTGAGCGCATATGATTTGCAATGAAATCGCCTTTGCACATCCTTGTTTTTTTTGTCCCGTCTAGGGTGTTTCGCACTACCTTAGCCTTCACTAGTTGCATTTGGATAACCATTTTTGTGCCATCAGTGAATGGTTCTTATTTGTGTTCCTTGCACTGCATGTACAAATATACTTAAAAACAAAAACTGCTAAAATAAAAAACTAGGATCCTTTTTGACGTAAGCAGGAGGAGCTCTCCTTTTTCATTAAAGAAGGGGGGAAACTTTAATTTACACTGGCAAAAGTCAGGCGATGCAAAGAGAAACAAAGAAGGAACTAGCAAAAACAAAACTGTGGCTACTCTCTGTGAGCGATCTGGTGAGACAAACTGTTCTCAAAATGTACCCTAAGCTTCTGCCGAATGGTAGCTTCCCCCTAGTCGCACTCAAGAAATGAATACTTGGAGTCTTATAAATTCGATAGATTTCTTAACTTTGTATTCCCACAAAGAAAAACACCGTACCAGTCGTAAGAACTTATCATATGCTACGCTAATTTTTCAGGCGCTAGGAATGGAATCCCAAACGTTTTGACAGTCTAGACCTTGTTCTTGGCTGTTATTTTGTCAAGTAGAGTCGGGTACTTCGGAAATACATACAAATTAGGACTCGTAGCAACTACTAGGTGCTTGTGCATGTTCCTGTTTTTTTTTTGCGGGAAAAGGAAGATGGTAGTAATACTCCGTTCTTACAAAAAGACCTAGAAACAAAGAAAAAAACAAGTATGTCCTTCTAGGTCCCGTGGACGCCGACGCATAGGAGCTGCCGGTGGCGCGCGGCTGCCGCTGCTCCACAACTCGCCTTAGATAGTTGGATATAAGATGCAGCCCCCTGGTAGTCGAGAAGTCGTCGAGCACCAAATCTGTAGATCCTACCCCAAGAAATGTCGGCGACGACACGGAGCATCGAAACACCGTCTTCATCATCTTGAACAATAGTAGGATCCACGGCCACACGAGATCTGGGAGGGAGTTGATGCACATGTCAGATCCGTGGATCCGCGAGCGCAAGGAAGGAAGCCGTTCTGTCGCGGCGCTACGAGGAACACCACCACCAGAAGAGACGAGCTCCGCCACGAAAAGCCTCTCTGACCGTGCCACAGCCTCCATGATGCTGCCGGCAGGGCACCCTACAAACCTACTCTATGTACACACCATGAATCGGGGATCCCCCATCCTCCCGCCACCAGAGTAGCTGCCGGAGGATGAGGAATCCACTATTTCAACGACGCACGGTGATAGCCTGTTTCCAACTAGTAGTGGATTGGAAGGGGAGAGCGCACAAATCGCGTCTCTCTACTATAGTGGGAGAGAGGAGACGTCCAAGCCTCCAAGGTCGTGTGCATGTTCCTGATTTCAATTTTCTAAGCGTTATCCTCCATGGAAAAGCAACTAATGGTTTGACTGCCAATGTGGCCTTTTTAGATTGTAAGTGGCCCTTTAGAACATGGAGATAAATTATGAGATTTGATCTTATCTTTTTTTCTAATGTCTTGTATGGGTATTGTTTACACTTTTCTGATATTATTTTTTAATTGATAGTTTCCTACTTCGCGGTTGAGGGAGTATTTAAGCTTTCTTATATAGTTGTGCCAGAATGGTCCCATCACATCTCAAAAGATAGGCTCATCAGGGCAACTTTAAGGATCCTATCTCTGCCGAGCGCCCCACGAAAAATGATTAAGAAAAAGCGAAACATCATACTGCAGTCACATTACCAAAAGATCCAATCTCTTACTTTACGATTTGTTGGCAACAGATTTAGCATCTCTCTAAGGGAATAATATACTGTATATCTCGTGGGCACCTTGAATGCAACTCCGGTCACCTTCGAGATAGCTTCCCGTCATGGAACATTCTTCGTGTCAAAACCCTACAAGTTGGACAGTGGACCTCAAAATGAACAAAGATGAAAATGAAAGCCACTTCAAAGTACTTACTTTGCTGTAGGGTGGCCATCCCGACGTGTTGGTAGAATCTTACTCTAGCTGGTTTCTTTTGTCACGGCTTCGATTCCACGTGCGAGTAGCCATCCCAAAATATTGGCCGAAGATTGTAGCTTTCTATCTTGGATGTGTGCACCTTTGATTGATTCATTGCTATACTCTAAATTTTTTTTGGATTCATTGCTAGTATACTGTTTGGTAACTGTTTGGATCACTGTCACTATACAGTTTGTTAAAGCCGTGTCCACTCAGCATAAACATAATACAATAGATAGCAAGTTGCGGCGCTAGGTGTATTTCTTCCCACGACTTAAGCAATTGGCACCTAGCATAGAGCTGATCTCAAAAACCCGGGAGACATAACACCGTTTCGCTCGTCTCTCTGGAGGCGGCGGCGACCCACATCCCAAAACACGACCGGTGTGGGCATTGGCCCCTCTCCCCCCGCTCGCCACTCCGCGACAGGAGGGGGAGGAGACCCGTTCCTTTGGTCTGTAGTTAGGTTTTGTCTCTTGTGGTGTGTCATTGGGGTGGTGGGAGCGACAGCCGGACGAATAAATCTGCCTAAACTCCACTTCCATATCAGCGGCGGCCTTCATGGCAGCGTCTCAGAGTTGATGATATTGTGTGATTGTCGATCATTCAAATCAGCGGTTTGGTCTTCTCGTCTTTCTTCGGATATGGCGGGGTCTGTTTCTCGGCGTGTCGCGAATGTTTGTCGTTATCCATGGCGGCACAGGGACCGGGATGAGGTGGTTCTTCTGGAGCGAAGATATTGGTTCGGAGGTGGTGGATATGTTGTTCTTCTTCGACCATCGATGGGAGGCGGCGGATGTTCGTCAAAGATAGCACGGGAACGTCCTCTGGTCGACGTGCCAAAGCGACATGGGCCTAGCACGAAGTATCAAAAAATGTCATTTTTTGTGGCCTCTGAAGAAAAGACAATTTCTGGTGTTCTGAAATAAATTTTCACGAGACATTTTTGTTTGCCTTTTTCACATAGGCCACACAAAATACTTTTTTCTTGCAATTTTTTTGTGAGATAAGAGCATCTCCAATCGCGACCCCTAAAGAGCGGCGGATCAAGCGTTGGGGGACGTGTTTTGTTCGTGCCGCGTTTGGGGGACGTCGCTCCCCAGCCGCGTCCCCCAAACGCTGCCCCCAATCAGAAATTCAAATAGTTTGCATTCAAAAGAGATCGTTCCCGCCGAATCATCGCGATTAGAGTAGCGGCGATCAAAGTACTGAGCGCGTGATACGTCTCAAACGTATCTATAATTTCTTATGTTCCATGCTAGTTTTATGACAATACTCACATGTTTTATATGCACTTTATATCATATTATGGCATTTATTGGACTAACCTATTAACAAGATGCCACAGTGCCGGTTTCTGTTTATTATGTCTGTTTATTGCAGAAAAGGCCCAAAAACCAAAGTGCTCGGAAAAATCCAGAAAAATCACAGAAATTCTATTTCGCCGGAGGACTCACGGAGCCAGAAGGGCAAGTGATGACCCACAAGTATAGGGGGTGTATCGTAGTATCTTCGATAAGTAAGAATGTCGATCCCAACGAGGAGCAGAAGGTGTTGACAAGCAGTTTCGATGAAGGATTCACTGTAAATGCTCACAGACAAGTATTCAGGGGGTTTTGATGTAACAGTTGAATAAAGTACGAGTAAGTAAAGTGCGAGAGTAACAATTGCAGCGAGTGGCCCAATTCTTTTTAGCACAAAGGACAAGCCGGTTTGTTTACTTATAATGACCAAACGTTCTCGAGGACACACGGGATTTTAGTCTAGTGCTTTCGCTACATACGGCTAAATAATCTTCATTGTTATGATAAGTGTTGTGTGGGTGAACCTATGCTAATGCACCGCCCTTCCTAGGACTAATACATACTTGTGATTATACCCCTTGCAAGCATCCGCAACTACAAGAAAGTAATTAAGAATAAATCTAACCACAGCCTTAAACTCTGAGATCCTGCGATCCCTCCCGCATCGATATACCAACGGGGGTTTAGGTTTACGTCACTCCGGCAACCCCGCAATTGGCAAACGAATACAAGATGCATTCCCCTAGGCCCATAAATGGTGAAGTGTCATGTAGTCGACGTTCACATGACACCACTAGAAGAATAACACCACAACTTAAATATCATACCATTGAATATTACTCAACCATAGTTCACTACTAACATTTAGACTTCACCCATGTCCTCAAGAACTAAACGAACTACTCATGAGACATCATATGGAACATGATCAGAGGTGATATGATGATGAATAACAATCTGAACATAAACTTGGTTCAATGGTTTCACTCAATAGCATCAACAACAATTAGAGATCGATACGGGAGAGTTTCCCCTATCAAACAATCAAGATCAAACCCAAATTGCTACAGCGGTGACGAGGTGCTGCGGAGGAGACGGCGGTGATGATGGTGGAGATGATGATGATGGTGATGGTGATGATGTCCAGCTCGATGACGGTGACGATGGCGTCGATTTCCCCCTCCCGGAGGGAATTTCCCCGGCGGATTCCTGCCCGCCGGAGAGCTCTTTTCTCTCTGGTCTTCTCCGCCCCGCAGAGGCGGTTGTAACTCCTCGCGAGGTACCCTCTGTGGCTTAGGTTTTCGGGACGAAGGGTTTCGCGAAGAAAAGGAGGCGAAAGGGGTCGTGGGCCCCCCAAACCACATGGCGGCGCGGCCAGGGCATGGGCCGCGCCGCCCTAGGGTGTGGGCCCACCCTGGGTCCTCCTGGCCCCTCCTTCTGGCTTCCTTCGTCATCTTGAAAAATAGGATTTTTGGTATAATTTCCTCCCACAGTTGATCTTCCGAAATATTGTATTCTGACGGTGCTTTTTCCAGCAGAATCCTGGCTCCGGTGCTTGATCCTCCAATAATGATGAAACATGCAAAATAGATGAAATAACATAAGTATTGTGTCCCAATATGAAATATATCAATGAATAACAGCAAATTATGATATAAAATAGTGATGCAAATTGGACGTATCAACTCCCCCAAGCTTAGACTTCGCTTGTCCCCAAGCGAAACTGAGCTCGATAGACAGGACCACATGTTTATGGAGTGAAGAGTCGATAAATAAAATACGGACAAGAAGCATCATATTCATTCACACAGGACATTATAGTAAACAACCTCTTATAACTCATCTTGAAACAAGTATAAGGTAGTCACAAGTAAAGGTACATAAGAAATCATAATTGGTGATGGCAAACTTCGTTCTTGGTCAGAGAACAATTAACAGATTATATTTACCTCATTGAGCAGCGCTCTCATGTTAAAGTTTATAAGGCACAACTTGCATACTCAATCATAATGGTCTTTTCATGATCATTGATAACTTGCAAAGCTATATTCATTCCAGATAAAACTTGTACTAAACAAGGAAGAATAAAAGACATGATATAGCGAATCACAATATAATGGTTTGATCACAACTACTCAAATGCTTGCTTGAGATGGAGGGAAATAGGTTTACTGACTCAACATAAAGTAAAAGACATGCCCTTCGCAGAGGGAAGCAGTGATTAAATCATGTGCTAGAGCTTTTTCAGTTTTGCAATCATATAAAGAGAATAAAAGTAACATTTTGAGAGGTGTTTGTTGTTGTCAACGACTGGTAGCGGGTACTCTAACCCCCTTGCCAGACAACCTTCAAAGAGCGGCTCCCATATTATTTTCATTTTGTGTGGCACTCCTTCCAACCTTTCTTTCACAAACCATGGCTAACCGAATCCTCGGGTGCCTGCCAACAATCTCATACCATGAAGGAGTGCCTTTTTATTTTAGCTTTATTATGATGATGACACTCCCCCCAACCTTTGCTTACACAAGCCATGGCTAACCGAATCCTTCGGGTGCCGTCCATCAATCACATACCATGGAGGAGTGTCTATTTAGTTTAATTAATTTGGGACTGGGAATCCCATTGCCAGCTCTTTTTGCAAAATTATTGGATAAGCGGATGAAGCCACTAGTCCATGGGTGAAAGTTGCCCAACAAGATTGAAAGATAAAACACCACATACTTCCTCATGAGCTATGAAACATTGACACAAATAAAAGATACTAAGTTTTGAATTATTTAAAGGTAGCACATGAAGTATTTACTTGGAATGGCAGAAAATACCATGTAGTAGGTAGGTATGGTGGACACAAATGGCATAAGTTTGGGTTAAGGTTTGGATGCACGAGAAGTATTCCCTCTCAGTGCAGGTCTTTGGCTAGCAAGGTTAGTTAGCAAGCATAAGAGTCGAGGGAAGCAAACAAATATACATGTGATAGAAACAATCATGCATCTTCCTTGTAAGCACAAACAATCTTAACTTCAGAATAATAAGCTATGAGCTAACAAGAAAGAAAGACAATGAAACAACTACATGTATTTCTCTTTTCTATTTAAACCTCAAAGTGTTGTTGCTATTGACCAATGCTAAGTTTGCCAAAACCAAATAGATTTATTCAATGCTCCCAAAGTGATACCAATACTAACAACAAGGTAAATCATATAATAGAGATTGCAAACTAGAATAAGATGTGCAATATGTAAATGATAAGACTTCTCATTAATATTCCATAACGATAACTCACACCAAGGGATACATAGATAACCAACTAAAGAGAGATACTTCCAACTGCAACCCATCTTATATGATAACTTCCCTACTCATGATATGACACTACTTGATAATAAAAGTAAAAGGTAGTGATGATGTGATACCGCGGCACTCCCCCAAGCTTGGAACAAACCAAGGGGATGCCAATACCGATGATGAATTACTCCTTCGGCGAGGGTGGTGATGAACTCCCGTAATCAAACTTCCAAGGAAGAGGCTCTCCATCAAGAAACGACATCTTGGTCTCGGGAATCCTGAAACTAGCAGCACGGCTTATGTATTTAAACCTGTTTTCATACTCACAGTTCTGATTCTGCACGTCATAGAGTTGTGCTTGGAGCTTGTTGGTGGTGTCGTGAAGTGAGAGGATGTCGCTCCAAAGCTTCGCCGTTTCCTTCTCATGTTCAGCAATGAGTTCGGACACAATCCTGTGGAAGATATCCACCTCACGCTCAGCCATCTTCTTGTATTTGAAAACCTCCTGTTCTAGCTTCTCCATCCTGTCTTCCAAGCTTCCTTCTCCTTTAGGACCCTGGACATCCTTGATCTGCAGTTCTCCTTCAACGAGCAGCAACTCCTTGGGGTGCATCCTCAGCTCCTCCATGTACAAGTTGCCAACATCCTTGCTGGAGCTGTCCTTCGGAGTTTCCGACAAAGACATGATGGCTCTAGATCCGAAATAAATCCTGGCAGAAACAGCTCGAAACAAAACACGTCGAGAAAGCGATATACGGACATCCAGGGGTCCGGGGGATTATATAGCAAAATTTTTTGCAACATAAGGAAAGTACCAGATCGAACTAGAGTCGGAAAGGAGCGACGGGGCGGCCAAACCATAGGTCGGCGCGGGCCCAGGGTTGGCCGCGCCGGCCTATGGTGCCACGCCCTCGTGCGTCCTTTCCACTCCGTTTCGAACTCGTAATTTTTCATATTTTCCAAAAACAGCGAAAATATTGTTCGGAAAGTAAATTGCGTACTTTTCATTACCGATGCTTGTTACCTATTCTAAGTCGAGTTCTGGCGGACTGTCAATTTGCCCTTTGATGAAAGCTTCCGGTGTTTCCACTTGAATAATATCAACATCAACATTATAGGAATCACCTGAGATATAATGCTTGAGTCTTTGTCCATTCACTACTTGCGTGGCATTGCCTTGGAGAGAGCTAATTTTGATTGCTCCTGAACGATACACCTCCTCGACAACATACGGTCCTTCCCATTTCGGAGTAATTTCCCTGCAAAGAATCTGAGACGAGACCGATACAATAGGACTTTATCCCCAATATTAAATTCTCTTTTGATAATCCTTCTATCATGCCATTTTTTAACTTTCTCTTTAAAGAGTTTACCATTTTCATAAGCTTCACTTCTCCATTCATCTAGAGAACTTAATTGCAACAACCTCTTATCACCGGCAAGTTTAGGATCTTTATTTAATTCTCTAACAGCCCAATAAGCTTTGTGCTCTAGTTCTAAAGGTAAATGACAAGCTTTCCCATAAACCATTTTATAAGGTGACATTCCCATGGGATTTTTATAAGCAGTTCTATAAGCCCATAGTGCATCCTTCAATTTACTAGCCCAATTTTTTCTAGTTTTATTAACGGTCTTTCCCAAAATAGATTTAATCTCTCTATTTGATTATTCTACTTGACCACTAGTTTGAGGATGATAAGCGGAAGCAATTCTATGATTAATACCATACTTAGCAAGAGTTTTTCTAAAACCTCCATGAATAAAATGAGAACCTCCATCAGTCATAATATATCTAGGCACTCCAAATCTAGGAAAAATAATATCTAAAAGCATTCTTAAAGAGGTCTCACCATCAGCACTTTTTGTAGGTATAGCTTCCACCCATTTAGTAACATAATCAACAGCAACAAGTATGTGAGTGTTACCTTCTAAAGACGGAAAAGGTCCCATGAAGTCAAATCCCCAACAATCAAACGGTTCAATAACAAGAGTATAATTCATTGGCATTTCATTACGTCTGGAGATATTACCAACCCTTTGGCATTCATCACAAGATAAAATAAACTTTCTCGCATCTTTGAAGAGAGTTGGCCAATAAAAACCTGATTGTAGAACCTTTTGCGCGGTTCTTTCTCCGGCGTGATGTCCTCCATAAGCACTACCATGACATTTACTCAATATCTCCTGTTGTTCATATTCGGGAACACATCTTCGCATAATACCATCCACTCCTTCTTTATATAAGTGTGGGTCATCCCAGAAATAATGCCTCAAATCATAAAAGAATTTCCTCCTTTGCTTGAGCTGAAAAGGTTGGAGGCAAGTACTTGGAAACAATAAAGTTGGCATAATCAGCATACCAAGGACTGTCTCGCGAGCTCACCTTTATTACAGCCAATTGTTCATTTGGAAAACTATCATTAACAGGAACAGGATCATAAGCAATATTTTCTAATCTAGACAAATTATCAGCAACAGGATTATCAGCACCTTTCCTATCTACAATATGTAAATCAAATTCTTGCAAAAGAAGTACCCATCTAATAAGCCTTGGCTTAGCATCTTTCTTTGTCATTAGGTATCTAATTGCAGCATGATCAGTATGAATAGTAACTTTTGAATCAACAATATAAGGTCTAAATTTATCGCAAGCAAAGACTACAGCTAATAATTCTTTTTCAGTTGTAGCATAATTTCTTTGAGCAGCATCAAGAGTTTTACTAGCGTAATGAATAACATTCAGTTTTTTATCTACTCGCTGTCCAAGAACAGCGCCTACAGCAAAATCACTAGCATCACACATAATTTTAAATGGTAAGTTCCAATCAGGAGGTTCAACTATAGGAGCAGTTGTTAAGGCTTTCTTAAGAGTTTCAAAAGCTTCCTTACAATCATCATCAAAAACAAATGGTACATCTTTTTGAAGAAGATTAGTAAGAGGCTTTGAAATCTTGGAGAAATCTTTAATAAATCTCCTATAAAACCCAAGCATGACCAAGAACACTACGAATACCTTTAACATCCCTCGGATAGGGCATCTTCTCAATTGCTTCAACTTTAGCTCTATCAACTTCAATACCTCTCTCAGAAATTTTATGTCCCAATACAATTCCTTCATTAACCATAAAGTGGCATTTCTCCCAATTAAGAACAAGGTTAGTTTCTTCACATCTCTGCAAAACTTTATCAAGGTTTCGCAAGCAGCTATCAAAAGATTTCCCATAAACGGAAAAATCATCCATGAATACCTCTACAATACTTTCACAAAAACCATGAAAAATAGCAGACATGCATCTTTGAAAAGTAGCAGGAGCATTACATAAACCAAAAGGCATGCGTCTATAAGCATAAGTTCCATATGGACAAGTAAAAGTGGTTTTCTCTTGATCTTTAGCTTTAACAGCAATTTGGGAAAACCCGGAATAACCATCAAGAAAACAAAAATGAGTATTTTTAGACAATCTTTCTAGCATTTGATCAATAAATGGTAAAGGGTAATGATCTTTCTTAGTAACTTTATTAACTTTTCGAAAATCAATGCACATTCTATACCCTACAACTACTCTTTGAGGGATGAGCTCATCATTATCATTAGGCACAACAGTCATTCCTCCTTTCTTGGGAACGCAATGTACAGGACTAACCCATCTACTATCAGCAATAGGATATATAATACCAGCTTCAAGAAGTCGTAATACCTCATTTCTTACCACTTCCTTCATCTTCGGAATTAGACGACGCTGATGTTCAACAACAGGCTTCGCATCATCTTCCATATTAATAGCATGTTGGCAAATAGAAGGAGAAATCCCTTTCAAATCATCAAGAGTATAGCCAATAGCTCCTCGGTGCTTCTTCAATATTTCCAATAACCTTTCTTCCTCAATCTCTGGAAAGCTTAGAACTAATAATAACAGGATATATTTTCTTATCATCAATATGAGCATATTTAAGGTTATCGAGGCAAAGGCTTTAAATCAAAAACAGGATCTTCCTTTGGTGGCGGTGTTGTACCCGGATCTTCCACCGGTAAATCATGCTTGAGAATAGGTTGGCGAAGAAAAATTTCCTCAAGCTCATCTCTTTCTTTCCTAAAAACTTCACTCTCGCTATCCTCCAAATGTTCCTGCAAAGGATTATTAGGAACAAGAACAATAGATGCACATTGCTCCATTTTAAAATCATTACTAGGCAAGTCAGCTTTATAAGGAGTTTTAGTAAATTTAGAGAAGTTAAACTCATAAGATTCACCAGCAAATTTAGTCAAAATTTTCTCTTTCTTGCAATCTATAATAGCTCCACAAGTATTTAGAAAAGGTCTACCGAAAATAATAGGACAATAATCACTAGCAGCAGAACCAAGTACCAAAAAGTCAGCAGGATATTTAATCTTACCGCATAAAACTTCCACATCTCGAACAATACCAATTGGAGAAATAGTTTCTCTATTAGCCAGCTGAATAACCACATCAATATCTTCAAGTTCGCAAGAATCAATTTCGTGCATAATCTCCGTGTAAAACTCATAAGGAATAGCACTAACGCTTGCACCAATATCACATAATCCATAATAGCAATGATCACCAATTCTAACAGATAGCATAGGAACACTAGCTTGTTTGGGTTTATTAGGATGTGAAACAATATTAGAAGCATCTTCACGAGAAAATAATATGACCATCCTCCACATTTTCAGTCACAAGATCTTTAATTATTGCAACAACGAGGTTCAACTTTTATTTGTTCTTCAGGTTCTACAGGTTTCTTTTCACTTTTATGAACCGCACTATTTATAACAGAGTACTCCTTCATTTTAGCAGGGAAATGAGTTTTTTCAATATAAGCTTCAGGAATAACATGATCAGCAGTTTCAACTACAACACATTTATTAATAGATGAATCAATTTTATCTTTATACGGTTCATGATATTTATCAAAATTCTTCTTAGGCAATTCATAATGAGAGGCAAAAGCTTTATAAAGATTTACAGCAACTTGAGAATCAAGACCATATGTAGCATTCATATTACGAAATTTATCAGTATCCATAAAAGCTTCAATGCATTTATAATCATAAATTATACCTGATTCTCTATCCTTGTCGTTCTCCCAACCTTCAGTATTTTCTTGGATTCGATCAAGAAGGTCCCTTTTAAACTCTTCTTTGTTGCGTGTAAATGATCCGAACAAGAAGTATCCAGCAAGGTCTTGTCTTGAAAAGAAAGTCTTGCATAGAAATTATCAATAATAACATTACCAGGAAGCTCATGAATGGGGCATTTGAGCATTAAAGACTTCAATCTCCCCAAGCTTGGGCAATACTCTCTCCATCATGAGGCCAAAAATTATATATGCGATTCCGATCCTTATGAATTTCACTTGGAGGATAGAACTTAGAATAAAACCGGGGCACAATATCATTCCATTCAAGAGAATCCCCATTATCCAGTAATTTATACCAATGCGCCGCTTTACCAGATAGCGATAAAGAGAATAGTTTCTTCCTTGCTTCATCCATAGAAATACCTGCACATTTGAATAACCCGCATAATTCATGCAAAAACAGTAAATGATCACCGGGATGGACAGTTCCATCCCCTTCATAGCGGTTATCCATAACACGTTCAATAATTTTCATAGGTATTTTATATGGTATCACTTCCTCACCTGGCGCCTCATCCACTACCATTGCAGTAGTAGTAGATTTCCCAAATAAAAATTGAAGAGAAGATCTCTCCATGATGACTTATGGCAGCAGGCAGAAATAAAATCAGCACAACAGTAAAGGTTTTCCTTACCAATTCCACTTACCAATAGCACTTCACTCCCCGGCAACGGCGCCGTGAAAATAGTCTTGATGACCCACAAGTATAGGGGGTGTATCGTAGTATCTTCGATAAGTAAGAATGTCGATCCCAACGAGGAGCGAGAAGGTGTTGAAAAGCAGTTTCGATGAAGGATTCACCGTAAATGCTCACGGACAAGTATTCGGGGGTTTTGATGTAACAGATGAATAAAGTACGAGTAAGTAAAGTGCGAGAGTAACAATTGCAGCGAGTGGCCCAATCCTTTTTAGCACAAAGGACAAGCCGGTTTGTTTACTTATAATGACCAAACGTTCTCAAGGACACACGGGATTTTAGTCTAGTGCTTTCGCTACATACGGCTAAATAATCTTCATTGTTATGATAAGTGTTGTGTGGGTGAACCTATGCTAATGCACCGCCCTTCCTAGGACTAATACATACTTGTGATTATACCCCTTGCAAGCATCCGCAACTACAAGAAAGTAATTAAGAATAAATCTAACCACAGCCTTAAACTCGAGATCCTCGCGATCCCTCCTCGCATCGATATACCAACGGGGTTTAGGTTTTCGTCACTCCGGCAACCCCGCAATTGGCAAACGAATACAAGATGCATTCCCCTAGGCCCATAAATGGTGAAGTGTCATGTAGTCGACGTTTACATGACACCACTAGAAGAATAACACCACAACTTAAATATCATACCATTGAATATTACTCAACCATAGTTCACTACTAACATTTAGACTTCACCCATGTCCTCAAGAACTAAACGAACTACTCATGAGACATCATATGGAACATGATCAGAGGTGATATGATGATGAACAACAATCTGAACATAAACTTGGTTCAATGGTTTCACTCAATAGCATCAACAACAATTAGAGATCGATACCGGGAGAGTTTCCCCTATCAAACAATCAAGATCAAACCCAAATTGCTACAGCGGTGACGAGGTGCTGCGGAGGAGACGGCGGTGATGATGGTGGAGATGATGATGATGGTGATGGTGATGATGTCCAGCTCGATGACGGTGACAATGGCGTCGATTTCCCCCTCCCGGAGGGAATTTCCCCGGCGGATTCCTGCCCGCCGGAGAGCTCTTTTCTCTCTGGTCTTCTCCGCCTCGCAGAGGCGGCTGTAACTCCTCGCGAGGTACCCTCTGTGGCTTAGGTTTTTGGGACTAAGGGTTTCGCGAAGAAAAGGAGGCGAAAGGGGTCGTGGGCCCCCCAAACCACATGGCGGCGCGGCCAGGGCATGGGTCGCGCCGCCCTAGGGTGTGGGCCCACCCTGGGTCCTCCTGGCCCCTCCTTCTGGCTTCCTTCGTCATCTTGAAAAAAAGGATTTTTGGTATAATTTCCTCCCACAGTTGATCTTCCGAAATATTGTATTCTGACGGTGCTTTTTTCCGGCGGAATCCCGGCTCCGTGCTTGATCCTCCAATAATGATGAAACATGCAAAATAGATGAAATAACATAAGTATTGTGTCCCAATATGAAATATATCAATGAATAACAGCAAATTATGATATAAAATAGTGATGCAAATTGGACGTATCAGCAAGCCAGGGGGAGGCCCAGGGCCTCCACACCATAGGCCGGCGCGGCCAGAGGGGTTGCCGCCCCACCCTATGGGGTGGGACCCTCGGGACTCTTCCGACTCCGCCTCTTCGCCTATAAGATCCCTCGTGACCTAAAACTTCGACACCGATTGACGAAACTCCAGAAAGACTCCAGGGACGCCGCCGCCATCGCGAAACTCCGTTTCGGGGGGACAGAAGTCTCTGTTCCAGCATGCCGCCTGGACGGGGAATTGCCCCCGGAAGGCATCTCCATCGACATCACCGCCATCTTCATCGCCGCTGCTGTCTCCTATGATGAGGAGGGAGTAGTTCTCCCCCGAGGCTGAGGGCTTGATGACCCACAAGTATAGGGGGTGTATCGTAGTACTTTCGATAAATAAGAGTGTCGAACCCAACGAGGAGCAGAAGGTGTTGACAAGCAGTTTCGATGAAGGATTCACTGTAAATGCTCACAGACAAGTATTCAGAGGGTTTTGATGTAGCAGATAAATAAAGTACGAGTAAGTAAAATGCGAGAGAAATAATTGCAGCGAGTGGCCCAATCCTTTTTAGCACAAAGGACAAGCCGGTTTGTTTACTTATAATGACCAAACGTTCTTGAGGACACACGGGAATTTAGTCTAGTGCTTTCGCTTCCTACAGCTGATTAATCTTCATTGTTTTGATAAGTGTTGTGTGGGTGAACCTATGCTAATGCACCGCCCTTCCTAGGACTAATACATACTTGTGATTATACCCCTTACAAGCATCCGCAAATACAAGAAAGTAATTAAGATAAATCTAACCACAACCTTAAACTCTAAGATCCTGCTATCCCTCCTGCATCGATATACCAACGGGGGTTTAGGTTTCTGTCACTCCGGCAACCCCGCAATTAGCAACCGAATACAAGATGCACTCCCCTAGGCCCATAAATGGTGAAGTATCATGTAGTCGACGTTCACATGACACCACTAGAAGAATAACACCACAACTTAAATATCATAACATTGAATATTACTCAACCATAATTCACTACTAACATTTAGACTTCACCCATGTCCTCAAGAACTAAATGAACTACTCACGAGACATCATATGGAACATGATCAGAGGTGATATGATGATGAATAACAATCTGAACATAAACCTTGGTTCAATGGTTTCACTCAATAGCATCAATAACAAGTAGAAATCAACACCGGGAGAGTTTCCCCTATCAAACAATCAAGATCCAACCGAATTGTTACAGCGGTGACGAGGTGCAGCGGTGGAGATGGCGGTGATTATGATGGAGATGATGACGATGGTGATGGAGATGATGTCCAGCTCGATGACGGTGACGATGGCGTCGATTTCCCCCTCCGGGAGGGAATTTCCCCGGCGGATTCCTGCCCGCCGGAGAGCTCTTTTCTCTCTGGTGTTCTCCGCCCCGCAGAGGCGGCTGTGACTCTTCGCGGCTATCCTCCGGGGCTTAGGTTTTCGGGACGAAGACGTACGCGAAGAAAAGGAGGCGAGAGGGGCCTGTGGGCCCCCTCCTCACAGGGCGACGCGGCCAGGCCTTGGGCCGCGCCGGCCTATGAGGTGGGCCCACCTCGGGTCCCCTCGGCTCCCCCTACGGCTCCCTTCGACTTCCGGAAAAATAGGAATTTTCATATAATTTCCGTCAAGCGTTGATCTTCCGAAATATTGCATCCTGACGGTGCTTTTTCCAGCAGAATCCTGGCTCCGATGCGCGATTCTCCAATAATCATGAAACATGCAAAATAGATGAAATAACATAAGTATCATCTCTAAATATGAAATATATCAATGAATAACAGCAAATTATGATATAAAATAGTGATGCAAAATGGACGTATCAACTCCCCCAAGCTTAGACTTCGCTTGTCCCCAAGCGAAACCGAACTCGATAAACAAGACCACATGTTTATGGAGTGAAGAGTCGATAAATAAAATACGGACAAGAAGCATCATATTAATTCACACAAGACATTCTAGTGAACAACTTCCTCATATAATTCAACTTGAAGTAAGTAAAAGGAAATCACAAGTAAAGGTGCATAGGAAATCATAATTGGTGATGGCAAACTTCGTTCTTGGTCAAAGAACAGTTAACAGATTATACTTACCTATCGAGCGGAGCTCTTATATTAAAGCTTGTATAGCACAACTTGCATACTCAATCATAATAATCTCCTCATAATCATTGATAATCTTCAAAGCTATATTCATCAGATAAAACTTGTACTAAACAAGGAAGAATAAAAGGCATGATTAAATATATCACAATATAGATGGTTGGATCACAACAACTCGAATGCTTGCTTAAGATGGAGGGAAATAGGTTTACTGACTCAACATAAAGTAAAAGATAGGCCCTTCGCAGAGGGAAGCACGGATTAAATCATGTGCTAGAGCTTTTCAAGTTTTGAAATCATATAAAGAGCATAAAAGTAAAGTTTTGAGAGGTGTTTGTTGTTATCAACGATCGGTAGTGGGTACTCTAACCCCCTTGCCGGACAAACTCTCAAAGAGCGGCTCCCATAAAGTTTTCTTTTTGGTTGACACTCCTTCCAACCTTTGCTTTCACAAACCATGGCTAACCGAATCCTCGGGTGCTCGCCGACAATCTCATACCATGAAGGAGTGTCTTTTTATTTTAGTTTTATTTAGATGACACTCCTCCCCTCCTTTGCTTTCTCAAGCCATGGCTAACCAAATCCTCGGGTGCCGTCCAACAATCACATACCATGGAGGAGTGTCTATTTGTAAAATTACAAAAGTTAATTAACTTGGGACTGGGAACCCCATTGCCAGCTCTTTTTGCAAAGTTATTGGATAAGTGGATGAAGCCACTAGTCCATTGGTGAAAGTTGCCCAACAATATTGAAAGATAAACACCACATATTTCCTCATGAGCTATAAAACATTGACACAAATAAGAAGTAATAAAGTTTTGAATTGTTTAAAGGTAGCACATGAAGTATTTACTTGGAGTGGCAGGAAATACCACATAATAGGTAGTTATAGTCGACACAAATGGCATAGGTTTGGGTTAAGGTTTGGATGCACGAGAAGCATTCCCTCTCAGTACAGGTATTTGGCTAGCAAGGTTGATTAGCAAGCATAAGAGTTGAGGTAAACAAAAAAATATACATGTGATAGAAACAATCATGCATCTTCCTTGTAAGCACAAACAAATTTAACTTCAGAATACTAAGCTAGGACTTAACAAGAAAGATAATAACATATCTACATGTATTTCCTCTTTTCTACTTAAACTCAAAGTGTTGTTGCTATTGACCAATGCTAAGTTTGCCAAAACCAAATAGATTTACTCAATGCTCCCAAAGTGATGCCAATACTAACAACAAGATCAATCACATAATAGAGATTGCAAACTAAAATAAGATGTGCAATATGTAAATGACAAAACTTCTCATTAATATTCCATAACGATAACTCACACCAAGGGATACATAGATAACCAACTAAAGAGAGATACTTCCATACCGCAACACATCTTATATGATAACTTCCCTACTCATGATATGACACTACTTGATAATAAAAAGGTAAAAGATAGTGATGATGTGATACCGCGGCACTCCCCCAAGCTTGGAAGAAACCAAGGGGATGCCAATACCGATGATGAATTACTCCTTCGGTGGTGATGGTGATGGTCCGTTCCTGCGATCCTTAAGGATATCCTTCAGCTTCAGCTTCTCGGCTTGGCAATTCCGCACTAAGACTCGAAGAGATTCATTGTTATCCGAAAGTGGCGGTGGCGGCCTTGTGATAGGAATTGAGTAATACTCCAGCGATTCCGCGAAGTCGGTTGTTCTCCTCAAGAAGTATCTCCACTTCCCTTCTCAGCGCACGGTATTGATCACAAAACTCATCGGTAACCCGTAGTGCTTCTTCCACACAAGGGAAAGAGTCGAGGCTAAGAGCAGGCGGTAGAGGTCCCTACAAGTTATGAGAAAAAGAACGTCCAGTGTTAACCGATCCCTCCAATATTGGCTTACTCCCCACAGTTTGCCGCTTCCTTTTTATTGATGACGTCTCCTTCACTTCCTCCTTGAATTCTTCCTTCAGCTCGAAATCTTGATTATCTTCCTCCATAGGCTCCTTGTGTTTGTTGTTGGAGACCATGATGCTTCTAGATCAAGAACAAATCCTGGCAGAAAACAGCTAGAAACAAAACACGACGAGAAAACGCTATACGGACCTCCAGGGGTCCGGGGGATTATATAGTTGTAATTTTTACGACAGAAGGAAAGTACCAGGTCGAACAAGAGTCGGAGAGGGACAACGAGGCGGTGTCCTCATAGGGCGGCGCGGCCAGGCTGGGGCCCGCGCCGGCCTATGGGGGCACGCCTCGTGCGTCTCCTCCACTCCGTTTCGATCTCGTAATTTTTCATATTTTCCAAAAACAGCAAAAACATTGTTCGGAAAGTAAAACGCGGACTTTTTATTACCAGTACTGTTACCTATTCAAAGTCGAACTCTGCAGGACTGTCAACTTGACTTTTGATGAAAGCTTCCGGAGTTACCACTTGGATAATATCAACATCTTCATTATAAGAATCTCCAGAGATATAATGCTTGAGTCTTTGTCCATTCACTACTTGTGTGGCATCACCTTGCAGAGAGCTAATTTTAATTGCTCCTGATCGTTAAACCTCATCAATGACATATGGTCCTTCCCACTTTGAGAGCATTTTCCCTGCAAAGAATCTGAGACGAGACCGATACAATAGGACTTTATCTCCAACATTAAATTCTCTTTTGATAATTCTTCTATCATGCCATTTCTTAACTTTCTCCTTAAAGAGTTTAGCATTTTCATATGCTTCACTTCTCCATTCATCTAAAGAACTCAATTGTAGCAATCTCTTCTTACCGACAAGTTTAGGATCTTTATTTAGTTCTCTTACAGCCCAATAAGCTTTGTGCTCTAATTCTAAAGGTAAATGACAAGCTTTTCCATAAACCATTTTATAAGGTGACATACCCATAGGATTTGTATAAGCAGTTCTATAAGCCCATAATGCGTCCTTCAATTTAATAGCCCAATTCTTTCTAGATTTATTAACAGTCTTTCCCAAAATAGATTTAATCTCTCTATTTGATAATTCTACTTGCCCGCTAGTTTGAGGATGATAAGCGGAAGCAATTCTATGATTAATACCATACTTAGCAAGAGTTTTTCTAAAACCTCCATGAATAAAATGAGAACCTCCATCAGTCATAATATATCTAGGTACTCCAAATCTAGGAAAAATAATATCTAAAAGCATTTTCAAAGAAGTCTCACCATCAGCACTTTTTGTGGGTATAGCTTCTACCCATTTAGTAACATAATCAACAGCGACAAGTATATGAGTGTTACCTTCTGAAGAAGGGAAAGGACCCATGAAGTCGAATCCCCAACAATCGAATGGTTCAATAACAAGAGTATAATTCATAGGCATTTCATTGCGTCTGGAGATATTACCAACCCTTTTACATTCATCACAAGACAAAATAAACTTCCTTGCATCTTTGAAGAGAGTTGGCCAATAAAAACCTGATTGTAGAACTTTTTGCGCGGTTCTATCTCCGGCGTGATGTCCTCCATAAGCACTACCATGACACTTACTCAATATCTCTTGTTGTTCATATTCGGGAACACATCTTCGCATAATACCATCCACTCCTTTATATAAGTGTGGGTCATCCCAAAAATAATGCCTCAAGTCATAAAAGAATTTCCTCCTGTGCTGAGCTGAAAAGGTTGGAGGCAAGTACTTGGAAACAATAAAGTTAGCATAATCAGCGTACCAAGGGCTATCTCGCGAGTTCATTTTTATTACAGCCAATATTGTTCATTTGGAAAACTATCATTAACAGGAACAGGATCATAAGTAATATTTTCCAATCTAGATAAATTATCAGCAACAGGCTTATCAGCACCTTTCCTATCTATAATATGTAAATCAAATTCTTGCAAAAGAAGTACCCATCTAATAAGCCTTGTCTTAGCATCTTTCTTTGTCATAAGGTATCTAATTGCAGCATGATCAGTATGAATTGTAACTTTTGAATCAACAATATAGGATCTAAACTTATCACAAGCAAAGACTACAGCTAATAATTCTTTTTTAGTTGTAGCATAATTTCTTTGAGCAGCATCAAGAGTCTTGCTAGCATAATGAATAACATTTAATTTTTTATCTACTCGCTGTCCAAGAACAGCGCCTACAGCAAAATCACTAGCATCACACATAATTTCAAAAGGCAAGTTCCAATCAGGAGGTTCAACTACAGGAGCAGTTGTTAAGGCTTTCTTTAGAGTTTCAAAAGCTTCCTTGCAATCATCATAAAAAACAAAAGGTACATCTTTTTGAAGAAGATTAGTAAGAGGCTTTGAAATCTTGGAGAAATCTTTAATAAATCTCCTATAAAACCCAGCATGACCAAGAACACTACGAATACCTTTAACATCCCTCGGATAGGGCATCTTTTCAATTGCTTCAACTTTAGCTCTATCAACTTCAATACCTCTCTCAGAAATTTTATGTCCCAATACAATTCCTTCATTAACCATAAAGTGGCATTTCTCCCAATTAAGAACAAGGTTAGTTTCTTCACATCTCTGCAAAACTTTATTGAGGTTCGCAAGCAATTATCAAAAGAATTCCCATAGACAGAAAAATGATCCATGAATACCTCTACAATACTCTCGCAAAAGCCATGAAAAATAGTAGACATGCATCTTTGAAAAGTAGCAGGAGCATTACATAAACCAAAAGGCATACGCCTATAAGCATAAGTTCCATAGGGACAAGTGAAAGTGGTTTTCTCTTGATCTTTAGTTTTAACAACAATTTGTGAAAACCCAGAATAACCATCAAGAAAGCAAAAATGAGTATTTTTAGACAACCTCTCTAACATTTGATCAATAAATGGTAAAGGGTAATGATCTTTCTTAGTAACCTTATTAACTTTTCGATAATCAATGCACATTCTATACCCTACAACTACTCTTTGAGGGATGAGCTCAACATTATCATTAGGCACAATAGTCATTCCTCCTTTCTTAGGAACACAATGCATAGCTTCAAGAAGTTTTAATACCTCATTCCTTACCACATCCTTCATCTTCGGAATTAGACGACGTTGATGTTCAACAACAGGCTTTGCATCATCTTCCATATTGATAGCATGTTGGCAAATAGAGGGAGAAATCCCCTTTAAATCATCAAGAGTGTAGCCAATAGCTCCTCGGTGTTTCTTCAATATTTCCAATAACCTTTCTTCCTCAATATCTGAAAGCTTAGAACTAATAATAACAGGATATATTTTCTTATCATCAATATGAGCATACTTAAGATTATCAGGCAATGGTTTCAAATCAAAAACAGGATCTTCCTTTGGTGGTGGTGTTGTACCTAGATCTTCAACCGGCAAGTCATGTTTAAGAATAGGTTGACGAAGGAAAATTTCATCAAGCTCATTCCTTTCTTCCCTAAAGACTTCGCTCTCACTATTCTCCAAATGTTGCTGCAAAGGATTATTAGGAGCAAGAGCAATAGACGCACACTGTTCAACTCTAAAATCATTATTAGGCAAATCAGCTTTATAAGGAGTTTTGGCAAATTTAGAGAAATTAAACTCATAAGATTCACCAGCAAATTTAGTAACAATCTTTTCCTTCTTGCAATCTATAACAGCTCCACAAGTATTTAGGAATGGTCTACCAAAAATAATAGGACAATACTTACTAGCAGCAGAACCAAGTACCAGAAAGTCAGCAGGATATTTAATCTTACCACATAGAACTTCCACATCTCGAACAATACCAATAGGAGAGATAGTTTCTCTATTATCTAGCCGAATAACCACATCAATATCTTCAAGTTCACAAGAACCAATTTCATGCATGATCTCCGTATAAAGCTCATAAGGAATAGCACTAATACTTGCACCAATATCACATAAACCATAATAACAATGATCACCAATTCTAACAGAGAGCATAGGAACACTAGCTTTCCTAGACTTATTAGGATGCGAAACAATATTAGAAGCATCTTCACAGAAAATAATATGACCATCTTCCACATTTTCAGTCACAAGATCTTTAACTATTGCAATAGCAGGTTCAACTTTAATTTGTTCTTCAGGTTCTGTAGGTTTCTTTGCACTTTTATTAACCGCACTAGATATAATAGAGTACTCCTTCATTTTAGCAGGGAAAGGAGTTTTTTAAATATAAGCTTCAGGAATAACATGATCAACAGTTTCAATTACAACACATTTGTTTATAGATGAATCAATTTTATCTTTATACGGTTCATGATACTTATCAAAATTCTTCTTAGGCAATTCATAATGAGAGGCAAAAGCTTTATAAAGATTTGCAACGACTTGAGAATCAAGACCATAAGTAGCACTAATATTACGAAATTTATCAGTATCCATAAAAGCTTCAATGCATTTATAATCAAAGTTTATACCTGACTCTCTATCTTTGTCGTTCTCCCATCCTTCAGTATTCTCCAGGATCCGATCAAGAAGGTCCCTTTTAAACTCTTCTTTGTTGCATGTAAATGATCCAGACCAAGAAGTATCCAGCAGAGTCTTATCTTGAAAAGACAATCTTGCATAGAAATTATCAATAATAATATTACCAGGAAGCTCATGAATGGTGCATTTGAGCATTAAAGACTTCAATCTCCCCCAAGCTTGGGCAATACTTTCTCCATCATGAGGCCAGAAATTATATATGCGGTTCCGATTTTTGTGAATTTCACTTGGAGGATAGAATTTGGAATAAAATAAAGGCACAATGTCCTCCCAATTTAGAGAACCCCTATTCTTCAGCAATTTATACCAGTGCGCTGCTTTACCAGACAACGATATAGAGAATAGTTTCTTTCTAACTTCATCCATAGCAATACCTGCACATTTGAATAACCCGCATAATTCATGTAAAAATAGTAAATGATCACCAGGATGGACAGTTTCCATCCCCTTCATAGCGGTTATCCATAACACGTTCAATAATTTTCATAGGTATTTTATATGGTATTACTTCCTCACCGGCGCCTCATCCACTACCGTTGCAGTAGTAGTAGATTTCCCAAACAGAAATTCAAGAGAAGATCTCTCCATAATGACTTATGGCAGCGAGATGAAATAAAATCAGCACAAACGAGTAAAGGTTTTCCTTACCAATTCCACTTACCAATAGCGCTTCACTCCCCGGCAACGGCGCCGGAAAATAGTCTTGATGACCCACAAGTATAGGGGGTGTATCGTAGTACTTTCGATAAATAAGAGTGTCGAACCCAACGAGGAGCAGAAGGTGTTGACAAGCGGTTTCGATGAAGGATTCACTGTAAATGCTCACAGACAAGTATTCAGAGGGTTTTGATGTAGCAGATAAATAAAGTACGAGTAAGTAAAATGCGAGAGAAATAATTGCAGCGAGTGGCCCAATCCTTTTTAGCACAAAGGACAAGCCGGTTTGTTTACTTATAATGACCAAACGTTCTTGAGGACACACGGGAATTTACTCTAGTGCTTTCGCTTCCTACAGCTGATTAATCTTCATTGTTTTGATAAGTGTTGTGTGGGTGAACCTATGCTAATGCACCGCCCTTCCTAGGACTAATACATACTTGTGATTATACCCCTTGCAAGCATCCGCAAATACAAGAAAGTAATTAAGATAAATCTAACCACTGCCTTAAACTCTGAGATCCTGCTATCCCTCCTCGCATCGATATACCAACGGGGTTTAGGTTTCTGTCACTCCGGCAACCCCGCAATTAGCAACCGAATACAAGATGCACTCCCCTAGGCCCATAAATGGTGAAGTATCATGTAGTCGATGTTCACATGACACCACTAGAAGAATAACACCACAACTTAAATATCATAACATTGAATATTACTCAACCATAATTCACTACTAACATTTAGACTTCACCCATGTCCTCAAGAACTAAACGAACTACTCACGAGACATCATATGGAACATGATCAGAGGTGATATGATGATGAATAACAATCTGAACATAAACCCTAGTTCAATGGTTTCACTCAATAGCATCAATAACAAGTAGAAATCAACACCGGGAGAGTTTCCCCTATCAAACAATCAAGATCCAACCCGAATTGTTACAGCGGTGATGAGGTGCGGCGGTGGAGATGGCGGTGATGATGATGGAGATGATGACGATGGTGATGGAGATGATGTCCAGCTCGATGACGGTGACGATGGCGTCGATTTCCCCCTCCGGGAGGGAATTTCCCCGGCGGATTCCTGCCCGCCGGAGAGCTCTTTTCTCTCTGGTGTTCTCCGCCCCGCAGAGGCGGCTGTGACTCTTCACGACTATCCTCTGGGGCTTAGGTTTTCGGGACGAAGACGAACGCGAAGAAAAGGAGGCGAGAGGGGGCTGTGGGCCCCCTCCTCACAGGGCGGCGCGGCCAGGCCTTGGGCCGCACCGGCCTATGAGGTGGGCCCACCTCGGGTCCCCTCGGCTCCCCCTTCTGGCTCCCTTCGACTTCTGGAAAAATAGAATTTTCATATAATTTCCGTCAACTGTTGATCTTCCGAAATATTGCATCCTGACGGTGCTTTTTCCAGCAGAATCCTGGCTCCGGTGCGCGATTCTCCAATAATCATGAAACATGCAAAATAGATGAAATAACATAAGTATCATCTCTAAATATGAAATATATCAATGAATAACAGCAAATTATGATATAAAATAGTGATACAAAATGGACGTATCAGGGCTCTACCGGTAGCTATGTGGTTAATCTCTCTCTCATGTACCTCAATACAATGATCTCATGAGCTGCCTTGCACGATTGAGATCCATATGATGTGCTTTGTATCACTATTAACCTATGTGCTACTCTAGTGATGTTATTAAAGTAGTCTTTTCCTCCTTCATGATGTAAAGGTGACGGTGTGTGCATCATGTTGTTCTTGGCGTAGGTTATGATTGTAATCTCTTGTAGATTATGGAGTTAACTATTACTATGATAGTATTGATGCGATCTATTCCCCCTTTCTTAGATATTGGTGATGGTGTGTATGCTATGTTAGTACTCGGTCTAAATTGCAACGGTCTATTATGCTCTAGAGGTTACTTAAATATGAACTCTTTATGTTGTGGAGCTTGTTAACTCCAGCTTGAGGGAGCTCTTGTAGCCCTACACAATGAATGGTGTTTGTTATCCAACAAGAGAGTGTATGTAGCACAAGTGAGGAGAAGTTATTTATTTGTTATGTGATCAATGTTGAGAGTGTCCACTAGTGAAAGTAGGATCCCTAGGCCTTGTTTCCAATACTGCAAACACCGCTTACTTACTGTTCTACTGCATGTTTACTTGCTGCCATATTTATTTCAGATTGTTATTACCACTCATATTCATCTATACCACCTGCTTTTTAATATCTCTTCGCCGAACTAGTGCACCTATACATCTGACAAGTGTATTAGGTGTGTTGGGGACACAAGAGACTTCTTGTATCGTAATTGCAGGGTTGCTTGAGAGGGATATCTTTGACCTCTACCTCCCTAAGTTCGATAAACCTTGGGTGATTCACTTAAGGGAAACTTGCTGCTGTTCTACAAACCTCTGCTCTTGGAGGCCCAACACTGTCTACAAGAATAGAAGCACACGTTTACATCAAGCTATTTTCTGGCGCTGTTGCCAGGGAGGTAAGGTAAAAGTTATTCACATCCTCCGACTACTAAGCTATTTCCTAGCATTGTTGCCGGTGTGTGAGTGCTCGAAGCTATTTCCTTTAGATCCTGCAATTGCATCTTTTTGTTTCTTGTTTTTATTTTTCACTAGTTAGGCATATTGGAAAATAACAGTGAGCTTTTTAATCTATTTCCTGAGTTAAGACATGAACTGTGTGATGCGAAAATTAAAAAACCTATGGAACCTTATTTGCATGCTAGTACCAATGTTATTAGTATGAACGTAATTACTGCTAATGCTATGGAGAAGTCTAAGCTTGGGGAAGCTAGTTTTTATGATCTTTTTAGCTTCCCATCTTTAGGGGAAAAATTTGCTACGATAATACTTTATCTCCCATATGCGATAACTTTAATGATGCTTGTGATATTTTAAATCCACCTACTGAAAGTACTGCTTTCAAGATACCCATGAAAATTATTGAACGTGTTATGGATAACCGCTATGAAGGGGATGGAACTATCCATCCTGGAGATCATTTACTGTTTTTGCATGAATTATGTGGGTTATTCAAGTGTGCAGGTATCTCTATGGATGAAGTGAGGAAGAAACTATTCTCTATGTCGCTGTCCGGTAAAGCGGCGCATTGTTATAAATTGCTGAAGGATGGGGATTCTCTTGATTGGAAGGATATTGTGCCTCTATTTTATTCTAAATTCTATCCTCCAAGCGAAATTCACAAAGACCGAAATCGCATATACAATTTCTGGCCTCATGATGGAGAGAGTATTGCCCAAGCATGGGGAAGATTGAAGTCTTTAATGCTCAAATGCCCCATTCATGAGCTTCCTGGTAATATCATCATTGATAATTTCTATGCAAGACTTTCTTTTCAAGATAAAACCTTGCTGGATACTACTTGTTCTGGATCATTCACGCGCAACAAAGAAGAGGAGAACGCTGAAGATTGGGAGAACGACAAAGGTAGAGAGTCAGGTATAAATTATGATTATGAATGCATTGAAACTTTTATGGATACTGATAAAATTCGAAATATGAGTGCTACTTATGGTCTTGACTCTCGAGTTGTTGCAAATCTTTATAAAGCTTTTGCCTCTCATTTTGAATTGCCTAGGAAGAATTTTGATAAGTATCATGAACCTTTTAAAGATGCTTGCATGAAGGATGAAATTGTTGTTAATAATTGCAATAAACATGCCCAAACTTCTGAAAATGCTATTTCTTATAAGCATGTTAATTTTTGTGGAATGCATAGACCTTGTGGAATTAATCAAATCGAAGATGAATATTGTATCCATCATAGGAATGAAAAAACTAGAAAGTGGTTTAGGGCTCTAAATGATCTTGGTAAAAAAGTTTGTGCCCTCTATCCTTTTATTTGTGAACTTTGCCATAGAGTGGGTCATTTTAATTTTCAATGCTCCTCCAATGATAATTCGAACCCCATGAGTGCTGCAAATTTGTATTGTGATGATGAAATTACTCCTAATCAGCATGATGAACTTACTTTATTTTTGAAGTGTGAAGAGTTATCAAGAAAATTTTCTTTGTTAGATATTAACGATCTTGATATTGATGATGTCCTGCATGGGTGTCTTTCTTATTGCATTGATAATTGCCATACAAATACTTACATACAAAATATTTTAAAAGATGACACTTTGCCAAAGTATGATATGACCGCTGTGTGTTTTGAACTTATTAATGAAAAGGAGGAATCCTCCCAAGTTTCTTCTATTGTTTCTGGAAATAAAACAGGTTATGTGGAGAAGCCTCCCATCAAGCCTCTCCCTCCTAAAGAAGGGAACGAGGAGAATGAGAAGAAGAAGAAGAAGAAGAAGAAGGGAACGAAGAAGAAGAAGAGGGGGAATAAAAAGAAAGAGGTAACAGCATATCCCCGCGTGTATGAGATAACGATAGGTAACCGTAAGTATGTTGCTCCTAATGATTATTATGATAATGAATCTGAGTACAATGATCTTCCTATGCCCTTTACCTACATTAGTGATCATGATTTGAAAGAGCACACTACTTTTGATATTGAAAATCTCTGGGAAACTAATTCTGAAATTGATGATGTTAATAATTGCCATAGTATTAGTACTATCCATGCTTTTTCCCATAATGATATAGAAAGCTCTAAGATTGGGGATGAGGTGTTTAAAAATCCTTTTGCTACTGATGATTATATGTTTGATACATCTCCCTCTAGTAACAATGATGGTATGGTTATAGATGAACATACTGTGGAAGATAACTATTCTATTTCTTATGATTACACTATGCCTCCAATCTTTGATAATTATTATAAAGAATGCTATGACATAGGTTATAATTATCCTTATGAAACTTGTCATAGTTATGATTGGATTGCCAAAAACAATTCCCTTAGTATGCAACTTGTTTACCATGTTCAAATTCTTGATAATGATCCTGCCCCAATTACTATTAATGAGAAGAATTCTTCTTATGCCAAAATTAATGATACTTTTATGCATATGAACCATGATAAGAATGTTTTAAGTGATGGTTATATTATGGATTTCATCAATGATGCTACTGAAAGTTATTATAAGAGAGGGAAACATGGTTATATGCATCTTAATAATATTAAGTTTCCTCTCTTTATGTTGAGAATCTTGAAGTTGCGCTTGTGTTGCATTTCTATGCTTGTTGCATTATGCTTACATGACTTGTTTATTTACAAGATTCCTTTTCATAGAAAGTGGGTTAGGCTTAAATTTGTTTCATACTTGCTTTTTTGATGCTCTCTCTTTGCTTCAACTCTCATCCTTATGTGAGCATCATTAAAATCACTGAGCCCATCTTAATGGCTATAAAGAAAGCACTTCTTGGGAGATAACCCATGTTTTTATTTTGCTACTGTTTTGTTGTGTCTTGGAAGTTGTTACTACTGTAGCAACCTCTCCTTATCTTTATTTTATTGCATTGTTGTGCCAAGTAAATTCTTTGATAGTAGGGTTGATACTAGATTTGGATTACTGCGCAGAAACAAATTTCTTACTGTCACGAAATTGAGTAGCCCCGTCTGTAGGTAACTCAGAAAATTCTGCCAATTTACGTGCGTGATCCTCAGATATGTACGCAACTTTCATTCAATTTGAGCATTTTCATCTGAGCAAGTTAAGTGCCCCAGAAAAATTTGTCTTTACGGACTGTTCTGTTTTGACAGATTCTGCCTTTTATTTCGCATTACCTCTTTTGCTATGTTTGATGGATTTCCTTGTTCCATTAACTTTCAGTAGCTTTGGGTAATGTCCAGAAGTGTTAAGAATGATTGTGTCCTTGCTGAACATGTGAATTTTTGATTATGCACTAACCCTCTAATGAGTTTGTTTTGAGTTTGGTGTGGAGGAAGTTTTCAAGGGTCAAGAGAGCAGGATGATATAATGTGATCAAGAAGAGTGAAGAGTCTAAGCTTGGGGATGCCCCCGTGTTTCATCCCTGCATATTTCAAGAAGACTCAAGCATCTAAGCTTGGGGATGCCCAAGGCATCCCCTTCTTCATCGACAACTTATCAGGTCACCTCTAGTGAAACTATATTTTTATTCCGTCACATCTTACGTGCTTTACTTGGAGCGTCTGTGTGCTTTTATTTTCGTTTTGTTATTTTCATCCTCTGAATAAATTCATGCTTATGTGGGAGAGAGACACGCTCCGCTTTTTCATATGAACACTAATGTTCTTCGCTCTTACTTTTAATGTTCAATGGCAAAAGTTGGAAGCTACTGCACTTATTGTTATTTGGTTGGAAACAGAAAATGCTTCATGTGGTAATTGGTATATTATCTTGGATAATTTGATACTTGGCAATTGTTTTGCTCAATAGATCATGATTAAGTTCTTGCACCATGTAGTTTAAACCTATTAGTGGAGAACTACCGTAGAGCTTGTTGAAATTGGTTTGCATGATTGGTCTCTCTAAGGTCTAGATATTTTCTGGTAAAAGTGTTTGAGCAACAATGAAGACAGTGTAGAGTCTTATAATGCTTGCAATATGTTCTTATCTGAGTTTTGCTGTACCGGTTCATACTTGTGTTTGCTTCAAACAACCTTGCTAGCCAAAGCCTTGTACTGAGAGGGAATGCTTCTCGTGCATCCAAAACCTTGAGCCAAAACCTATGCCATTTGTGTCCACCATACCTACCTACTATGAGGTATTTTCTTCCATTCCAAGTAAATACTTCATGTGCTACCTTTAAACAATTCAAAAGCTATCATCTCTTATTTGTGTCAATGTTGTATAGCTCATGAGGAAGTATGTGGTGTTTTACCTTTCAATCTTGTTGGGCAGACTTTCACCAATGGACTAGTGGCTTCATCCGCTTATCCAATAATTTTGCAAAAAGAGCTGGCAATGGGGTTCCCAGCCCCAATTAATTAACTTTCATTAATAATTCTCTTCACATGTTTTGCTCTGATTCATCAGTAAGCAACTTAATTTTGCAAATAGACACTCCTCCATGGTATGTGAAATGTTGGAAGGCACCCGAGGATTCGGTTAGCCATGGCTTGAGAAAGCAAAGGTTGGGAGGAGTGTCATCTCTAAATAAAACTAAAATAAATAGACACTCCTTCATGGTATGTGAATGATTGGAAGGCACCCGAGGATTCGGTTAGCCATGGCTTGTGAAAGCAAAAGGTTGGAAGGAGTGTCACCCAAAAATAAAAATAAACTAAACTAAAGTACATGTGTAAACAAAAGAGAAGAGGGATGATCTACCTTGCTGGTAGAGATAACGTCCCTCATGGGAGCCGCTCTTTGAAAGTCTGTTTGATGAGGGGGTTAGAGTGCCCACTACCATTCGTTGACAACAACAAACAACTCTTAAAACTTTACTTTTATGCTCTCTATATGATTTCAAAACTTAAAAAGCTCTAGCACATGATTTAATCCCTGCTTCCCTCTGCGAAGGGCCTTTCTTTTACTTTATGTTGAGTCAGTTCACCTACTTCCTTCCATCTTAGAAGCAAACACTTGTGCCGACTATGCAATTATCCTTACATACTTGCTTATTTGCACTTATTGTATTACTTTGTGTTGACAATTATCCATGAGATGTGCATATTGAAAGTTGAAAGCAACTGCTGAAACTTATATCTTCCTTTGTGTTGCTTCGATGCCTTTACTTTGAATCTATTGCTTTATGAGTTAACTCTTATGCAAGACTTTTTGATGCTTGTCTTGAAAGTACCATTCATGAAAAGTTTGCTATATGTTATCTATTTGTTAGCAAACTATAGATCGTTGCCTTGAGTCACTTCATTCATTTCATATGCTTTACAATAGTATGATCAAGATTATGTTAGTAGCATGTCACTACAGAAATTATCCTTGTTATCGTTTACCTACTCGAGGGCGAGTAGGAACTAAGCTTGGGGATGCTTGATACGTCTCAAACGTATCTATAATTTCTTATGTTCTATGCTAGTTTTATGACAATACTCACATGTTTTATATGCACTTTATATCATATTATGGCATTTATTGGACTAACCTATTAACAAGATGCCACGGTGCCGGCTTCGTTTATTATGTCTGTTTATTGCTGAAAAGGCCCAAAAACCAAACTGCTAGGAAAAATCCAGAAAAATCACAGAAATTCTATTTCGCCGGAAGACTCACGGAGCCAGAAGGGCAAGCCAGGGGGAGGCCCAGGGCCTCCACACCATAGGCCGGCGCGGCCAGAGGGGTGGCCGCCCCACCCTATGGGGTGGGCCCCTCGGGACTCTTCCGACTCTGCCTCTTCGCCTATAAGATCCCTCGTGACCTAAAACTTCGACACCGATTGACGAAACTCCAGAAAGACTCCAGGGATGCCGCCGCCATCGCGAAACTCCGTTTCGGGGGACAGAAGTCTCTGTTCCAGCACGCCGCCTGGATGGGGAATTGCCCCCGGAAGGCATCTCCATCGACATCACCGCCATCTTCATCGCCGCTGATGTCTCCTATGATGAGGAGGGAGTAGTTCTCCCCCGAGGCTGAGGGCTCTACCGGTAGCTATGTGGTTAATCTCTCTCTCATGTACCTCAATACAATGATCTCATGAGCTGCCTTGCACGATTGAGATCCATATGATGAGCTTTGTATCACTATTAACCTATGTGCTACTCTAGTGATGTTATTAAAGTAGTCTATTCCTCCTTCATGATGTAAAGGTGACGGTGTGTGCATCATGTTGTTCTTGGCGTAGGTTATGATTGTAATCTCTTGTAGATTATGGAGTTAACTATTACTATGATAGTATTGATGCGATCTATTCCCCCTTTCATAGCTATTGGTGACGGTGTGTATGCTATGTTAGTACTCGGTCTAAATTGCAACGGTCTATTATGCTCTAGAGGTTACTTAAATATGAACTCTGTATGTTGTGGAGCTTGTTAACTCCGGCTTGAGGGAGCTCTTGTAGCCCTACACAATGAATGGTGTTTGTTATCCAACAAGAGAGTTTATGTAGCACAAGTGAGGAGAAGTTATTTATTTGTTATGTGATCAATGTTGAGAGTGTCCACTAGTGAAAGTAGGATCCCTAGGCCTTGTTTCCAATACTGCAAACACCGCTTACTTACTGTTCTACTGCATGTTTACTTGCTGCCATATTTATTTCAGATTGTTATTACCACTCATATTCATCTATACCACCTGCGTTTTAATATCTCTTCGCCGAACTAGTGCACCTATACATCTGACAAGTGTATTAGGTGTGTTGGGGACACAAGAGACTTCTTGTATCGTAATTGCAGGGTTGCTTGAGAGGGATATCTCTGACCTCTACCTCCCTAAGTTCGATAAACCTTGGGTGATTCACTTAAGGGAAACTTGCTGTTGTTCTACAAACCTCTGCTCTTGGAGGCCCAACACTGTCTACAAGAATAGAAGCACACGTAGACATCAGCGCGCGATCATATTACAGACCGGTGGTGCATGCTAAATTAGAAGAAGGGGTTGGCCGACGGCGACGTATCCTGAGTCGGCGTAGGCCCGTCGATCACGATCACCTCGTCGCGATCTGCCCGGTGTTGTGCATGCTCCGTCTGCTCCGTCGCCGATGCAGAGGCAGTGGCCGACGCAGGTGTAGCAGTAGAAGACGCGTCTGCCGGCTCTTGCTCCGCGGTTGCTGTCGCTGCCGCTGCCTGGGCCGCCGCGTCGGACGCAGCCTCGGCCGCCGCCATTTTGGCTTCGATGTCGTCGAGGATCTGGCCTTTGAATAAGTTGTGCGTCGCCGGCGTCCGGGGAGACATTCCCTCTGTCGACGCTCTCAGCAGGGACATATCGTCCCTGCGTTTCTTGAGCTCCAACTTCTCCTCTTGCCTCTTGAGCAGCTCCGCCCACCTTTCGTCGGCCTTTTTGTCGCGGGAGAGAAAGGTCGAGGAGACGTCGGCGAGGCATTTCGTGATCGACGTCTACGTCTTCTCAGACGATGCAGTGTCAGCCAAGGCGGCCTTGGCAGCCTTGTTGCCAGTAGGACGCCCTACCAACGTTGCCAGCGGCGCGTCCAGATCAATGGCGTCCTTCCCCTTGGACAACGATAGGCGCGTCAACTGCCATTTGTGGTTCATTTTGAGCTTGCTGTAGCAATGTGTCAGCACGAACGACTTATGCCCATCCGAGTTCCTCCGGTAAACCTCCATGGCCCTGTCAAACTAACCAAACGAAGCGGAATCATTTCATCGAACACAATGTAGGCGCTACAGATTATGTAAGAAAGAGTCGTACCAGTTGGGAGACGTCGGCGCCGCTGTCTCCTCTGGTCACTATGTCGTGATGGTACCCATGGAAGGAGTTCACCGACGCCTGGATGATGGCCCATCGCGTCGATATTGCCTTTTGGCTCCTCTTCATTGTCACTTTGTTATAGTCTGATACGTCTCAAACGTATCTATAATTTCTTATGTTCCATGCTAATTTTATGACAATACTCACATGTTTTACATACACTTTATATCATTTTGATGCATTTTCC
>NC_061511.1:69327355-69445901 GCF_022539505.1 Lolium rigidum | reverse complement strand
GAAAAAATACAAAGATATAACATTAATCTGATGCTACAATTCTTTCACTCGTAAGCGACACTCTGCATCGCATTCTTTGCAGGTATGGGGATGGTAACGTCCCGCACTAGCTTCTTACTCGATGCTGTCGCCATTGACAGAATACGTGCTTGTTGTCTTTCCACATAACTTGTTTATTGTCATCGATCGACGCTCAACAATTATGTGTGAGACGCCACCTTCTTTCTCTAATGCTTTTCGATTGATTGAAATAGATTTATGCACCTGTTTTCCATGTTGTAGTGATGGATCATAGTATGTTTTCTTCGGAATTTCAAGGTTTTGGAATTGGGGATAATATTAAATTTTTGAATGTGTTTTTCTTACTGATTAAATGCTTGAAGTTTGTGCTGACAATATATAAATGAAATGAAGAGTGGTGGTGTGACGTCTTTTGCTTTAGAATTTGCATATTTTGTTCCGTTACATATAAATAAAATTCGAAAAGTTGATTTACATCTTTTTATAGCTCTAATTAACCATATACTCCTCGCCGAAGAATGTACTTGCTGGAAGTAGAAGTTGCCATCTCTTGCAAAAGGGATATCAGTTTTATCAGAAAAGAAAATATTTTTCTTGTTTTATGCCGAGATTGAGGAGTGTCAAAATTCGACATGTGAGCGGTCTGTTCAGCTTGGGATACACGTATGTTGAGGTTAATACAGTGTTCTGTTCATCACTTGGATTCAGCGTTTTCAGCAGAGATTGTGTTGTTTGACGATGCAGCTCGAGGAATTAAGGCGGGTCTGCTATATGTAAGTTTGTAGAGAAGGCACAAAAGAAAAATTGATGTTTGCTTAAATTGGGGCAAACAATTTGGTGGACTTCTGTGATTTTGAGCTGTTATCTTGATGACTTTGTCAAAGTGTGGTGGCACTTTGCTCCAAAGAACTGGATCCAGAGTGAGCAAGGAAGAAGACATATCCAATGTTTAATGACTGTTTATTTATCACTTGAGTTATTTGCGGCAAAACAGTAGTTGAGACGTCAGAGGCCTAAACGAGATAATGCTTAATTCACAACGCACCGAAGCCGTTTTGGCTTGAAAGGATACATTTTTGTTAATTTCCTGTAGCTTGACTGTCCTCCCGCTCAAAGACCTCCAAAGTGAACCAATGACTCAAGCTCCGAGTTGCCATACAACAAGAGGAATTCTGTGTCTTTATTTGATATTCCTTTAGATGGATTTGCTGGCCTCAAATAATAGCTTTTCTTCATGTCACAAATAAGAAGCACACATTGAAGCCAATCATCGAAGAAGAAGAATGAGGTCTCAATCTGCCATATGGGCAGATAGCTACCGCACTCGTGATCACATTGGGACTGACACCTACTTAATGCAACATGCGCACGCGCTATTCATTTACGAAAAAGCTCAAAACAACGTTATTTTAAAAATTTGAAAAAATATGTAAAAGTAAAATTACGTGTTAGTTATGTTAATACTTACTCGTGTGAGTTTTCATGAAAAATGTGCCACACAGGTGTGGCCTGCATAAAAATGACAAAATATCCAAATGAGAATAGTGAACAGGAATTTGTACTATTCACAGGAATAGAATTTTGCATTTTGTCATTTTTGTGTAGGTCACACATAATAGTATTTTTCCGTGAAAACATGCACGAGTAAGTATCAACATAATATATACATGCAAAAATATTTCTATTTTTGGAACTTTTAAATAGTATTTTTTTGAACTTTTCTTAGCCGGGTGCGCCGTTTTCGCATCCATGTTCCATTCACATTTCCTCAAGATTGTGGTTCGCAAGCTGGCGCTGAATTAATTAGTCTTTCAACCGAGCTGGTGCCGAAGATGCGGGTTCACAGATCGAGGACTCTGTGCCGGAACTCAGTTTTTACGCTTGTTTATCAGTACTGGAAGTTTAATATATATTAGACATACACATGAGTAGATAGCCATTTTCCATCGTACAGACATAATTATGGTATCATATTTATGTCATATTTAATATTTTGTAAATGTGGATACATGATGTCTTGTCATGAAGTGTTATCTATACAAGAGATACTTTAGATCATATTATGATACTACTCTCATGTCTCAATTCACACTCATAAAAATTCATCAGATTTTTGTCAACATGACATGCATGATACTACGATGACATTTACAGCTAGCTTACAGTGTAATCCAAAGATTCAGTTGAAGTGACGCCGGACGAGAAGACTAACGAGCGTTGTTATATAACTGCTGTCGCTTGAATTTGCAAGCTGATAATTTCTTCTTCTAAGCACTATAAATATCCCTAGTTGTCCAGACTTGAGATTAGACATGATATTTAACTTATTACAGTTTAACTGGTCTCAAACCAAGATTTTCCTTATCAAAGATCTTCCTTTTGGTGAGCTATTTTTTGTTGATCTTTTGTAATTTACGTTTTGTCTCTGACTGTAATTATACCAAGCTCCTTCATTTATCCTGACAACGATCTGTTTATCAACAAATTACTGCAATTTTTTTTTGAAAATTTGTGGACAGAAAAAGAGAAACCTCATGCTGTCTATTATACAGTTCTGGTTATATTCTCCATTTTTCAGACTCGACAAAAAGCCACATCGCTGCCTCAAATATGCCGCGAGCAGCCAACCCCCGGTTTAAATTTGAGTGAAGTGTAGGGTATCGAATCGGGCCTCTCATGGTAATGCTGGAAGGGTGATTAAAAAAATATATGCGAGGGAAGATTTTGGAAAATGTTGGTGCAGTTTATCGACGACCATTTGGGACGCTGGGTGGAGATGTTATAAGGTACTATCTGCCTTGAATGCAAGTCATTTAGAAAGCCATGTTTTCCATTATTTCTAGTTAGGCAGTACGCCTTGCTCGTATCAATTTCCTAATTGATTAGCAAGTTATACACTGTTAGAAAATATACTTTAAATATATTTTTAGCAAAAAGTCTCTTCTCCGTGTGTAGAACCTAATATCTGTGTTACTATCTTCAGCTGCTGCCTCAAATCGCCTCGGGCATTTTTAATGCCGAGTTTTCAAATTTCATAAATTGACAAGACCAGTTTAAATGATGACAATCGGCCGCCGAACTCGCCCCAATGTGGGGATGACCGGCCGATCACCTAAAGTTTAGGCGGCGATCGCCGCCAGATTTCGGCTCCCATTTCGCCGACCATTTTTCTACTGCCGAGTTTGTATTTTTTGTTTTTTGTATTAAATGACATAAATAAATGTTCTGTTGCCGGATGTTTCCCGCCACAGAGAAAGTTTAAATAGAAGAAGTCGAGACGGGCAAAAAAAAAAGAGAAAAGCGTTTTGGGCTCGCCGCTCGCCTCTGCCGCCGATGGTTTTCACCTGAACTCAAGAGCAGTCGAGGGACTGACGATGACACGTACTGCGCAAGATTAGCCCGCGCCGGCAAGATGGCGACGACGGAAGCGAAAAGGACTGCGAGGGCGAGCGCAGAAGAAGGGCGCGCGCCGCGAACATCACTCCCTCGTTATTATATGCCGGTGTAGTTTTCCATGGAGTCAACGTGTATTGCTCGGATTTTTTCCAGCCGAATATCCGCTTTTTTTCTGACGAGCGGGAAATTTTCCGCCACTTCCGTAAAAGGGATTGCCGAATTTTTGTAGTCGCTTTCATCGCCAGAGATGTTATGGCGGTTTTTAACCAGCAGACAGGGAAATGACGGGCGCTTCGCGCCGCTGGTCGCAGGGCGCCGACATGGCGCCGGTGTCGCGCGAGGACGGGGTGATGTAACACGGAATAACGCCCCGTGGGGGAACCCCAAGAGAAGGTGATGCGCATATATGCTGTTTTCTCTCGTAAAAGAAGAAACCAGCGTTATCGAACCAGGCAGATGAAGGCCACGCGGAAGGTTGTTGCGCGCGCAACACCGGGTGATCCCGCCGCCAACGCAAGAACTCACAATCGTGCAATTTGCCCGCTTGTATTTTTAAACATGACAGAACGCAGAATGGTGAGAATCGATGTTTGGTTTTCAAAAATCAACTGTGGAATCGGAGACTCGCGCTAATTGTAGCTGCATGGCCAATCGGATCGAGAGTCCAGCACTACTACAAGAGTATGCTGGGTGAATCCAATATGAAGTTAGCAATTGACAAATAGACGTATTACATATCATGATGATTACTATGAATCAGTATACCATATTTAACAAAGTTTGTCTCATATCTTTATGCCCTTGCCCACCTCCTGACTCCCGCCCATTTTCCGGGCATTTGGTTGCAAACATCGTACTATCACTCAGTCACGCCGGCGCGGCGACGATATTTTTCTCCGTCTCTTTCCGTCTCAACTCTCTATTTAGGGAGGGATGGCGGCGGGCGCCTTCTGGGTTTCCGGTAATATTTTTCGCTAACGGCGGGAGATATAAAGGGCAACGAAATGAGGGGCCTCGGAATATAGGGCCGGGCGCAATTTGTCGCTGCCGCGCTTGTGGTGTCGCCACCTCGCAGCCTCATTTCGCATCCCTTTCGGGCTGAGGCCCGCGCTTAACATAGTGTAGATTTTCGAAATAAAAACATCACAAAAAATTAGAATCGGCGCCGGACATTGCCGAGGCCGCGCATAGCCGGGTGTGTATAAAACATGAGTATTGTCATAAAATTAGCATGGAACATAATTATTTTATTAACTTGAGAGACGACAAGATCCCAGTTTTTACGCTCGAATAAAGGATAATTTCTGAAGTGACATGCTATCGCCGTAATCTTAATCAATACTATTATAAGCATATGAATGAAGCAATGGTAAAGACAATTACAACTGATCATATAGCAAAGACTCTTTCAAATGAATATACTCCTTCAAGACAAGATTCACAAAACTTGCATAGGAGTTAACTTCATAGCAAATTTAGTGAATGTTTGAAGCACCACAAAAAGGAAGATACTAAAAACGCTTGCTTCATCAAACTTTGATTTTTCATCAATGTACAAACAAATAGCTTAGTTTATAGTCGCACACAGCTGAACGGCTTTTGCTTTTTGTTTAAGATGCGGTAAACTGACTAACATGCTAAAGAGTAATTTTCAGCAGTATAATACTATTTTTTGTGCTAGATTTTATTTTGAAAAACATCATAGGTTCACCAAAGTCAACGACATCAATTCATGTTATGACAGTTAGTCTTATAGTTGCAGTTCAATTTACAGAATACCAATATGCCGCATTCTGTCTTGATTTACGGATTATCATTGCCAAAAATAGTACCAGAAGTCCAAGCAGATAGATATCTTTTCGCTTTTGATAAATTCAACTAAAGTGATATTCCATATCGGGACAACATAGAAAACAGATAATGGACTCCTCTCGCCGTATAAGTTCATCGTCAGATAATATTTCATAAGAGATTGAGATTAGTGTTCAAACTAGCTTCCACCATGATTCATGGCTTTAGTTACGGCCCAACGTTCTTCTCTAATCAATATGTATACAAATCGCTTGACATGATAAATCGCTTGTTTTCAGATTACAACATGTGAGCAATCATTTAGAGACTACTGTGTGTAATATTATTATGCCTCAGAACAGGTTGTCGCCAACAAGCAACTTATAAGACAGATACATTAAAGCAACATTATTCAATTTAAGGTTATTTTCCTTACGAGTTATGCATTGGCGAAGACAAAGAATGAAAATTCTTTAGCGTAGCGACTCAAGTACTCTACTCGAATTTGGCACATAAGTATAGGTTTTTACAAATGCAGTATTTAGCTGCTCAATGGGATGAACGAAGTTATATTTCTCTCAATACAAGGCTTTACACAAGGTTGTTTTGAAGCAAACACAGCAAAAACTTGCTGCTAAATATATTGCAAAGTCAAGATTTGTTATACTCAGCCTTTCTTTGTTGTTCAAACATTTCACCAGAAAATATCTAGAGAGAAATAACATGCAAACCAAGCAACAAGCTCTTTGTTCCCTCTTCATTAGGTGCACATGATGCAGAAGTAAACATGATCTATTTGACGCACACGTTAAGTATCAAATTATTCAAGCACACATTTGTTCATAAATTGTAACGAGCTTCACTTCGCCATGAATAACAAAGTAACGCTAAGAATCATGTTCATGAAAAAGCGGAGCGTGTCTTTTTTCCCACGCAAAGAATGTATAGATCCGAGTTAAACAAAACATACATTTTTCCAAAGTAAGCTAATATAAGATGACGGAATAGTGTTATAAAGTTACCTAGAAGAAGTTGTCGATGAAAGAAGGGGATTCTAAAAAGACGACCCTTCCTGAAAACTTCTTCAATACTCAAACTCAAACAAACTCATTAGAGGGTTAGTGCATAATCAAAATTGTCATCTTCAGAGGTGACATAATCATTCTTATCAACTTGACACCATACTAAAGTTACTGAAAATTACGGAACAGTTGAAATTCATTCAACATAGCAAAAAGAAGGTGCACAAACAGTGCCACTTAATTTTTAGAGCGCACTTTAACTGGCTCAGAGAAAAAGCTCAAACTAATGAAAGCTGCGTACATATTCAGATATCACGCACGTAATTGCAGAATTTTTTGACTTCTTCTCCAGAGAGATCTACTCGCCTCGTGATAGGTAGAAATCTCGTTTCTGCGCAGCAATCCAGTTCCAGTATCAACTTACTATTAGAGACTTACTAAGCACAACAATGTAAATAAAGTAAAGATAAGGAGAGGGCCGTTACAGTAGTAAAAATTTCCAAATAAAAAATCATAGTAAAAACATACACTGCAAGATTGCGCGCGGGGGTCTCCAAAAAGTTTGCTTTTGAATCGCCTTTCGCAGAAGTGAATCGTATTATATCAAGAGATTTAGCACAACAGCTCACCTGTTCTACACAGGAACAAAAGTGTAACTCTCATTCTTCTCTAGAAAAGTGTTCCATTATCTTCTGAGAGAAATTCTGATTACTTAATTTCCTTCAACACCAACAAGCCTGAAGAAAAATTAAAATAATGGGATGATGGCCGTATTCACACTAAGACACAAAATCAATCTGGCACAACCTTGTCCCCGTTGATTTTGTTGTCTTGGATATTGAGTGCAATGCATTTTGTCCCATTATTTTGGGAAGACCTTTTCTTCGAACCGTTGGTGCTATTATTGATATGAAGGAAGGGAATATTAAGTATCAATTTCCTCTCAAGAAAGGTATGGAACACTTTCCTAGAAAGAGAATGAAGTTACCTTTTGATTCTATTATTAGAACAAATTATGATGTTGATGCTTCATCTCTTGATAATACTTGATTCACACTTTCTGCGCATAGCTGAAAGGCGTTAAAAAAAACCTTCTTGGGAGATAACCCATGTATGTTTTTACTACTGTTTTGTTGAGTCTTGGAAGTTTTTACTACTGTAGCAACCTCTCCTTATCTTTACTTTATTGCATTGTTGTGCCAAGTAAAGTCTCTAATAGTTAAGTTGATACTAGATTTGGATTGCTGCGCAGAAACAGATTTCTACCTATCACGAATTTGAGTAGATCTCTCTGGAGAAGAATCAAAAAATTCTGCCAATTTACGTGCGTGATCCTCAGATATGTACGCAACTTTCATTAGTTTTGAGCTTTTTCATCTGAGCCAGTTAAGTGCCTCTAAAAAATTCGTCTTTACGGACTATTCTGTTTTGACAGATTCTGCCTTTTATTTCACATTGCCTCTTTTGCTATGTTGAATGGATTTCTTTGTTCCATTAACTTTCAGTAGCTTTGGGTAATGTCCAGAAGTGTTAAGAATGATTATGTCACCTCTGAAGATGTGAATTTTTGATTATGCACTAACCCTCTAATGAGTTTGTTTTGAGTTTGGTGTGGAGGAAGTTTTCAAGGATCAAGAGAGGAGGATGATACAATATGATCAAGGAGAGTGAAAAGTCTAAGCTTGGGGATGCCCCCGTGGTTCATCCCTGCATATTTCAAGAAGACTCAAGCATCTAAGCTTGGGGATGCCCAAGGCATCCCCTTCTTCATCGACAACTTATCACGTCACCTCTAGTGAAACTATATTTTTATTCCGTCACATCTTATGTGCTTTACTTGGAGCGTATGTTTGCTTTTATTTTTGTTTTTGTTTGAATAAACTCGGATCCTAGCATTCTTTGCGTGGGAGAAAGACACGCTCCGCTGTTTCATATGAACACTGGTGTTCTTAGCGTTACTTTTAATATTCATGGCGAAAGTTGAAACTGCTTCGTTCATTGTTATTTGGTTGTAAACAGAAAATGCTTCATGTGGTAATTGGTATATTGTCTTGAATAATTTGATACTTGGCAATTGTTGTGATCAAATAGATCATGTTTAAGCTCTTGCATCATGTACTTTGCACCTATTAATGAAGAACTACTATAGAGCTTGTTGAAATTTGGTTTGCATGATTGGTCTCTCTAAGGTCTAGATATTTTCTGGTGAAGTGTTTGAACAACAAGGAAGATAGTGTAGAGTCTTATAATGCTTGCAATATGTTCTTATGTAAGTTTTGCTGTACCGGTTCATACTTGTGTTTGCTTCAAACAACCTTGCTAGCCAAAGCCTTGTATTGAGAGGAAATGCTTCTCGTGCATCCAAATCCTTGAGCCAAAACCTATGCCATTTGTGTCCACCATACCTACCTACTATGTGGTATTTCTCTGCCATTCCGAAGTAAATTACTTGAGTGCTACCTTTAAAATTTCATTCTTTGTCTTCGCAATACATAGCTCATGGGAAAATAGCCTTAAAAACTATTGTGGTGAAGAATATGTTGCTATGTATCTTATTTCTTATAAGTTGCTTGTTGAGCGGTAACCATGTTTCTGGGGACGCCATCAACTATTACACCTTTGTTGGATATCATGTGAGTTGCTATGCATGTTCGTCTTGTCTGAAGTAAGGGCGATTTATCATGATCAAACGGTTTGAGTATGCATATTGTTAGAGAAGAACATTGGGCCGCTAACTAAAGCCATGAATCATGGTGGAAGTTTTAGTTTGGACACTAATCCTCAATCTCTTATGAGAATATTATCTGTTGTTGAATGCTTATGCATTAAAGAGGAGTCCATTATCTGTTTTCTATGTTGTCCCGGTATGGATGTCCTTAGTTGAGATTTATCAAAAACGAGAATCAAATGCGATCTATCTCCTTGGACCTTTGTACAGGCGGCATAGAGGTACCCCTTTGTGACACTTGGTGCAATGATAATCCATGTAAATCCAAGCTAATTAGGACAAGGTGCGAGCACTATTGGTATTCTATGCATGAGGCTTGCAACTTATAAGATGTCTTATGCATAACACATATGAATTATTACTATCGTTGACACAATTGTTTCTATGTTTTCAAAATAAAAGCTCTAGCACAAAAATAGTAATCCATGCTTCCCTCTGCGAAGGGCCCTTTCTTTTACTTTATGTTGAGTCAGTTTACCTACTTCTTTCTATCTTAGAAGCAAACACTTGTGTCAACTGTGTGCATTGATTTCTACATACTTGCTTATTTGCATTCATCATATTACTTTGTATTGACAATTATCCATGAGATATACATGTTGAAGTTGAAAGCAACCGCTGAAACTTATATCTTCCTTTGTGTTGCTTCAAAACATTCTACTAAGAATTTATTGCTTTATGAGTTAACTCCTATGCAAGTTTTATTAATGCTTGTCTTGAAGGTACTATTCATGAAAAGTCTTTGCTATATGATCAGTTGTTTAGTCATTGTCTTTACCATTGCTTCGAATCACTTCATTCACTTCATATGCTTACAATAGTATTGATTAAGATTATGATAGCATGTCACTTCAGAAATTATCCTTGTTATCGTTTACCTACTCGAGGGCGAGTAGGAACTAAGCTTGGGATGCTTGATACGTCTCAAACGTATCCATAATTTCTTATGTTCCATGCTAGTTTTATGACAATACTCACATGTTTTATACACACTTTACATCATTTATACGCATTTTCCGGCACTAACCTATTAACGAGATGTCGAAGCGCCAGTTCTGTTTTGTGATGTTTTTGGTTTCAGAAATCCTACACAGGAAATATTCTCGGAATTGGACGAAATTAACGCTCAGGGTCTTATTTTTCCACGGAGCTTCCAGAAGACCGAAGGGGATACGAAGTGGGGCCACGAGGTGGCGACACCACAAGGCGGCGCGGCCAAGGAGGGGCCCACGCCGCCCTATGGTGTGGGCCCCTCGAGCGTCCCCCTACGTTGCCCCTTCGCCTATAAAATCCCTCCGTCGCGAAAACCCTATTACCGAGAGCCACGATACGGAAAAAGTTTTAGAGACGCCGCCGCCGCCAATCCCATCTCGGGGGATTCAGGAGATCGCCTCCGGCACCCTGCCGGAGAGGGGAATCATCACCGGAGGGCTCTACGTCACCATGCCCGCCTCCGGACTGATGTGTGAGTAGTTCATCCGGAGGGGTGCGATTGTCTGTTGTTTGCAACTTAATACTGGAAGGGGTGCAGATGCTAACCCGGAGGTGGACTTTTTAGGCATAGATGTATGTTGGATAGCAGTCTATGTACTTTGTCGTAATGCCCTGATTAAATCTCATAGTAATCATCATGATATGTATGCATCTCTATTTGTCAATTGCCCAACTGTAATTAGTTCACCCAACATGCTATTTCTTATTGGAGAGACACCACTAGTGAACTGTGGACTCCGGTCCATTATTTTACATCTGAAATACAATTAACTGCAATCTCTGTTCTCTGTTGTTTTCTACAAGCAAACATCATTCTCCGCACCATACGTTTAATCCATTGTTTACAGCAAGCCGGTAGATTGATAACCTCATTGTTAAGTTGGGGCAAATTATTTTGATTGTGTTGTGCAGGTTCCACGTTGGCGCCGGAATCCCTGGTGTTGCGCCGCACTACACTCCTCCGCCAACAACCTTCACGTGGCCTTCATCTCCTACTGGTTCGATAACCTTGGTTTCTTACTGAGGGAAAACTTGCTGCTGTACGCATCACACCTTCCTCTTGGGGTTCCCAACGGACGTGTGCTTCACGTGTTATCAGTCCTCACCCCCGTCCTCCTCCTCCTCCTCAGCACCGGCGCCATCGAATTCGAGCGCCCCCCTGCGACCAGCGAACGAAGCGCCGTCCGGACTGGGTCCTGGTCGTGTTGAGACGCTTGCTCGTACGCCGGGGAGTAGAGGTTGTTGGGGTTGAAGCCACCATGCGGCAGCGCATCCTGGTAGTGGGGCGACAAGTTAGGCGTCACGCACCCGGGAGTGGCGGAGGGCCCGTCGTTGTAGAAGGCGGATGTCGACGGAGAGATCACTCCCGGAACGTACACCGGCGCGGACGTACTCCATGGGCTCGCGTTGGTGGCGGCGATACACCCGGCCATTATGTGCTGGTGCTGGCGCGCCGCCAGAGCCTTCTTCTCCTGCTCCGCCGCCCTCCGTCCTTTTCCGCTCCGTCGTCGCCATCTTCCGGCGCAGACAATCTTGCAGCCATTGATCATCGGTCCATCCTTCCGGCTTCTTCTTCGGAGGTGGCGCCATCCGCGGCTTCGCGAACGACGCTTTCGCCCCTTTCGTCCCACTGCCCGGCGGCTTCTTGGCCGCTTTCTTGGCCATCTTTTTGGGGGCTGTCGGCGGCGCCATGGAATAGGCGCGGCGGCGGGTGGACGGCGGGAGGGAGAAACAAATCGACGGGATAGGAGAAATGAGTCGGCGGCGGAATATGTGTTGGGAGGCCAGAAATGCGGCGGCGGGATAGGCGCGATGTGGCGGGAGGGGCGGGATTTGGCGGGAGTGGGAGACGAATTTTCCCTATGCCGCTGACGCGTCGGGCCCGTGCCGCTTCGCCTCGCTTTTCGTTGTGTCCGGCGTGCCCGGTGCGTCCCCTGTGGGACGGGGACGGGCTCGGGGCGCCGGACACCGTATCGGACCGCGCTGGACAAAATTGGGCTTTGTGGGACGCGGCTGGAACGGTTTTTTGGTCCGGCGCGCCCCAAATAGCTTTAGGGGACGGTTTGGGGGACGCGACTGGAGATGCTCTAACACAGAATGTTAGGATACACACGGAGGAACTTTTTTTAGCATTTAAAAATATATTTAAAATATATTTTTCCTAACAGTGTATAACTTGCTAATCAATTAGGAAAGAGTAATACAGTAGGCGTACTGCCTCTTCGGAAATGTAAGGCTTTATGGCTTTCTAAAATGACTTGCATTTCAGAACGGAAGTAGTACCTTATAGCATCTCCACCCGCGTCCCAAATAGTCGTCGATAGAGGCGCCTGCACCAACGTTTCCAGCCAGGTGTCGTGGCGGTAAAATCTCCCTCACGGCGCCCTGGCGTCACGCGGCTTCCACGCCCAAATTTTTTCGCCTCGCGAGGAGCCGACGCGCCCGATTCGTGCCCTACGCCATGGGGCCGGCACGGGGGTTGCCGGCACTTCTATTGGGCTCGAAAAAGCGCCGGCGCTATTTGAGACGCGCCGATGTGAACTCATTTTCGCTGCTGACCTCCAAAACGCTATCGGGGCCGCTACGGGGGCGTCGGTGGAGATGCTCTTAAGAACTTGTACAATGGGCGCTTAAAGCGGGAGTTTCTCTTTTTCCTGCCATTTCCCTGATTTCCCAAAAAAAGAGACATTGCGGTAGATTTGTTGATAAACAGATCGTTAAATCAAGGATAGAATCCTAAAATGAGGAAGAGACCCTTGGTATAATTGCAGTCAAAGGACCAAAACGTAGAATTGCAAACAAAAGATCAACCAAAAGGTAGCTCACCAAAGAGGAAAGATCTTTGATAAGGAGAAATCTTGGATACAATTGATTCTTAGATCTAAGGGGGTAGGGTTTTCCTACAGGGGTAAGAGCATAACTCAAGTTAAATATCAAATGATGTCTAATCTCAAATCTGGACAACTAGGGGATATTTATAGTGCTAGGGGGCGAAGGGGTAAATTACATGGCAAAGAGCCAACTCAGCACATGATTCAAGTCATTTCGGCGGTAAAACCGGCAGTGCCAACTGTAGCGCTGGTTTGGTCTTCTCATTCCGGCGATAGAACCAGCGGGCCTAGCTTCAGCTGGAATTGCACTTAGTAAGACTAGCCCCAATGGGAGTATCATAAGTAGTATCATGCATGTCATGTTGGCAAAAATCTGATGTGTCACATCAATTAATGAGGTGAGAGATGAGAGTAGTGTCATAATATGATACCGTATCATGACACATAAACCTAGATAACTTCATGACAAATACATCATGTATCCACATTTACATTGAGATTCTACAAAATATTAAATATGACATAAATATGATACCATATTATGATACTATGCATTGTGGAGGTGGTATCACAAACTAGTATCATGTGTATGATACTAGTATATGATACTTCCCATTATGACTAGTCTAAGGCAGGCAGGTAGACTGGTTCGGCACTAGGTCCGATGCAGGACCGGCGTGCTGGTTTTATTTCGGCACCAGCTCCGGTGTTACCCCAGCGTGCCGTTTGGACAATTCCAGCGCCAGCTTCGGCATTAGGGCGACCACAATGCGGAAATGGTGAATGGAACATGGGTACGCGCGCACCCATTTAAGAAAAGTTCAAAAAAATACTATTTAAAAGTTTCCAAAAAATGTGAAGTAAATTTTTGCATGTATATATTATGTTGATACTTACTCGTGCATGTTTTCACGGAAAAATACTATTATGTGTGACCTACACAAAAATGACAAAATGCAAATTCCTATTCCTGTGAATAGTACAAATTCCTGTTCACTATTCTCATTTGGATATTTTGTCATTTTTATGCAGGCCACACACAATGGTATTTTTTCATGAAAACTCACACGAGTAAGTATTAACATAATATGTACATGCAAAATTTTACTTTATATTTTTTCAAATTTTTTAAATAACATTGTTTTGAACTTTTCGTAAATGGGTGCGCGTGCACCCATGTTCCATTCGTCCGGGTCGGACCACAATGCAGATACGGTGAAATTGTATCTAGCGCTGTAGCATTGGGGCCTTAGCCATTCCAGCGCTCGACATTTCATTCTTCTTCGATGGATTGGCTTCCAATGTGTGCTTCTTGTGTGATGTACATAATGAGAAAACGACTATTTGCATGAGGTAGCAATCCATCTAAAGGAGTATCAAGATCGCACAAGGATAGAGAGAATTCACCTCTTGTTGTATGGCTTTAGCTCGGGCTTGAGTCATTGGTTCACTTGGGGGATTTGGAGGTCTTGAGGCGGAGGTGTCCCAAGGTCAAAGCTACAGGGGAAATAACACAACCAAAACCCTAAAATATTACATATACATCACACAAACCAAAACCTTAAGCTTCCGGTGCAGTTAACCAATTAGCATTATCTAGGGCACACACAAGTCTGACATTAAGCTTCTGCTGTTTTGCCACAAGAGGGCTTACAAAAGAAAACTCAAGTGGTACTTTATTAGGAGATAAACAGTCATTAGAGCATTGGATGTCTTCTTCACTTACTCCTCTGGATGCCAGTTCTTTGGAGCAAAGAACACCCTCACATCAAACTGCCCATACTTTGACACAAAGTCATCAGGATTCCTAACAGCTCCAACATATCCATCCTGGAAAGTCCACCAAAAGAGTGATTGCCCCAATTTTAAGCAAACATCCAATTTTTCTTGTGCCTTCACCACAACTACATGCTGAAACTGCACCTTAGTCCCACTGAACTTATCATCAAACAACACAATCTCATGATCAAAGCCACTGCTGAAAGCAGCGAATCTCAAGTGATGAGGACCGTCAACCTCTGCAAAGACTTGTATTACAGCCTCAACACTACGTGTAGATAATATGTAGCTTATGTCCAAGCTGAACAGGCCACTACGAACCTGTCCATGTCGAATTTTATCGAAACCTGGGCGGCCCTCAATCTCAGCATACGCAGAAAGTATTTGTTTGTCAGCTGATCCATCCCCTTCCTCCTTTACCCAGAGATCAACTTCTACTAATGCATCATCCAGCAAGTACATTCCTCGACGAGGGCTACAAAGAGGTAAGATAAGGGAATCCTACAATTTAACACCTCTAATTAGAGCTATAAAGAAAGATGCTAAATCAACTTTCAGACACATTTGTATGTAGCAACAGAATAAAACATGCACAATAAAGTTCTAAAAGCAAGGCATGCATGCATTTTCTCTCTTGTACCCTCATTTATATATATTGTCAACCGCTTCAAGCATTTATCAGTAAACATTCAAAAACAGTATTATCCCCCCAATTCCAAAACATTGGCATATAGAACTTTGGGGATTCCATAGAATGTTAATGCAATCAGAGAAAGGAAAACATATACTTCGAAGGGAGTCCATCCGCACAACATGGAGAACTTAGTGCATAAATCTGAGCACATGTGATTAACTATTTAATCAATCCAATCCAAGCATAGAAGAAGGTAACTGGCATGGATCTCACACATAGTGTTGAACGTCGATCATTCTTGAGCAACAAGCAAGTTATGTGGAAAGACAACAAGCCTGGCTTGATTACCTTGTCAATGGCGACAGCATCGGACGGTTAAAGAGGTGATTCCGCATAGGCTCCAATTCATCCCGGACGGCGATTATCCCATACACACTAACAGGGTACGATGCAGAGGTTGATAAACACAGTGAGAAGAATTGTAGCATCAGATGTGGTTCGCGAAATCCAATAGTTGATTTAGCTGCAAACACCGAGGGAAAAGCTAAGGTTCCAAACACATAGATACATGGTAGCAATCGCCCCGCAAAACACATAGACCTGTCGCCTGAGGTAATACTTTCATAGGGAAAGGAGGAAGAGTATGCCCCTGTGCTAGAAGCATCTCGCACAGCTGCTCGTGTTCTTCCTTGCGTTTCATGTCACCCGCAACCCATATCCTGTCGATTAGTCTGGCTTTTTCCATGGGGAATTTCTTCCCTGCAGGATAAAATCAATGTAGCAATCAGTGGTGTTTGGATATTTTGGGGATGAGATTGTGGTGTACGCTCTGGAGAATGAGCTACCTTGGCAATTTGTCTCCTCATCGTCTGTCACCACTTGATCGTCGTCCAAGACCAAGTCGTCCAAGTCAGCTACATCGTCATTATCATCATCATCATCACTGTCGGATATGCAGACATCGTCCCAGTGAAGGATAGGCGTACCTAGAAAATTAATTGGCATAGTTGAATTAGCGAATAGAGAAGGTGAAGATAACTGCTGCATCTGGTCGGAGCACCGACCGTGGTCTCCCCGGAGTCGGAAGAGAGGCTCCTCCCCAAACTCCGGCGTCAACGCCGGCATCTGCATCGGAGGTTTCGTTCGTGCTTGACTCGGAGGACTTCCCCTCGCTTCCGTTGGGTGGATGCGGGCGCGGCCTCGTCGAAGGATCTTCTGCTCCGGCCCCGTTCTTTCTGGTTGGGGAGGTGCCGATCTTGGTCGCGGCGACCGGAGCGCCGCCGCCGCCCGGGGTGGGTGTGTGGCCGCTGCTAGGGTTTCCTGTCTCACCTGCGGGTGCGACGTTGGGCCTGGGTGCAGCTGGGCTGGTTGGGCGCGGATGGGCCGCAAGGCATTGGGCCATCGGGTTCTTAGCCGGGGGAACGGTTGGATCCGTGCCAGGTGTCCCAGGGGCGTATTATACCCTATATAATTGCTGAACAGTTTAGCGTTTCCTAAACGATTTAGGCACTGTAGAAGCGCTAATTTCTTCTCCCTTCCTTCAATAGTTTCTTGACACGTATCCTGTTTTTTTTTCTGCTTGGTGTCACCTTAGATTACTTCCTTCCCTTTTAACAAGAAGCGGTACCGGTTACCGGTTGTAGACGTGATTCCTTTAGTTTTTTTTTGCTCCCCTGCCCGGTTACTGCTCTAGAAATATCTAGTGGGTAGGCCTCACGTACTGTCGGCTTGGTCTGGTCTTTGTCTTACCCTTTGCACCGTTTTGACCGAATAATCCAGAAGCCTCTCCCTCGGTTCCTCCAAACGCCTCTCCATTTCTTCCTCCCACAGTCAGATCGCAATTCCTGCTGAACCCTAGCCGAGCACATCGATGGAAGAGGCGGTGGCGTCCGCGGCCGCAGCGCCGCCCACCCCTCAGTTTACGCTGGGAAAGCAGTCGTCTATGGCGTCCGACTGCAGCGACGGAGGCGTCCGACCACAGTGGCGGAGGCGGAGCACGGAAGGATCGGAAGAAGCTGCCAGCATCGCGAATTTCCCGGTGATGTATATGAGGGCAACGGGAAGGGGATACGCGAGCTCTTCGACACCAGCGCTGACCCCAACTTGCGAGAGTTCGATGGTCGCACATGGATGCATATCCCCCTGTGAGGAGCACGCACTGGTCATACAGCTGCTCCTCGAGCGGGCAGAGTGTTTGCCGTCAAGGTTCTTCTGCAGTTGCCCCTTTACACAGGCGCCGCGCTGCTGCTTCTCTCCCTATACGCGTGCATAACTGATTTTTCTTTGTCACCTTGGGCCTGTTGCTACCTGTTATCTATGATTGTTGCTGCTGCAGCCCCTCTCTCTACTATTGGTCCTCCTGCTAGATGTTGCTCCGTCCTCTCTCTCCCCTGGTGAGTATGCCCGTACAGATCCTCTATCTTTTTGTATCTACTTGTGTGTGAGCTAATGCCTTCTACCTGTTCGATGTTATGATCATAAGAAATAAAACTATTTGTTTCAAGTTTTTTTTGTGGGATTTAGAGCAAATTGGTAATATAATGCGAGTACGACTGGTTTGAGATTTTGTGTTAATTTTGATTTGGTGACTTTGGTCTTGCTGTATGGGGTGGTGCAGATACCCTGGTGTGGTGCTGATGCTCAATGGGGGATTTATGTTATTTGGTTTTTCTATCATTGTTGGTTAGTTTAGTTGATATGGATGAATCTGAATATGAGTACATCTTTGTACATAATTAAAAGGAAGAATAACCAGGTGAATTGAAAATTGTTGTTTCTGTAGTCCGCAACTCCACATGCATTATCTGTTACGTTCCTAGAGGCTAAAATTTTGTACACTTGCAGTTAGTTTTTGTTTGAAAATGGTGCCCTTTTGTGCAGGATTTTCTGTTCAGTCATTGTTTTATAGACGAGGGCTAATTTTCAATGCTTTAACGACATCATTGTTGAAGTTCAGCCTATTGTGATTTTTATTGTATAATGGAGTACTTGCTATATTTTCTTTTAACAAACCAATACTTGGTTTATGCATGTATCACTCAACCTGTTCTAATAAACACACATCATCATGTTCCCGCTTTTCTAGATGATTTGGAGTCCATCGGAGTATCCAAGAAATAGGATAAGAAACCAGTCACAAATCTATCCTATAGGAGCGTCAAGCTCTCTTTTATTTTGTCTTGAAATCCTTCAGTGCGATATGCAGCTGCCAGGAGATGTCTCTTGTGGCATAATAGATGATTAGGACAATAAAATCATTTGAATTGTGATTTTTTCAGGTTTATACTCTGATTGTGAATCCATAGGCACCTTGTGGATGTTATGGCAGCAGATGTAAGATTCTCATTCTGTTCGATTTGCTTATATAGGGCAATGAGGACTTACGATCAAAACAACATTTTGTGCTTGATTCTAAATAGATTTTTCAGTTGCCCAATGGAATAAATATTAGTATCCAGTTCAGTAGTTTGGTTGTTCCTTCCATGAAACTTAATACAATTACAAAATGTTTTGTCAGAAAAATGATTTTTTTTCTATTTAGACTGCAGTAGTTGGTGTAAGGATTAGTTTCTTTTCTCCTCTTCCATGTTACTATATTAGGAACTAGGAAGGAACGCCTTCCCCTCCACACCACTATCCACACAAGAGCCATCGGCTTCGGCCTGTGCCTTTGGCCTGTGTCTTTCCGAATCGCCATTGTCTTTCCAGTTCTGCACCTAATTCCATTTCCTCCTCGATGCTTTATAGCCTTCCCAATCTGCCGTGTTCAGCAACGGTGTTGGTCGTCCTCTCATGGTCTTAGTCGAGCCATCCTCTTTGTTGAATTTCTATAGGACGATGGTAAGTATTGCTTGCAGATAGATTAATTAAAATAATTGCTTGCAGCTTGGCTATGTATGACTATCCAAATTGTAGATTGGTTCTTAGTAAATTTTGGAGAACTGAGATTTGCTCTGATGCTTTTAACTTCTCACTGTACCTGATTCCAATATTGGAAGCCTTGCAGCCAACTTCACCATAAGAGATTCCCCCTTTTTTTACTTTTTTTTCCTATTTGTTATCTCATACTCCGTGTTGATTATCTACAGATGGATCTTGTGATGATAAATCGTATGACGGAATGCATGCAACCTCCAACTGTGGAAGATGTGGTTTATTGGCCTAAATTTCAGGTAACTCACGCTCATCTACTAATGTTCTAACAATGAATCAAATGATTGCTGCTATTTTTCCTTGATTATTTTTGCTCATTCATGGCAGAACAATGCTCATTTTGAAAAACAGCTACATTAAAGCCTGTAGTTGTGCTCTGTTTGTCCATATGAACATGCCGAGTTCATGTTCCTTAGGGAAATATCAATGAACTAAATTGGGTAGCCCAAAATTAGTTTAGCCTCAGATTCTGAGAACAAGGTTGGTTAGGTTAGAGGTCAAGGTTCTTATGAAAATAATATATTTATATGAAGCCGTCGCTGCAAACTATTACACAGAACTTTATTTATTGGTTGTAGCTTTCCTATGCATCTAGGAGGAGACCGGTGAGGCGGAATTAGAGCCTGAACTGCACAAGGTTTGGGACATCTTTTCGTTGATGTTAAGGTCAATATATGTTTTTAGCTATTTTGTGAATATTTGGTACACCGCTAATCGTAATTTTTTTTACTTCCTAACTCAGTTATTAGTTTTGATGAAGGACGAAAGCTGAAAAGGAACTCATATTAATATAGTTCCAAATTAGATTCCTCTGATGTATGTGTTGTTTAAAAATTTGTTATTCTCATCATTGATATCATATCCAAGTATGCATTACTGTCTGTTCCAAGGTGGGACATGCAGTTGTCACAAGGAGGCTACGTGCCTGCCAATTCCAGATAAGTATTGCGATCCTATTCTCATGTAATTCCATGTGCTTCTTTTATCCCCTTTCAATAAAGTATCTGTGTAATTCGTTTAGTCGAAAATAATATCATGCTGGATAGAATAGCCCTCTCATGATGTTCAGTTTTTGCTGAAAAAAAGTCATCCATGTATTCCATGTGACCGTATTCCCACCAGATCTAACATCATCTTTTCGACCATCTTATATTTGTCAAGGTGCCTACTACTTCCTACATGAGTGAATCACTGCAGGTGTGTGTTCTAATGATTAAGTTTCAGTTTTGGAGAACATAGAAGTCATCTTTTTTGCATTGTAGGGCGTTCGTGGGTCTTTTATCTTTAATTTGTGTTGATAGTTTTTTTTTTTGCAGATTTACCATTTGGTTTCAGTTGATTATGTTGCTGAATAAAGTAAATTGTTTCTGCCTTCTAGCTTTTCTAGAAGAGAAGGTATCCATCTAATTTATGTGCGACATTACTCATCCGGGGAACAAATTGTTTGGACAACACATCCATGTTGTTTTCAATCTGCACCTCCTTTTCAGATTCTTTCATTCCAATAAAAGATGTTGAAAAAGATTCATTTTGTCCAACAAGTATAGTAGGCTGAGCAAATAAATGGATGGATGGAATGAATTTTTTGGCTTGATGATTGGTTGTGACGATGATGTACATGTTTGCTGCCTATTCAGATCTTTTTGGTGTATAGGCAGCGATGACAACACTATTTAAGAAGTCATGAGATAGTTTAATGGAATACTAATGTAAGTGTTTATTTTGTTATATATAAAGTGAGCGTGGTGTTTTTGTATATATTATTTCACAGAAACATAATTTGGAATTGTAGTACTACTGTTTGAGTTATTTATTTCCTTATAATATAGTATAAAAGTTAGGCCAAAAATGCTTCATATCGAAGGGTTCCAAAGTTCCTTATAACCATGCTACATGTTATACATAATATCATAGGAATGTTATTATAACGGGCGCGGCGTGTCGCCGCGCCAATGCTTCCTAGTGTATCCCGATAACACTCGAGTTATAAGAGTGTTGTTGGAGCTCAAAAAAAAAGGTGTCCCAAGGGCAAAAAGGAACGGCGCAGATCGCTGGTCGGGGAGTTGGGCACCCTCTTTCCGCTTTTACCCCTGCGCTGCCGGTACAATAGTGGCTCTGGTTGCAGGCTGGAACCCTAGATCCAGCATTAGGTTTTCCAGCCAACGAAAAGGACGTCTCTCGTTTTCACCGTAGAGCCAAGCTGCTATGCTCCCGCACCGACCCAACCTCCGGCGAGCTTTCCTTCGTGTTGATGGACCGCAACTGGCACGCTGGCAAATCGGGGAAGCGGCCCTATGAAGAGATCTCAGGCGGAGGTGCGCGCCGCCGGGAACTTGATCTTCGCCAACGCCTTGACCACGAACAGGAGGAGCAGTGCAGGCAGCATCGCGTGTGGGATGGAGACTCTCAACGTTCCGGGGAAGAAGATAGGTACGTTCGTGACCAGCAGCTTCCGCCGCCCCCTCCATTGAATGTGCGTGGGCGCGATTCAGGAAGGGGGGGCTAGCCCTCGTCGCAATCGGCCGCCACGAAATCCGCAAGGGGCGGATCTGGATGGGGCCCAAGCCGGGCTCTCGGAGTTGGTGGCGGGTGAATCGTCCGGGGGCGACTCACCCGTATCATTTGCTACAAGTGTGGTCAGCCAGGGCATATGCAAGTCGATTGCACCGCCATTCCATTTTGTGTCAACTGCAAGAAAGAAGGCCACTTATTTGCCATGTGCTCCATCTTTTCCAAACTCCAAGAACCCTTCTGGGCAGGTTTTGGTGGTGATGGAGTCGGTTTTTACTGATGTGAGGTGGCAGAAGAAGAGCTGCAGAAACCCAAGGCGAATTCGGTGATCGTTTGTATTGAAGCTGGGGAGCTTTCGGTCGAGCAGGTTGAAGCAGAGTTCAAAGATTTAGTAGAAGAAAAGTGGACTGGCAAGTGCACAAAGTTTCTGATACAGACTTCTCCCTTGTCTTCCCCTCCAAAGAAAGCTTGAGGATGGCGATCCGCGGGGGCGGCATCAAGCTGCCATCTTGTAACATCTCAAATTTCAAATAAAAGAGAGAGAAGAATTTCAGAGATCCAAAATTCAGAACCAACAAAAACTTTTAAATTGCATATAGTGCCCTGCATAGGACTTGTGCATTTTGAGTGATATGCCATGATGCTTGTTTTATTTGTTATGTAATGAACCCTAAAACCCTAAAGTGATCAAGTGAAGATCACCAAACAAATAAATCAAAAAGAGAAAGAAATCAAATAAGAATAAAACCCTAAATACCCTAACATATGACTTATGCCATTTTTGCAAACTTTGACCCTAGACCCATTTGATCTTCACCATTACTTGCAATATGATATTAAAGAGTTATTACAACTTTTGGAATCAAAGAAACACCATTTAAACCAAATCCAAAAATCAAAATATGCTCACATAGAATAATGGTCATTTTTGACAATTACAATCTGGTCACCACTTTGAGCCTCTATATTTCAAGATTTCTAAACTAAACAAATCCCATTCTTTGCATGTCATCCAAGTACACAACAAGGTGAACAACTTATGTAAAGATCATCATACCAAATTCATTTTGGATCAAAAGTTATGAGCAAGCAGAGAGGAGACTTTGAAACTTTGGCAAGATCATCACTTTGCAAATTTTAATCAAACCAGGCCACTTTCTGCTCACCACTTGACCTAGCCATGATCCTTTGACCCTACCCTACCTAGCCCATGCAAGGAGACACCATGGACATGGCCAAAACATTGCTGGCCATGGCCATGCCGGCCACGTTCCCCATCGACGCTCACCCCTCTCTCCCTGCCACTCCAGCTCGAGCCACCTTGCTAAACACGTCGCCCATGATCTCCTGAGATCGCTCGTACACGCCGTTGAATGAGAGGACGATGACACGACCCGGACGGAGTGCGCCCAGTACGCTCCAGGTACGCCGCCAACGGCATGGTGACGTCACCCGTGCACGGACGCACGCGACACGGGCACGCGTCGTCCGCCGTACCTCGCCGTACCCCGACCACCTCCGCGTGCCATGGTCCTTGTCTCGCCACGCGGAGCTCGCCGGACACGCTGCCGTCACCACCTAGCGCCTACGGTCGCCGGCGAGGACAAGACCGCCCGCCACGGCCGCGACAGTACGCGCACGGCCCCGACCACCGTACACCTCGCATTAACGCGCCGCGGACGCTAGGAGATCCGCCGTACCGTCAAGATCGCCGCTGCGTCATCGCCTAGCTCTCTAGCTCGCCGGAGACGCCGCGCCCACGACGACCCGCTCCCTGCCCCGCAAAGCACCCTCTCCCTCCTATAAATAGAGGCCTTCCCGCAGCAACCCCAGCACACCACCATGACCACCATTCTCCACCGCTTCTCCTCGCACCGCTAGCCACCTCAATCGTCGTCGGAGCAAGCTCAATCGAGCGATCGGAGCCGCGGAAGCCCTGGTGCAATCGCCGTCGACTGGAGCCTCCTCGAGCGACGCCGCTGCTACAGGCTGCATCGCCGTCGTCCACAACGTCATGACGCACACTGCCAACCCTAGCTGGAGCCACGGTGAGCTCTCCGACCCCCTACCGCCGCCGTGCCAGTGACACGATCTCGCCGGAGACGACGATGGCCCTGTGTCGTTCGATCTCGTTCTAATCCAACGGACCGCAATGCTCCATACCGTTTCGGGTTTAAAGAGCCGCTGACATGCGGGTCCCACGCTATCAGGCGGCCCACTCGCACTGGATGCGTTATTGGGCTGAGCAGGCCGTTAGTTTGAAAACCTGGCCCGTTAGCATTTCCCGCCAGCCTGTTTAATTCAAATTTCGTTTAATAAATAGAATTCAAATTCAATACTGGACCTGACTTTGAAATTAAATAGAATCTGTTTGGCTTGGCCAAATTTAACAAATTTTATATTGTTGGAAAGCAACTGAAAAGTTCTACAACATGCCACTGGTCTCACCTCGAGATCTATTGTGGAAATAATGTGACAAAAAGATTAAGTCAGGAACTGTTGCACATTCAAATAAATATTAAAAATCAACCAAAAATGATATTTAGTTAATTCCAACTCCAATAGCTCACATTAAACTTACACTAATTGTTGTTGTAATAAAATGGTGTGGTCACTTTGAATGATCATGGCCTAGTTTAATTAATGGACAATATGGCTAGTTTACTTAGGTGATATTGTCCAAAACTAATATGGAAATCATATGAAGTATTTTACTTCATTTAAATCTTGTCCCAAGTGAATTCATGAGAGGTTTGAACCCCTGGTCAAACACTCTTATGTGAAACACTTGGAGATTTAAATCATTTGTAGAATTATTAAATGGTATGAGGTGGTCTACCTCATTTAAATCATTTTCTCAAATGATGATAATGAATGGTTGACTTAGGTCAATATAAGTTCATGTATTATTGGTTGAGAAATTAAATCTTAAGAAGATTCAATGAGAGGAAATGATTTTCCTCAAGAATTAAATAGAAACTATTTAATTACATATGTAATGAGAGGAAATTATTTTTCTTCAATAAAGAAAACTAATGCACCTAATTATGTTATGTGTGTACTTAGCATAGTTTGTGTGAAATAATGATGTGATTAGTATAAGCCCTTGAACTTGCTTAGTGATTATACCTCGTATTCAAATTTAGACGCTAGCACCGGAGAATACCAGGAAGAGGAAGGATTCTACCAAGAGGAGGAAGAAGAGAACCTTGAGAACTACCAAGGCAAGCTAATATTCTTGCAAAGTGCAAAGCCCCTTTGGGGCAAGAGACCATGATTCTTATCTTTCTTAACGAAAGCCTATCCCAAGTTTTTACCATACAAGTTTTACTTATTTATTTCAAAGAGTTACTGGGATAAGTTAACTTGGTCTAAGTGAATAAGGTTACTAGAGTAGCAAAGTTAGTCTCAAGCTAGCCAAGCAATATAGCACCCCTCATGATTAGTGCTAGTGCTAAAATACTAAAACTTGACTACTCTAGATGGGAACATATGACTTGAATTGAATTTGAAACCTTGGAATGATGAATCATTCCATTGAATGATTTGAAGAGGAATGTGAATAAGAGAAGATAGTGATTTTTGATTATAAACCTGATGTTGGTTTGAATGCGATACCTTTCCAATTTTGAGTACCCCCACAATACCTGATTATGGGTAGAGCTTAACTGGAAATTTATACATCTTAGTATGGGTTCTCTCTGAACACACATCATAGGGGTTATGCCGAGGCTGCCTCCGTTGTTGAGAAATGATGTGAATTGAGGTGAATTGTACGGCCAAGCTCCGTGCAGCTCCTGTGTTGACAGCTGGTCTTCACCGGGAGGCCAAGCTCATGGGGAGAGGTGCTCATACTAGGGTTTCTAAGTGAAAGGTTTTGGTTGATGATCCGCGTATCGTGTTACGATGATTCGAGGTAATCCCGACGGATGAAATCAAATGTTGTGGCACAAGTGTGCAACCTCTCGCAGAGTGTAAATCTATTCGAATAGCCGTGTCCACTGCTACGGACGGTTGGAAAGGCCATACAGCTTCCGGTGTCGCATTTTGAAAATATTGGTGAAATGAATGGTGACTTGGTGACTTGTTGAATTACAACAAATGTTGTGGGAATGACACTAATGTTCCCACTTGAGTTAGTTAGTACATGAATAAGGCTTTGCTCAAATACTTGTGAACTAAATTTGGCTTTATGCAAATTAAACTAGAGCTTAGCACCCCTTACTAAAATTGTAGCACTTACATTAGTGTTAGTTTGCAAGTACTTAAAGTACTTACGGCTTTGTCCCTGGCTATTCAAATGGCCAGAGTATGAAGATGAACAGAACTACCATGGAGATGACCAGCAGGACGCCTACGACAACTAGGAGTTTTCTGACGTCAAGCGTTGGCCTGTGGACTAGAGAGTCCCTTTATCTTTACGCTTTCGCTATGAACTTGTGTTTGTTCGTTGATCGATAGATCAACTATTTGTGTAATATGGATCATGTGATTCAAGTTGTAAGACAATATGGTTTGTAATAAATGATGACTATGATATTCGACTATTATGCCTCGCAACAACATTATCCTAGGATTGCGATGAATGACATAATAGGCATCCGGACTTAAAAATCCGGGTGTTGACAAGTTGGTATCAGAGCCATTGTTTGACCTTAGAAAACCCTAGTTAGAATGGACGTTCATAAAAACCTAACTTTGAAATCAAAATGAAGAGAATATTTATGAAAATTTACTCACACTCTTGTCTTTGAGGCTTTTTCGAAATTTGATGAATCATGCTCTTTCTTATTTGAATCTAATTAAAATTTTGCCACACTTGTTCACTCTCTAACTTACTCCTCCAATTCGCTTTCAGATGGAGCCGAATGAACCCATCAACGCCAAGTTTTATCAACTTGGGAACGGAGGGAGTTTGATCTTCGAGCACGAGCTCGACGCTGTCTCAGACTTCCTTGGACGTCCTCACCCTGAGTTCCACGGGATTTAGGTAAACGACCAGGCTGGAGGGGAGTTGCAGTGGATCATCACCGCCGATTTAAGGGGCAAGATGGAGCCTCCCACCTCGGAGAGAATCCTCTTCACCTTCCGCGAGAGCAACTGGCTCGATGGACTCGCACGTGGCCTTCAGGAGGCACTTGCGCGCCTCTGTGGACAGAACATGGTGCGCCTACTTGCGTCTCGCTTCGCGCATCTCGTGAGGCGTGATGCTATGGGATTACCTATGGAGCTGCAGCCGCACCCGGAGATGAGGCACCATGCTGAGCACCTAGACTTTATGTTGTACCACACTCAGAAGGAGCTAGACAACTCCCGTGCGTACGCGAACCAGACTCACCTTGCACTGGCCACTCATGCCGATGCTATCAAGATGCTGTCCAAGGACCGCAACAAGCTTCGCCTGCAGCGTGCCAAGAGGGATGCTACTATTGTGCGCCTTCGCGCCCAGATAGCATCACTAGAGGCCACTGTCAAGGCCCAGGAGGACCAGCTGAGGGAGATGGAGGAAGACGAGGGAGGTATCGACATTCAGGGAGGAGACGCCTTCCTGAGTGACGATGACGACTATGAGGAGGACGGGTTCACCGAGGAGGAGGATTACGCGTTCCTGGAGCCAGGACCTGACGACATTGTTCCCATCGACGTTGAGGATGAGGGGAGTTGCACTTGATCACTGATGTAGGTGTGAATTGTATCATCGTCCCTTGTATCGTAGCGTGAGAATGGTTCTTAAAACCATGGGAAGTGTTGGTATGTTAGTTGTAATGTGTTATGTTGAATGAAGGAATGAATGTTTGTGTTTGTCATCAAAAGCATTCAAGTTTTAAAGTTATGAACTTACTCAAAATAAACCCTAGCAATTTCCCTCTTATCTCATGATCTTCTGTATATTCAGATGGCCCCTCCCAATCGCACCAACAACGATGCCATGATGCAACTACTGCAAACCCTGCTGGCTGACAGGGAGACTGAAAGAGCTGAACGTCAAGCCAACATCGCCGCATTGCAAAACCTTGCTCACCAAGGCCATGGGAATCATGATCATCCCGGATCTAAGCTCAAGAACTTCTAGAACACCAACCCTCCGGTGTTTAGCAAGACTGAAGAACCCCTCGACGCCGACGACTGGCTCCAGACTATGGAGAACAACTTGGAAGTAGCCAGAGTAGAAGCCAATGAGAAGGTCTTGTTTGCAACCCACTACCTTGCCGGACCAGCCCGAGCCTGGTGGACTAGCACTCGCGCCATGAACGGAGGTCAAGTCATGACTTGGGCAGATTTCAAGCTCAAGTTCAGCAAGTACCATGTGCCCTCGGGTCTTATCAAGAAGATGAGGGATGAGTTCCGCGAACTCAAACAAGGAAGGATGACGGTAGTAGAATATCACGACAGGTTCCTTACACTGTCAAGGTACGCCCCCGACGAGACCGACACCACTGAGAAGAGGCAGGAGAGATTCCTGAACGGACTGCATGATGAGATGCAGACTGTCCTCATCAATATCCCCTTCGCCGACCTTGAAGCCTTAGTGGACTCCGCCATCCAGATGGAGGGCAAGTTGAACCGCAAACGCCGCATGATGCACCAGAGTGGGCCCAGTAATACTCCAAGGTATCGCCCCAGCTCAAGCGGAGGCTTTGCCCCCAGAAACAACAAGCCCCAGATGCAGACTTCACGCCCGGGTTTTCAGAACCTGAGTGGAGGAAACCCGAGGCCAGGAGGCCACCCCAACAACAGCCACAACTATCAGAAAAACACCAACAACTTCAACCGCGCCCCAATGCGAGCCCCCAACACCAACAACAACAACACCAACACCACTCCAAGGACTGGGAGCAACGCCATTCCCGTCGCAACCAAGGACAAGACCACCATCACTTGCTATGAGTCTGGTGTAGTGGGACACTACTCCAACGAGTGCCCCAAGAGGCTCGCCAAGCTCGCCGGCAACACTGCTGCACCTGCTCGATCAACAGCAACGCCGCGTCTCCACCGGCAAGAAGTTCACCCCCAACAACCCCAATAATCGCAACGGTCGCCTCTTCCACATGAACGCTGAAGAAGCCCAGGAAGCACCAGATGTTGTACTGGGTATGTTTCCCGTCAACTCCGTACTCGCCGCAGTGTTGTTTGATTCCGGAGCATCTCATTCTTTCGTCACCGAAGACTTTGCATCCACAAGTAAAATTCAACCTATCAGTTTGAAACATGTTATGATAGTTCAAATTCCCGGATCAACCACCAAAGCCAGAAAATTTTGCAAAAATGTACCCATCAGAATACATGAAGTAGATTTCTATGCCAACCTGATTATTCTGGGAACCAAAGGTTTGGAAATAGTACTGGGTATGGATTGGATGGCCAAACATCATGGAATGATTGATTGTGCCAAGAAAGCCATCACCATGACCAGTAGCACCGGTATTATAGTAGAACATGTATCTGAAAGACTACCCAGAAAGTTTACCTGCAACCAGAGTGTAGCCAAGCCAACCTTGGATCAGATCATGGACCCATTTGATCAGATCATGCAAACCCTAAATACCCTAACATATGACTTATGCCATTTTTGCAAACTTTGACCCTAGACCCATTTGATCTTCACCATTACTTGCAATATGATATTAAAGAGTTATTACAACTTTGGGAATCAAAGAAACACCAATTAAACCAAATCCAAAAATGAAAATATGCTCATATAGAATAATGGTCATTTTTGACAATTACAATCTGGTCACCACTTTGAGCCTCTATATTTCAAGATGTCTAAACTAAACAAATCCCATTCTTTGCATGTCATCCAAGTACACAACAAGGTGAACAACTTCTGTAAAGATCATCATACCAAATTCATTTTGGATCAAAAGTTATAAGCAAGCAAAGAAGAGACTTTGAAACTTTGGCAAGATCATCACTTTGCAAATTTTAATCAAACCCAGGCCACTTTCTGCTCACCACTTGACCTAGCCATGATCCTTTGACCCTACCCTACCAAGCCCATGCAAGGAGACACCATGGACACGGCCAAAACATGGCTGGCCATGGTCATGCTGGCCACGTTCCCCATCGACGCTCACCCCTCTCTCCCTGCCACTCCAGCTCGAGCCACCTTGCCAAACACGTCGCCCATGATCTCCTGAGATCGCTCGTACATGCCGTTGAACGAGAGGACGACGACACGACCCGGACGGAGCGCGCCCAGTACGCTCCAGGTACGCCTCCAACGGCATGGCGACGTCACCCGTGCACGGACGCGCGCGACACGGGCACGCGTCGTCCGCCGTACCTCGCCGTACCCCGACCACCTCCGCGCGCCCTGGTACTTGTCTCGCCACGCGGAGCTCGCCGGACACGCTGCCGTCACCACCTAGCGCCTACGGTCGCCGGCGAGGACAAGACCGCCCGCCACGGCCGCGACAGTACACGCACGGCCCCGACCACCGTACACCTCGCATTAACGCGCCGCGGACGCTAGGAGATCCGCCGTACCGTCAAGATCGCCGCTGCGTCATCGCCTAGCTCTCTAGCTCGCCGCAGACGCCGCGCCCACGACGACCCGCTCCCTGCCCCGCAGCACCCTCTCCCTCCTATAAATAGAGGCCTTCCAGAGAAACCCCATCACACCACCATGACCACCATTCACCACCGCTTCTCCTCGCACCGCTAGCCACCTCAATCGTCGCCGGAGCAAGCTCAATCGAGCGATTGGAGCCGCGGAAGCCCTGGTGCAATCGCCGTCGACTGGAGCCTCCTCGAGCGACGCCGCCGGGTACAGCCGCATCGCCGTCGTCCACAACGTCATCACGCACACCGCCAACCCTAGCTAGAGCCACGGTGAGCTCTCCGACCCCTACCGCCGCCGTGCCGTTGACACGATCTCGCCGGAGACGACGATGGCCCCGTGCCGTTCGATCTCGTTCTAATCCAACGCACCGCAATGCTCCATACCGTTTCGGGTTTAAAGAGCCGCTGACATGCGGGTCCCACGCTGTCAGGCGGCCCACTCGCACTGGATGCATTGTTGGGCTGAGCGGGCCGTTAGTTTGAAAACCTGGCCCGTTAGCATTTCCCGCCAGCCCGTTTAATTCAAATTTCGTTTAATAAATAGAATTCAAATTCAATACTGGACCTGACTTTGAAATTAAATAGAATCTGTTTGGCTTGGCCAAATTTAACAAATTTTATATTGTTGGAAAGCCACTGAAAAGTTCTACAACATGCCACTGGTATCACCTCGAGATCTGTTGTGGAAACAATGTGACAAAAAGATTAAGTCAGGAACTTTTGCACATTCAAATAAATATTAAAAATAAACCAAAAATGATATTTATTTAATTCCAACTCCAATAGCTCACATTAAACTTACACTAATTGTTTCTGTAATAAAATGGTGTGGTCACTTTGAATGATCATGGCCTAGTTTAATTAATGGACAATATGGCTAGTTTACTTAGGTGATATTGTCCAAAACTAATATGGAAATCATATGAAGTATTTTACTTCATTTAAATCTTGTCCCAAGTGAATTCATGAGAGGTTTGAACCCCTGGTCAAACACTCTTATGTGAAACACTTGGATATTTAAATCATTTGTAGAATTATTAAATGGTATGAGGTGGTCTACCTCATTTAAATCAATTTCTCAAATGATGATAATGAATGGTTGACTTAGGTCAATATAAGTTCATGTATTATTGGTTGAGAAATTAAATCTTAAGAAGATTCAATGAGAGGAAATTATTTTCCTCAAGAATTAAATAGAAACTATTTAATTACATATGTAATGAGAGGAAATTATTTTTCTTCAATAAAGAAAACTAATGCACCTAATTATGTTATGTGTGTACTTAGCATACTTTGTGTGAAATAATGATGTGATTAGTATAAGCCCTTGAGCTTGCTTAGTGATTATACCTCGTATTCAAATTTAGACGCTAGCACCGGAGAATACCAGGAAGAGGAAGGATTCTACCAAGAGGAGGAAGAAGAGAACCTTGAGAACTACCAAGGCAAGCTAATACTCTTGCAAAGTGCAAATCCCCTTTGGGGCAAGGCACCATGATTATTATCTTTCTTAACACAAGCCTATCCCAAGTTTTTACCATACAAGTTTTACTTGTTTATTTCAAAGAGTTACTGGGATAAGTTAACTTGGTCTAAGTGAATAAGGTTACTAGAGTAGCAAAGTTAGTCTCAAGCTAGCCAAGCAATATAGCACCCCTCATGATTAGTGCTAGTGCTAAAATACTAAAACTTGACTACTCTAGATGGGAACATATGACTTGAATTGAATTTGAAACCTTGGAATGATGAATCATTCCATTGAATGATTTGAAGAGGAATGTGAACAAGAGAAGATAGTGATTTTTGATTATAAACCTGATGTTGGTATGAATGCGATACCTTTCCAATTTTGAGTACCCCCACAATACCTGATTATGGGTAGGGCTTAACTGGAAATTTATACATCTTAGTATGGGTTCCCTCTGAACACACATCATAGGGGTTATGCCGAGGCTGCCTCCGTTGTTGAGAAATGATGTGAATTGAGGTGAATTGTACGGCCAAGCCTCGTGCGGTTCCCTGAGTTGACGCTTGGTCTTCACCGGGAGGCCAAGCTCATGGGGAGAGGTGCTCATACTAGGGTTTGTAAGTGAAAGGTTATGGTTGATGATCCGCGTACTGTGTTACGATGATTCGGGGTAATCCCGACGGATGAAATCAAATGTTGTGGCACAAGTGTGCTACCTCTGCAGAGTGTAAATCTATTCGAATAGCCGTGTCCACGGTTACGGATGGTTGGAAAGGCCATACAGTTTCCGGTGTGAGATTTTGAAAATATTGGTGAAATGAATGGTGACTTGTTGAATTACAACAAATGTTGTGGGAATGACACTAATGTTCCCACTTGAGTTAGTTAGTACATGAATAAGGCTTTGCTCAAATACTTGTGAACTAAATTTGGCTTTATGCAAATTAAACTAGAGCTTAGCACCCCTTACTAAAATTGTAGCACTTACATTAGTGTTAGTTTGCAAGTACTTAAAGTACTTACGGCTTTGTCCTTGGCTATTCAAATGGCCAGAGTATGAAGATGAACAGAACTACCATGGAGATGACCAGCAGGACGCCTACGACAACTAGGAGTTTTCTGACGTCAAGCGTTGGCCTGTGGACTAGAGAGTCCCTTTATCTTTACGCTTCTGCTATGAACTTGTGTTTGTTCGTTGATCGATAGATCAACTATTTGTGTAATATGGATCATGTGATTCAAGTTGTAAGACAATATGGTTTGTAATAAATGATGACTATGATATTCGACTATTATGCCTCGCAACAACATTATCCTGGGATTGCGATGAATGACATAATAGGCATCCGGACTTAAAAATCCGGGTGTTGACACATCTAGCCAGTGTCATGCGTTGGTCATGTCCAATACTGCCGACCCGGCTGCAGTGGAGCAGTTGGTGGAGACCAAGGTCAAGTTATTTGGAGTTCCCCCTCCCTTCCGCTATGTCGACCGTCTCCGGGTGGGGGCTAGGGAGCTGGGCAGGCCCCTTTCAGTGGATGAGAACTCGTTGAACAATGCTGATGGCCCCGTCCGCATGTCCATTGGTTGTCGGGCCCCTATGCAACTCCCAGAATACTTCATGTTGTTCGTGACCGCTGGGATGGACGTCGGGGCTGCCATGCTAGCAAGGAGCCGCAAAGCCTAGCGCCAAAGAATCCGGGTAAAGCGACGGGGGCCAGTCGAAAATCAGTTCCTCTTGAACCAATGTCGCCTTGCACCGACAAGGAAATGATGTTGACAACTCTGCCAAAGACGGTGTTCTCCCACTATGGTTCGAATCGCACTAAGGATGGTGACATTTTCCCCATGGTTGCACAAATCGTCGCCTCGGCCTCCTTGCCCTGCACTAACACAGAGGAGGAATCTACACATGAAAGTGAACCCTTGATCTCACTATCCATTTCTGAGCTTTGCACACCAGGGGGTGGGGCACCACGGGCCAAAGCTACGTGACTCCGGGCAAGGCGATGGCCCTCTCTGAGGATGAGAAGATGGAGATTGGCTGGCAAAGCCCGACACCTGCCGCGAGGGAGGAGGAGAGACTCAGGGAGAAGGAAAGGAGAATAAAGAGCAATAACGATCGCACCTACAAAGTCCGCAACCCTGGTGTAAGGATACATTGCCCATATGTGTGGTTTTGGTAATTAATGACAACCCCTATGGTCTAATGTTTTCATTGAGTTTATATGAAGGAATATTCCATAGGTACTACTTGTAGTCCATGTGTTGGATTCAAGTATGGATGCCATGAAGATAAAGATATACCTTGAGTATTGGCATCATGATCATCGATTTGAAGACATATATGTGATATGATCAAGAAGAAGAAATGAAGATGGAGTTCCTATGTGGAACTCAATATTAGCCATGCTCTAGCTTATGTGTTAAGCAATGAATGATCAATATCTTGAGTGTTTGATTCCAAGTGAAGAATTCAAGACATGGCTCTAAGTCGGTGTCATGATAGTCTCATGAGTATAGTTATGGTTGACTAAGATGTAGAGCATGCAACCTAATGAAGAGTTCTTTATACACCTCAAGATAAAATGATAAAGCATGAGAAGATACAAGGTTGACCAATACAAAGAGTGAAGAATAAGATTCAAGTTTGGTCAACACATGAAGCATGAAGAATGTGCCACATGAAGTCATGTGGTATGGTAAGCCTTGTCAATTATGCTTTATGAACTAACCCATCATATATGTGCCCTTGTGTTGTCTATGTGGGTTAGGTATCTTTCCATGGGCATGCATCCAAAGTGAGATTTAATATAGCCCATAAGAGGATGACATCAAGTGGTGATCGTCATCAAGGTTGAGTTGGGCAAGTCCAAGTTGAGCATCTCAAGAGGATCATATACTTGAAGCTTGCCATCCATTTGGTGATAATGGACATGTGAAGATGTGCATCAATGGAGCTTTTCCATCATGATGTATGGGGGGGCATTTGTGAGTCTTCGCGAAGTAACGATGATCAAGTGAGGCATTCCGGCTTGAGTGGAGCTTGAAGAGTTATCATCAAGATCAAGCGGGATGCGCAAGGCAAAGGTATGGTCTTGCTAGGTTTTCCTTTTACCGGTCTCAAGGTGGTTGTTGGGAGACCGGGTTATAGGATAGTTAGACGCACTATCAAGAGGGGCTTTCGGTTGGATAACTTGATCACATTGTCTTAGGAAGCTCAACCATTTGCATACTTTGCATATCCCTATTACTTCTTGGTGTTTCTATGTGTGAGGTTCTTGAGCTTGTTGCTAGCTTTACAACAAGTCCAAGTTCATCGAAAACGGAATCCGCATGCATCTTCTATTGCGTTTTCGACTTTGGACGACTTCACTGTTTCTTAACGGTGGGAGACTCCCTCTCTAGAATCATCTAAAAAATATGTGAGGAGTCTCCATATTTGTCGCTATCTTTCCAACAAAATTGGTTTCATGTCAATTGGAGTTTGGGAGCATTTTCTATTTTAAAGAAAAAGAAAAGGTTTTTCAGGGGTCCCGAAATCCGGTCTCCGGCCCGGCCTGCCGAGTGCTGCTGCCAGCCAGTCCGGCACACAGCCCGGCATGCCGAGTGCTGCTACCGGGTGGGCCGGCATCTGGCTTGGCCCACCGGGTACGGTGCCGACCGGCCCAGCCTCCTGGTCAGCCCAGCCTCTGGCCCGGCCTACCGAGTGCTGCTGCCGGGCAGCCCGGCCTCTGGCCCGGCCTGCCGGGTAGGCTACTGAAATTCCTGGCACCAGGTCCGTCCCTGCCGAGCTGTCTGCCGGGTTGCCTGACTTTGCCTCAAACGACTAGTTTTCTCAGCCCGACTTTTTCCCCAACGGTTATATTCTCTCTTACACTATAAATAGGCCTTCTTCCACCTTGGGCTGGGTAAGTTCTTCCACCCTCTCTCCTACATTGTTTACTTTGAAGAACTTGCCCTATCTCTTGATTCCCCCCATGATTCTTGCTCATTCTTGAGGGATCTAAGAGAGGAGATCTAGATCTACAATCCCCACCAATCTATTTCTCCTCTAGGTGAGGGGAACCTTTTGGATCTAGATCTTGGAGTCATTTGTTGATTTCCTCCTTTGTTCTTCCTCTCTAATCTCATCCTAGCATTTGTTGCTTTGGTGGGATTTGAGTGTGAAGGACTTGAACACCTTTGGTGTTCTTGCTTTGCATCATTGCATAGTGTTGAGCTCTCCACCACGATTAGTTCGAGTGAGAGACCGTGAGCTTGTTACTCTTGGAGGGTAACTGATACGTCTCAAACGTATCTATAATTTCTTATGTTCCATGCTACTTTTATGATGATACTCACATGTTTTATACACATTATATGTCATTATTATGCATTTTCCGGCACTAACCTATTGACGAGATGCCGAAGAGCCGATTGCTTGTTTTCTCGCTGTTTTTGGTTTCAGAAGTCCTAGTAAGGAAATATTCTCGGAATTGGACGAAATCAACGCCCAGGGGCTTATTTTTCCACGAAGCTTCCAGAAGACCGAAAGGGAAACGAAGTGGGGCGACGAGGCAGCCACACAATAGGGCGGCACGACCAGGGCTTGGGCCGCGTGGCCCTAGCATGTGGGCCCCTCGTGGCGCCCCCTGACCTACCTCTTCGCCTACTTAAAGTCTTCGTCGCGAAACCCCCAGTACCGAGAGCCACGATACGGAAAACCTTCCAGAGACACCGCCGCCGCCAATCCCATCTCGGGGGATTCAGGAGATCGCCTCCGGCACCCTGCTGGAGAGGGGAATCATCTCCCGGAGGGCTCTTCATCGCCATGATTGCCTCTGGATCGATGTGTGAGTAGTTCACCCCTGGACTATGGGTCCATAGCAGTAGCTAGATGGTCGTCTTCTCCTCATTGTGCTATCATGTTAGATTTTGTGAGCTGCCTATCATGATCAAGATCATCTATTTGTAATGCTACATGTTGTGTTTGTTGGGATCCGATGAATATTGAATACTATGTCAAGTTGATTATCAATCTATCATATATGTTGTTTATGTTCTTGCATGCTCTCCGTTGCTAGTAGAGGCTCTTGCCAAGTTGATACTTGTAACTCCAAGAGGGAGTAATTATGCTCGATAGTGGGTTCATGCCTCCATTGAATCTGGGACGAGTGATGTAAAGTTTTAAGGTTGTGGATGTGCTGTTGCCACTAGGGATAAAACATCGATGCTTTGTCTAAGGATATTTGTGTTGATTACATTACGCACCATACTTAATGCAATTGTCCGTTGTTTGCAACTTAATACCGGAAGGGGTTCGGATGATAACCCGAAAGTGGACTATTTAGGCATAGATGCATGCTGGATAGCGGTCTATGTACTTTGTCGTAATGCCCTGATTAAATCTCATAGTACTCATCATGATATATGTATGTGCATTGTTATGCCTTCTTTATTTGTCAATTGCCCAACTGTAATTTGTTCACCCAGCATGCTATTTATCTTATGGGAGAGACACCGCTAGTGAACTGTGGACACCGGTCCATTCTTTACATCTGAAATACAATCTACTGCAATTGTTCTTTACTGTTCTACGCAAACAAACATCATTTTCCACACTATACAATTAATCCTTTGTTACAGCAAGCCGGTGAGATTGACAACCTCACTGTTACGTTGGGGCAAAGTACTTTGATTGTGTTGTGCAAGTTCCACGTTGGCGCCGGAATCCCTGGTGTTGCGCCGCACTACACTTCGCCGCCATCAACCTTCAACGTGCTTCTTGGCTCCTCCTGGTTCGATAAACCTTGGTTTCTTTCTGAGGGAAAACTTCCTACTGTACACATCACACCTTCCTCTTGGGGTTCCCAACGGACGTGTGTTAATTGCACGCATCAAGCACTTTTTCTGGCGCCGTTGCCGGGGAGATCAAGACACGCTGCAAGGGGAGTCTCCACTTCCAATCTCTTTACTTTGTTTTTGTCTTGCTTTATTTTATTTACTACTTTGTTTGCTGCACTAAAACAAAATACAAAAAAATTAGTTGCTAGCTTTACTTTATTTACTATCTTGTTTGCGTTCTCCATATTAAAAAAACACAAGAAAATTAGTTACTTGCATTTACTTTATTTAGTTTGCTTTATTTACTACTGTTAAAATGAATACTCCTGAAAACACTAAGTTGTGTGACTTCACAAACACTAATAATAATGATTTCCTATGCACACTTATTGCTGCACCTGCTACTACAATGAGAATTCTTTGAAATTAAACCTGCTTTACTGAATCTTGTCATGAGAGAGCAATTTTCTGGTGTTAGTTCTGATGATGCTGCTGCCCATCTTAATAATTTTGTTGAACTTTATGAAATGCAAAAGTATAAGGATGTAGATGGTGACATTATAAAATTAAAATTGTTTCCTTTCTCCTTAAGAGGAAGAGCTAAAGATTGGTTGCTATCTTTGCCTAAGAATAGTATTGATTCATGGACTAAATGTAAAGATGCTTTCATTGGTAGATATTATCCTCCTGCTAAAATTATATCTTTGAGAAGTAGCATAATGAATTTTAAGCAATTGGAAAATGAACATGTTGCTCAAGCATGGGAAAGAATGAAATCTTTGGTAAAGAATTGCCCAACCCATGGACTGACTACTTGGATGATCATCCAAACCTTCTATGCAGGATTGAATTTTTCTTTGCGGAACCTATTGGATTCAGCTGCTGGAGGTACCTTTATGTCCATCACTTTGGGGTGGCAACAAAGCTTCTTGATGATATGATGGTCAATTACTCTGAATGGCACACGGAAAGAGCTCCACAAGGTAAGAAGGTAAATTCTGTTGAAGAAACCTCCTCCTTGAGTGATAAGATTGATGTGATTATGTCTATGCTTGTGAATGGTAGATCTAATGTTGATCCAAATAATGTTCCTTTAGCTTCATTGGTTGCTCAAGAAGAAAATGTTGATGTGAACTTCATTAAAAGTAATAATTTCAACAACAATGCTTATAGGAATAATTCTGGTGACAACTATAAGCCATATCCTTCTGCTAATAGTAATGGTTATGGTAATTCTTATGGGAATTCTTACAACAATAATAGGAGTGTACCCCCTGGTCTTGAAGCCATGCTTAAAGAATTTATTAGTACACAAACTGCTTTTAACAAATCTGTTGAGGAAAAGCTTGATAAAATTGATATTCTTGCTTCTAAGGTTGATAGACTTGCCTCTGATGTTGATCTTTTAAAATTGAAAGTTATGCCTAATAAGGATAATGATAATAAGATTGTTACTACAGCAAATGACATCCAAGTTAGAATTAATGAGAATATAAGATTGATAGCTGAATTGCATGCTAGGTGGGATAGAGAAGAAAATGAAAAACTTGCTAAAGAGAATAATGTAGCTAAAGTTTGGACTATTACCACCACTAGTAATTATAATGATTCACATGTTGCTACACCTCCTACTATTAATGGTAATATAATTGGTGTTGGCAATGTTTCTACTCCTAGTGCAAAGCGTGCAAAATTACCTGAAACTGCTGAAACTGCTTGTGATAAAACTGCTGAAATTTTTTCCAACATTGGGGACAATGATCCCATTGCTGTAGATCATAATGGTTTAGATTTTGATGATTGTCACATCTCTGAAGTTATAAAATTCTTACAAAAACTTGCTAGAAGTCCCAACGCTAGTGCTATAAACTTGGCCTTTACAAAACATATTACAAATGCTCTCATAAAAGCTAGAGAAGAGAAACTAAAACTTGAAACTTTATTCCTAGGAAGTTAGAAGATGGTTGGGAGCCCATCATTAAGATGAGGGTCAATGATTTTGATTGTAATGCTTTATGTGATCTTGGTGCAAGTATTTCTGTTATGCCTAAGAAAACCTATGATATGCTTGACTTGCCACCATTGAAAAATTGTTATTTGGATGTTAATCTTGTTGATAATGCTATAAAGAAACCTTTGGGGAGGATTGATAATGTTCGCATTATGGTTAACAATAACCTTGTCCCCGTTGATTTTGTTGTCTTGGATATTGAATGCAATGCATCTTGTCCCATCATTTTGGGAAGACCTTTTCTTCGAACTGTTGGTGCTACCATTGATATGAAGGAAGGTAATATTAAATATCAATTTCCTCTCAAGAAAGGTATGGAACACTTCCCTAGAAAAAAATGAAGTTACCTTATGATTCTATTATTAGAACAAATTATGATGTCGATGCTTCATCTCTTGATAATACTGATTCACACTTTCTGCGCCTAGCTGAAAGGCGTTAAAGAAAAGCGCTTATGGGAGAATACCCATTATTTTACTTCTGCACTTTGTTTTATATTTGAGTATTGGAAGTTGTTACTACTGTAGTAACCTCTCCTTATCTTTATTTTATTGCATTGTTGTGCCAAGTAAAGTCTTTGATAGTAAAGTCAATACTAGATTTGGATTATCGCGCGGAACAGATTTCTTGCTGTCACGAATTTGGGCAGGGTTCTCTGTAGGTAACTCAGAAAAATCTTCCAATTTACGCGCGTGATCCTCAGATACGTACGCAACTTTCATTCAATTTGAGCATTTTCATCTGAGCAAGTTAAGTGCCTCTGGAAAATTCGTCTTTACGGACTGTTCTGTTTTGACAGATTCTGCCTTTTATTTCGCATTGCCTGTTTTGCTATGTTTGATGGATTTCTTTGTTCCATTAACTTTCAGTAGCTTTGTGCAATGTTCAGAAGTGTTAAGAATGATTATGTCACCTCTGAATGTATGCGTTTTCAATTATGCACTAACCCTCTAATGAGTTTGTTTCGAGTTTGGTGTGGAGGAAGTTTTCAAGGGTCAAGAGAGGAGGATGATATACTATGATCAAGAAGAGTGAAAAGTCAAAGCTTGGGGATGCCCCCGTGGTTCATCCCTGCATATTTCAAGAAGACTCAAGCATCTAAGCTTGGGGATGCCCAAGGCATCCCCTTCTTCATCGACAACTTATCAGGTCACCTCTAGTGAAACTATATTTTTATTCAGTCACATCTTATGTGCTTTGCTTGGAGCGTCTTTTTGTTTTTTTTGTTTTGTTTGAATAAAATCGGATCCTAGCATTCCTTGTTTGGGAGAGAGACACGCTCCGCTGTTGCATATGAACACATGTGTTCTTAGCTTTATTCTTAATGTTCAATGCGAAGGTTGAACTACTTCGTTCATTGATATATGGTTGGAAACGGAAAATGCCGCATGTGGTAAATGGTATAATGTCTTGAATAATTTGATACTTGGCAATTGTTGTGCTCATATAGATCATGTTTAAGCTCTCGCATCATGTACTTTGCACCTATTAATGAATAACTACATAGAGCTTGTTAAAATTTGGTTTGCATGATTGGTCTCTCTAAGTCTAGATATTTTCTGGTTGAGGTGTTTGAACAACAAGGAGACGATGTAAAGTCTTATAATGCTTACAATATGTTCATATGTGAGTCTTGCTGTACCATTTTATACTTGAGTTTGCTTCAAACAACCTTGCTAGCCTAGCCTTGTATTGAGAGGAATTCTTCTCGTGCATCCAAATCCTTGAGCCAAAAACTATGCCATTTGTGTCCACCATACCTACCTACCACATGGTATTTCTCCGCCATTCCAAAGTACATTACTTGAGTGCTACCTTTAAAACTTCTATTCTTTGCCTTTACAATACATAGCTCATGGGGAAATAGCCTTAAAAACTATTGTGGTGAAGAATATGTACTTATGTATCTTATTTCTTAATAAGTTGCTTGTTGAGCGGTAACCATGTTTCTGGGGACGCCATCAACTTTTACCTTTGTTGAATATCATGTGAGTTGTTATGCATGTTCGTCTTGTCTGAAGTAAGAGCGATTTTCATGATCAAATGGTTTGAGTATGCATATTGTTAGAGAAGAACATTTGGCCGCTAACTAAAGCCATGAATCATGGTGGAAGTTTCAGTTTGGACACAAAACCTCAATCTCTTATGAGAATATTAACTGTTGTTGAATGCTTATGCATTAAAGAGGAGTCCATTATTTGTTGTCTATGTTGTCCCGGTATGGATGTCTAAGTTGAGAATAATCAAAAGCGAGAAATCCAATGCGAACTTTCTCCTTAGACCTCTGTACAGAGCGGCATAGAGGTACCCCTTTGTGACACTTGGTTGAAACATATGTTATGCAATGATAATCCGTGTTAATCCAAGCTAATTAGGACAAGGTGCGAGCACTATTAGTATTCTATGCATGAGGCTTGCAACTTATAGGATGTCTTATACTTAACACATATGCTTTATTACTACCGTTGACAAAATTGTTTCTATGTTTTCAAAATGAAAAGCTCTAGCACAAAAATAGTAATCCATGCTTCCTCTCGCGAAGGGCCTATCTTCTACTTTATTGTTGAGTCAGTTTACCTATTCTTTCTATCTTAGAAGCAAACACTTGTGTAAACTGTGTGCATTGATTCTTACATGTTTACCTATTGCACTTGTTATATTACTTTGTGTTGACAATTATCCATGATATATATGTTGAAGTTGAAAGCAACCGCTGAAACTTATATCTTCTTTTGTGTTGCTTCAATACCTTTACTTTGAATTTATTGCTTTATGAGTAACTCTTATGCAAGTCTTATTGATGCTTGTCTTCAAAGTATTATTCATGAAAAGTCTTTGCTATATGATTCATTTGTTTACTCATTATCTTCATCATTGCTTCGAATCGCTGCATTCATCTCATATGCTTTACAATAGTATTGATCAAGATTATGATAGCATGTCACTTCAGAAATTATCTTTGTTATCGTTTACCTACTCGAGGGCGAGTAGGAACTAAGCTTGGGGATGCTTGATACGTCTCAAATGTATCTATAATTTCTTATGTTCCATGCTACTTTTATGATGATACTCACATGTTTTATACACATTATATGTCATTATTATGCATTTTCCGGCACTAACCTATTGACGAGATGCCAAAGAGCTAGTTGTTGTTTTCTGCTGTTTTTGGTTTCAGAAATCCTAGTAAGGAAATATTCTCGGAATTTGACGAAATCAACGCCCAGGGGCTTAATTTTCCACGAAGCTTCCAAAAGACCGAAAGGGAAACAAAGTGGGGCAACGAGGCGGCCACACAACAGGGCGGCGCGGCCAGGGCTTGGGCCGCGCGGCCCTAGCGTGTGGGCCCCTCGTGGCGCCCCCTGACCTACCTCTTCGCCTACTTAAAGTATTCGTCGCGAAACCCCCAGTACCGAGAGCCACGATACGGAAAACCTTCCAGAGACGCCGCCGCTGCCAATCCCATCTCGGGGGATTCCGGAGATCACCTCCGGCACCCTGCCGGAGAGGGGAATCATTTCCCGGAGGGCTCTTCATCGCCATGATCGCCTCCGGATCGATGTGTCAGTAGTTCACCCCTGGACTATGGGTCCATAGCAGTAGCTAGATGTTCTTCTTCTCCTCATTGTGCTATCATGTTAGATCTTGTGAGCTGCCTATCATGATCAAGATCATCTATTTGTAATGCTACATGTTGTGTTTGTTGGGATCCGATGAATATTGAATACTATGTCAAGTTGATTATCAATCTATCATATATGTTGTTTATGTTCTTGCATGCTCTCCACTGCTAGTAGAGGCTCTGGCCAAGTTGATACTTGTAACTCCAAGAGGGAGTAATTATGCTCGATAGTGGGTTCATGCCTCCATTGAATCTGGGACAGTGACAGAAAGTTCTAAGGTTGTGGATGTGGTTGTTGCCACTAGGGATAAAACATCGATGCTTTGTCTAAGGATATTTGTGTTGATTACATTACGCACCATACTTAATGCAATTGTCTGTTGTTTGCAACTTAATACCGGAAGGGGTTCGGATGATAACCTGAAAGTGGACTATTTAGAGGCATAGATGCATGCTGGACAGCGGTCTATGTACTTTGTCGTAATTCCCTGATTAAATCTCATAGTACTCATCATGATATATGTATGTGCATTGTTATGCCTTCTTTATTTGTCAATTGCCCAACTATAATTTGTTCACCCAACATGCTATTTATCTTATGGGAGAGACATCGCTAGTGAACTGTGGACCCTGGTCCATTCTTTACATCTGAAATACAATCTACTGCAATTGTTCTTTACTGTTCTTCACAAACAAACATCATTTTCCACACTATACAATTAATCCTTTGTTACAGCAAGCCGGTGAGATTGACAACCTCATTGTTACGTTGGGGCAAAGTACTTTGATTGTGTTGTGCAGGTTCCACGTTGGCGCCGGAATCCCTGGTGTTGCGCCGCACTACACTTCGCCGCCATCAACCTTCAACGTGCTTCTTGGCTCCTCCTGGTTCGATAAACCTTGGTTTCTTTCTGAGGGAAAACTTGCTACTGTACGCATCACACCTTCCTCTTGGGGTGCCCAACAGACGTGTGTTAATTGCACGCATCAGTGACCTCCTAGTTGGCTTGGTGGCTGTCCTGGTGACCTCTTCGTGGAAGATTGTGAAACCATAAGGAAATGGCCATTACCCATCGTGGGTTTGGCTCGGAGAATAGGGTGAGCCTTCGTGGCATTGGGGAATCCTTCGTGGGACCTCCACCCCTCCAAATGTGACGTACCTTATTGCAAAGGAAGGGAACACGGGAATACATCCTCGTCTCCGCGTGCCTCGGTTATTTCTATATCCGAGCTTACTTTCCTTGTGATATCCATCGTGCTTGAAGTATATATATCTTGCTATCACTTGTGCTACATATATCTTGTGCCTATCTTGCTTAGCTCTAGTTGTTGTTGTTGCACTTAGGTGAGCCTAGCATATTTAGGATTTGTACTTGTAAAATAAACGTTAGTTTAATTCCGCATTCTTACAAGCCAAATCTGTAAGAGTTTTTTAAAATGCCTATTCACCCCCCCTCTTGGCGACATCTCGTCCTTTCACCTAGCTTGGTTGCGGTAGCTACGCACCTTGAGTTCTCTGATGACAATAACCTGGCCTCGAAGCTGGTGCGCGAACAACTACAGGGAGGGAAAGTCATCCCGAAGCTGGCAGCGATGGTGGCAAGGGCTCCAAGGAGCCGTGCATCGCCGGTGGAGGCTTCTCGCAAGACCGCTCGCGGTCGCGGACAAGGTCTCACGGAAGGGCCAGTTCTGGAGCACACGATGCGTGCAGCGGCTGATAAGGACCCAGGTAACTCCAAATCGATATCCTCCTTTGCTGTCTTGCAAGATTCTTCATCCGAAATTTTGCTTTCTGTTGCCAAGGACAGTTGTGTTGTTTTTCCTTCGGCAGCTGGTAGTCCCCTTGAGGTGCTTTCTTTGATTCGTGCAAAAGAGCTGGCCCAGGCCGAATTGGCGCTGGCCCGACATAAAATTGAGGCACAATTCGCTATGGAGAAGGAGGTAGCAGAGGCTGTGAAACTTGCTGAGCGGGCTGCTGAGGATGGGGAGGCGCCTCCTGTACCAGAAGGGTCTGGCACAGGAGACCCCGGTACCCAAGGGCCAAAGAAATGCAAAGAAGGTGGTTATCCTGGGAACAAGACCACGAACCCGCCAATCACGGGCAAAAGGACTAGTGTCCTGATGCGGTGTCTTTTCTGGAACATCCGGGGGTTCGACTGTAGTGGCGCCGGACCCTTTTGAAGGAATACCCCCGCAATCATCATATCTATGTGGTATGCTTACAAGAGACTTTCAACAAGACTTCACGGACCAGGATCTCCGTACATTCGAAGTTGGGGAAAAGTTCTTCTGGTGCTGGCTTCCAGCAAAGGACGATCGGGAGGCATGTTGATTGGCTTCAGGGATAGTTGCTTTGAGATTGGTAATATTGACATGGGGAAATACTTTCATAGTGTCACGGTCCTTTGGCGTGTGGGAAAACATAAGCTCGAGATCATGGGGATCTACGGGCCTGCGGATCACTCTTACTCTAGGGAGTTCTTAGCTGAAATTAGTAGTAAGATCAATGGCTCGAACGAGCCCCTCATTATGGGTGGGGACTTCAATCTTATTCGAAGTAAAAAGGATAAAAATAATGACATAATCAACTGGGCTAGACTCAACATGTTCAATGAGGCGATCAACGATTGGGCTGTTAGGGAGATACCTCGCACCGGGGCGAGATTTATCTGGACAAACAAACGGCTCAACCATGTGCAGAGTGTCCTGGACAGAGTTTTTATCTCGCCTTTGCTGCAACCTAGGTTCCTTCTTTGCTCGGTTTTCGCGGAAACTAGCCTGGGCTCCGACCAAACTCCCCTGATTCTTGATACAGGGGACGACTTCTTTTTCAAAACAAGGTGGTTTGAAACTGAGGGCTTCCATCAATTACTATCCCAGGTATGGGATTACCTAGGATCGCAAATTGGTGGCAGAGACATCCTGGACTGGTGGCAGGGTATGAGTGGCGGCCTGCGCCAATATCTTAGGGGCTAGAGTAAGAATATTGGGAAGGAACAACGCGCCCTCAAGTTGCAGCTGTTGGGATAGATTAAGCAACTAGATGAGGAAGCGGACTTGGAAGGCCTCGAGGAAGAGGGCTGGGGCTTCTGTTATCACCTCGACGATCAACTCATAAATATCTACAAATTGGAAGAGGAATATTGGAGACAGAGAGGTCGAGTGCGTTGGTCTTTCCAAGGGGATGCAAACACCACGTATTTCTATGTTGTGGCAAACGGGCGTAGAAGGAAGTGTATGATCTCCACCCTTACAGTGGACGCTGGGCCTATCTCGGACAAGAGATTGATACAAGATCATATTTACTCGTTCTATAGGGAGCTGTTGGGTTCGGAATCTATACGGCTCTGCGGTATTGCCCAGAATGCGTGGGACACTTCACCGTGGGTTTCCGCCGCAGAAAACCTGCACTTAGCACTTACCTTCTCGAAGGAGGAACTTGAGGAAGTGGTGAAAGAAATTAAAACCGACACGGCACCAGGCCCGGATGGTTTCCCAGTTGCCTTTTTCCAACGTTGCTGGTCGCTGGTAAAACAAGGGGTTTTACACATTCTCAACGATTTCATCCTTGTGAGGATTGATATCGCTCGCCTCAACTTTGGAGTTCTCTCACTAATCCCTCAAGTGTCGGGTGCTGATAAGATCACCCAGTACATGCCAATTGCTCTCATAAACGTGATTTTCAAGATAGTATCCAAGCATTTTGCCTCAAAACTTGATCCAATTGCACATCGAGTCATCAGCCAGAACCAGACTGCCTTCATTAAAGGCAGATTTATGCTCGACGGGGCGATGGCTTTGCAGGAAATTATCCATGAGATGAAAAGCAAGAAGCTAGGGGACATTTTTCTTAAACTTGATTTTGAAAAGGCCTATGACAGAGTCAATTGGGATTTCTTGACTGAGGTCCTGCGGGCGAAGGGCTTTGATGGTGGCACAGTGCACAGAATCCTGCAGCTGATTACCGGTGGATATACCGCTATTTCCATCAATGGGGAGGCCGACCCTTTCTTCCGCAATAAAAGGGGATTGCGACAAGGGGACCCCTTCTCGCCTTTATTATTCAACTTCATGGTAGAAGCTTTGTCCATCATGCTATCCAAAGCCTGCAAAGCTGGTCACATTTCTGGGGTCGTGCCACATTTGATACCCGGGGGGGTTCACGCCTGCAATATGCCGACGACACTTTAATCCTTATTCAGTACGACGAGCGACAAGTCATAAACCTGAAATTCCTTCTCATGTGCTTTGAAGAGATGTCCGGGCTTAAAATTAACTATCACATGAGTGAGGTGATTGTCATGGGTCAATCTGTTGAGATTCAGCATAGGGTGGCTGACATGCTCAACTGCAAGCTAGGGGCTTTCCCTTTTGTGTACCTAGGTCTCCCCATCTCGGACCGCAAACTTACCTTAGATCAGTGATTGTTTCTGGTTAGAATATTAGGTTTAAAGATTGAAACTTGGTTGGGGAGATTCCTTTCCTCGAGAGGAAGGTTGATTCTCTCCAACTCTTGTCTGGGTAGCCTTCCAATGTTTGCTATGGGGCTCTTCTTGCTCCAGGACGGATTTCACTCGAAATTCGACTCGCACCGCTCGCGGTTCTTTTGGGAAGGCGCGGGGCCGAAACGTAAATACCAGTTAGTGAATTGGCATGCAATTTGTAGACCAAAGGAGGCAGGAGGTCTAGGCTTACTCAATTCCAGGAAAATGAACAATGCTCTTATGCTTAAATGGATTTGGGAATTGTACCAGGGGGCATGCCTTGTGGGCACAACTTATTAGAGCCAAGTATGTGGCGGCGACCGACATTTTCTCTAGCTCCGGAGTGGGGGCTCTCCGTTTTGGAAAGCTTGCACAAAATCAAGCACTTCTTCAAGTTAGGGGCCAAACACATGGTGCGTGATGGGAATCGCACTATGTTTTGGCTCGATCTTTGGGTGGGGCAGAGGCCTCTTAAAGACACTTTCCCTACCATGTTCAATATATGTGACAACCAACAACTGTCTGTCACCTCGGCCTGTGCGGACGTCTCGGTGCTCCGGTTCCGTAGATCTTTTGACTTAGAGTCCCGGAAAGAATGGGCGAACTTGCAACACATCCTCCTGGAGACCCAACTATGCACTGGTGACGACAATATTGCCTGGAACCTCGAGCCCATGGGTTGCTACTCGGTGTCATCTATGTATAATAAGCTGTCTGAGGGACGTCGGTTGCCCATGCGAGGGATGTTTGGGCAGCCAAACTCCCCCTTAAGATCCGTATATTTACTTGGCAACTTATTTTGGATCGTCTACCTTCTAGTCAACTCGTTGCTTCCAGATTTGGCCTGACGACAGGGTGTTGTGCTCTCTGTGATGCGCCAAAAGATGCCAACCATATTTTCTTTACTTGTTCTCTGGCAAGGTTTATGTGGAGTGTGGTGGGACAGGTTCTCGAATGTCGCTGGTCTCCCACCTCCTTTGCTTAGTTTTTTGTCATTGTCTCTAGTTTCTCGGGTCGCCCTCGTCGTCTTATTTGGACTTTATTTGCGGCACAAAGTTGGGCGCTTTCGCATGTTCGCAACAAGCATGTTTTTGAATCTAGGGTGATCTCTAAACTTGCTAATCTGCTTTATAAAACTATTGTCATCTTGCAGTTGTGGGCGCCCCTCGCAAAGCCCCAAGACAAAGCAAACCTTCTAGAGATGATAAGGCAACTAAGACTTACACATGCGGGAATGGTGGCAAATGAGCATTAGAGAGTCCTGGAGTTTCATGCTGCTCTTCCTCAAGATGGTGGTCTTCACTTTGAGCATGGCCGGGACATCGATGTTTCATCTTATGTTTTGTTTGTCTGTCTTCTTGGCTAAGATGTAGGCCTCAACATTATAACCGTACCATGTTCTAAACCTAAGGGATTTATTAATTTAAAGTCGGGCACTAGACGCCGTTTATCTAAAAAAAATGAAGATAAATAGTAGAAAAAATTGAGAGGGACGCACCGCTGGCTCTAGGCATCGAATCGCCATGTTTGTCCATGAAGAAATAGTTGGAGGAGGGCTCCACATCCACCACCACCTGGTCATCCTCCTCGCGAGGATGATGATGGAGAAGCTGGAGCGCGGGACCAAATAGGTCGGGAGGGAACCGGAAGTTTGTAGATCACGGGGGAAGCGGATGTCTGGAAGCGCAAGGCGGGGCCAGACTTGCTCGTCGACTGATAACATCGCGACGCTTGCCTAGGGTTTCGTTGCCGGCGGCGGTGGTCGTTGGGATTGGGTTCAAGTTTGGGAAAAGGATGAACAAGGGGGCGAGCAAAACGGTGTGGCTTTTGCATGTGGTTGCGGGAATGCTTGATCGACTTAAGATTACGGAAAGGAATAATTGTGTCCATTTAAAAAAGAGGAATAGTTTTGCCGACTATTGGGCCCAGTGGGCCTGATTTATACAAGGATTAAGTATATTTTTTCCCCTCAAATCTTAGGGATTGGATAGAATGATGGGATTTGTAGCATAGAAAACAAAAAATTCCTACCGCAAGAACGAAACACAAGCCAAGATCTAATCTAGAAGACGGTAGCAACGAGGGGATCACGAGACTAACCCTTGAAGATTTCCAAAGCCTACGAGATTAGATCTCGTTGTTGCAGAAGATGATCACTTGCCGCTTTCAAAAGCGCGTAGAAGATCTTGATGGTGCCACAATCGGGCAGCACCTCCATACTCGGTCACACGTACGGTGTTGATGAAGACGACGTCCTCCTCCCCGTTCCAGCGGGCAGCGGAAGTAGTAGATCCTCCTCGGAATCCCGACAGCACGACGGCGTGGTGGCGGTGGTGGTGGAGATCTCCGGCAGGGCTTCGCCTATGCGCTGCGGGAGAGATATGTGGAGGAGGGGCGCTAGGGTTTGGGGAGAGAGGGGGTCTCACTACAAGGAAAAGGCCTATTGCCGGCGCACCTATTTGGGCTACTGCCGGCGCACCAGAGCCCGCCGGTGCGAACGGGCCGGTGATAACTGGCTACTGCCGGCGCACCACCCTGTGCGCCGGCGGCAGGTCATCTACTGCCGGCGCACTAGCCTTGCTTCGCCGGCAAATGCATAGTTCCACTGGCGCACGTGCCGGTGCACCGGCAGTAGGGCTGCCAGCACTGGCGCGTGCCGGTAGTACTACTCGAAAATACAATGTTTATAGCTTTTTCCAGCGTATTACAATGTATATTTGCATATTTATATAGCAGTATATAACAGTTCATATTTATACAGCATTACATGCAATATGAGAAGCACATAGAGAGCCAAGTTTCATTTCGGTATCAATACACAAATAAGAAAGTCTCGTTTCGGAATGTTGATTCATACAACACATGTGCATATGCAACACCGAACGATGAAGTTTCACAAAGTTAGAAGTCTCGGTACATAGTCGTCACAAGTGTCGTCATACACCTCACAATGTAGGTCCTAACCTAAACTACAATCACATAGAACATGACCAACATGGTCACGATGACCATCATCACGAAGGCCATGGTCTTCATCCGGTTCCTCCTCATGTCCCTCATCTCTCCCGCTAGATAACGGGCGTATCTTCCTTCCGCCTCCACCCTAGTGGGGTATCCCTTGTAGCTGTTGCCGCTGAAACGGTGCACCTGTCTCCGACGAGTCCTCCCGTCGTCGTAGACTCCAGGAACGCTCCCCTTGTACACGACATATGTCGTCGGCATCTCCATGCACAAGACAAGTAAAACGTTAGTACCAATGCAATGAACAAGTGCCAACTCAAATAAGAGACAAGTAGTATGAACTAAATAGCATGTGCCTCATACTTTGTTGGTCGAAATAAATAATAACATATAGGGATGGGTCAGCGAGGCTAGGTAGGATGCACAATAGATTGATATTTGTGCCATCACACCAAGCCTCACTGGCCCCACCCCGGAGTGTACAAGTGACCAAACATTTTAATCATCGGCCAATGCAATTAAGAAGTGCGAACTAAAATAAAAGACAAGTAGTATGAATTAAATAGCATGCCTCATACTTTGTCGGTCGAAACAAATATTAACATCCAGGGATGGAGTCAGTGAGGCTAGGTAGGATGCACAATAGATTGATACATGTGGCCATCGCACCAAGGCTCACTGGCTCCACCCCCGAGTGTACGAGTGACCGAACATTCTAATCATCGGCGAACTCCAAATACGAGGCAAGTAGGGGTCGAGTAAATGCAAATAATTATTAAGGTATCTACGCCATAATCTTGAAATATATAGCAAAGTAAATGAAACTATAGACACATGTTCACATGCACATCCATACAACTAAATAAAAGAAACAAGTCGATTCTATGGGAATATATAGCAATTATTACAATACGGAAGTTCAAGGACATATCGTTCAAGCTTTAGCAATAGTGTTCCCGTCGTAGGATCAGGTTGTACGCCTAGGGGGGAATGGATGGCAGCCCTCAAGCGAGTTGAACGGCCTCTCATCACGCGACATCTCCAAGCGGAGTTCTATCTCATCATTAGGTGGTAGACCGTAGCCGTAGAAGAACTCGCCAGACCTACTGTTGACATCCTGCAGGATTATCGTGCAAATGAACTGTTGGATGCGACCCCAGTTCTTTCTAATCTCTCTATCAGGGGCATCCGCCATGTTTGCAAACCTGTTTCTGAGATTCTCTGGCAGCAACATGTCATCTGCGTACTTTATGTACTCCCGCATCCGAAGGATGGCGTACCACGCGTCCATCCCATTGTCTTGCGTCGACTTGCCTAAGGCAGGGGAAGTTGGTTGTGTGGGTTAAGACCAAGCCTCCTCGGGATTTCCTCTCTACTTTGAGGGGCTCGCATTGTTGGCGAAGCCGGTGAGAGCATCATTGAGAAGGGCCTTGATGTGGGTGTAGTCTTTCTTGTGGTCCCTACCCGAGTCGAGATAGACCGCATGCGAGTGTTGCGGGTGCACGACGATGAGGGTGCAGAACTTGTCTCTGCGGAAAACACACGGATTAACCTTTGGAAATGCAAATGGAGATATAGGATAGAATGGTGATGGGGGACTAGCGAGTGATTACTTACTCGGGGAAGTAAGGGATGATAATGACACCCTTTTTAATGTTCGCCAGCATGAAATCCTCGACCTGCTGGGTGGCAATCGCCCGATCCCCAGCGTTGCATATGATGCTCTCCCGCATATAGAAGGGGTCCATTATCGCGATGGTCGGCGTCCCCTCCTTAACAATCTGGGAAGACAAGCTAAGAGCAACTAGGCGAACCACACTAAAGTGGAGCATTTGCATGCGATAGATGCTGAAGATGTCATTGAACCGGATGAAGCACAAGTCTGCGGGGTACTTCTTGACGAAGTTCATGCCAGTTGGCACGTTCGCAACAAAGAGAGGGTAACTAGGATCTTTTGATTTGAGAAGTTGCTTCTCCACATGCCTGACAGTCTCATGCAAGCTCTGAAGGAGATATGCCCTAGAGGCAATAATAAAGTGGTTATTATTTATATCTTTATGTTTATGATAAATGTTTATATATCATGCTAGAATTGTATTAACCGAAACATTAGTACATGTGTGATATATAGACAAACAAGAAGTCCCTAGTATGCCTCTTAAACTAGCTTGTTGATTAATAGATGATTAGTTTCATAATCATGAACATTGGATGTTATTAATAACAAGGTTATGTCATTGTGTGAATGATATAATGGACACACCCAATTAAGCGTAGCATAAGATCTCGTCATTAAGTTATTTGCTATAAGCTTTTGATACATAGTTACCTAGTCCTTATGACCATGAGATCATGTAAATCACTTATACCGGAAAGGTACTTTGATTACACCAAACACCACTGCGTAAATGGGTGGCTATAAAGGTGGGATTAAGTATCCGGAAAGTATGAGTTGAGGCATATGGATCAACGAGTGGGATTTGTCCATCCCGATGACGGATAGATATACTCCGGGCCCTCTCGGTGGAATGTCGTCTAATGTCTTGCAAGCATATGAATAAGTTCATAAGAGACCACATACCACGGTACGAGTAAAGAGTACTTGTCGGAGACGAGGTTGAACAAGGTATAGAGTGATACCGAAGATCAAACCTCGGACAAGTAAAATATCGCGAGACAAAGGGAATTGGTAATATATGTGAATGGTTCATTCGATCACTAAAGTCATCGTTGAATATGTGGGAGCCATTATGGATCTCCGGATCCCGCTATTGGTTATTGGTCGGAGTGAGTACTCAACCATGTCCGCATAGTTCTCGAACCGTAGGGTGACACACTTAAAGTTGGATGTTGAAATGGTAGCACTTGAATTATGGAATGGAGTTCGAATATTTGTTCGGAGTCTCGGATGAGATCCCGGACATCACGAGGAGTTCCGGAATGGTCCGGAGAATAAGATTCATATATAGGATGTCATTTTATGTGAAATAAAATGTCGCGGAAGGTTCTATGGAAGGTTCTAGAAGGTTCTAGAAAAGTCCGGAAGAAACCACCAAGGAAGGTGGAGTCCACATGGGACTCCACCACCATGGCCGGCCAGCCCTAGATGGGGTGGAGTCCCAAGTGGACTCCACCATAGGGGGCCGGCCACCCCCACATGGGAGGTGGGAATCCCACCTTTGGGTGGGAGTCCTAGTTGGGCTAGGTTTCCCCCTCCTATGGAAGGTTTTGGTTTCGGGTCTTATTCGAAGACTTGGACACCAACACTTGGGATCCACCTATATAATGAGGGGCCAAGGGAGGGGGCCGGCCACCCCAAGACTATAAGCTGGCCGCCCCCCTTGAGTGGCCGGCCACCCCTCCCAAACCCTAGCTTTGCTCCTCCACTCCATATTGCCCGCATAGCTTAGCGAAGCTCCGCCGGACTTCTACACCACCACCGACACCACGCCGTCGTGCTGTCGGATTCAAGAGGAGCTACTACTTCCGCTGCCCGCTGGAACGGGGAGGTGGACGTCGTCTTCATCAACAACCGAACGTGTGACCGAGTACGGAGGTGCTGCCCGTTCGTGGCGCCGGAACCGATCGTGATCAAGATCTTCTACGCGCTTTTGCAAGCGGCAAGTGATCGTCTACCGCAGCAACAAGAGCCTCCTCTTGTAGGCTTTGGAATCTCTTCAAGGGTGAGACTCGATACCCCCTCGTTGCTACCGTCTTCTAGATTGCATCTTGGCTTGGATTGCGTGTTCGCGGTAGGAAATTTTTTGTTTTCTATGCAACGTTATCCTACAGGTGGTATCGAGCCGTGTCTATGCATAGATGGTTGCACGAGTAGAACACAATGGTTTGTGGGCGTTGATGCTCTTGTTATCTTTAGTTTGAGTACTTTGCATCTTTATGGCATAGTGGGATGAAGCGGCTCGGACTAACTTTACATGACCGCGTTCATGAGACTTGTTCCTCGTTCGACATGCAACTTGTATTGCATAAGAGGCTTTGCGGGTGTCTCGTCTCTCCTACTATAGTAAAGATTCAATTTACTCTTCTATTGAAAACATTAGTATCAACGTTGTGGTTCATGTTCGTAGGTAGATTAGATCTCTCTCGAAAACCCTAAACCACGTAAAATATGCAAACCAAATTAGAGACGTCTAACTTGTTTTTGCAGGGTTTGGTGATGTGATATGGCCATAATGTGATGATGAATATGTATGAGATGATCATTATTGTATTGTGGCAACCGGCAGGAGCCTTATGGTTGTCTTTAAATTTCATGTTGAGTAGTATTTCAAAGTAGTTGTAATAGTTGCTACATGGAGGACAATCATGAAGACGGCGCCATTGACCTTGACGCTACGCCGACGATGATGGAGATCATGCCCGAAGATGATGGAGATCATATCCGTGCTTTGGAGATGAAGATCAAAGGCGCAAGAACAAAAGGGCCATATCATATCACATATGAACTGCATGTGATGTTAATCCTTTTTATGCATCTTATTTTGCTTAGATCGCGACGGTAGCATTATAAGATGATCCCTCACTAAAATCTCAAGATAATAAAGTGTTCATCCTTAGTAGCACCGTTGCCAAGTCTTGTCGTTTCGAAGCACCTCGTGATGATCGGGTGTGATAGATTCAATAAGTACATATGACGGGTGCAAGACAGTTTTGCACATGCGGATACTAAGGTGGCCTTGACGAGCCTAGCATGTACAGACATGGTCTCGGAACACGTGATACCGAAAGGTAGAGCATGAATCATATGGTTGATATGATGAACACTATGAGTGTTCGCCATTGAAATCACACCTTTTCTCGTGATGATCGGGTTTAGGTGCGGTGGATTTGGTTCGTGTGATCACTAAGACAATGCGAGGGATATTGTTTTGAGTGGGAGTTCACTTAGGTTTTTAATTATATTGAATTAAAATTTGAACTCAATTTGTCATAAACTTAGTCTAAACTATTGCAAATATATGTTGTAGAGATGGCGTCCCCAATCAATTTTAATCAGTTCCTAGAGAAAGAGAAACTTAAGAGCAACGGTAGCAACTTCACCGATCTGGTTCCGTCATGTGAGGATTTTCCTCTCCGGCGGAAATCTGCAATTTGTGCTTGATGCACCGCTAGGTGACCCTCCTGCAGAAGATGAATCCGATGAAGTAAAAGCTGTTTACGCGACTCGGAAAACTCGGTACTCTCAAGTTCAGTGTGCCATCCTGTGCAGTCTGGAATCCGATCTTCAAAAACGTTTTGAGCACCATGATCCTCATGAGTTGATGAATGAGCTGAAAGCTATATTCGAGACTCATGCTGCAGTGGAATGCTATGAAGCATCGAAACATTTCTTCAGCTGTATGATGGAAGAAGGCAGCTCCGTTAGTGAGCACATGCTCGCCATGACCGGGCATGCGAAGAAACTCAGTGACTTGGGAATAGTGATTCCTAACAGATCGGGGATTAATCGTGTCCTTCAATCATCGCCACCAAGTTACAAGAACTTTGTGATGAACTACAATATGCAGAACATGAACAAGGAGTTACCTGAACTCTTTGGCATGCTAAAAGCTGCTGAGATTGAGATCAAGAAAGAGCACCAAGTGTTGATGGTCAACAAGACCACCAGTTTCAAGAAACAGGGCAAGTCTAAGGGAAAATTCAAGAAGGGTGGCAAGAAAGCTGCCACGCCTCCTATGAAACCTAAGAACGGCCCTAAGCCTGATGCTGAGTGCTATTACTGCAAGGAGAAGGGACACTGGAAGTGTAATTGCTCCAAGTATCTGGCTGATCTGAAGAGCGGCCTTGTCAAGAAGAAGAAAGAAGGTATATTTGATATACATGTTATAGATGTTCATTTCACTGGTTCTCGTTCTAGTACTTGGGTATTTGATACTGGTTCGGTTGCTCATATTTGTAACTCGAAACAGGAATTAAAGAATAAACGACAACTCGCTGAAAGATGAAGTGACGATGCGCGTTGGAAACGGATCCAAGGTCAATGTGATCGCAGTCGGCACACTTCCTCTACATCTACCTTCGGGATTAGTTTTAAGCCTAAATAATTGCTATTATGTACCTGCGTTGAGCATGAACATTATATCTGGATCTTGTTTAATGCAAGACGGTTATTCATTCAAGTCTGAGAATAATGGTTGTTCTATTTTTATGAATAATATCTTTTATGGTCGAGCACCACAAAAGAATGGCTTATTTCTATTAGATCTCGATAGTAGTGATACGCATATACATAACATTGATGCTAAGCGAATTAAACTTAATGATAATTCTACTTATATGTGGCATCGTCGTCTTGGTCATATTGGAGTGAAACGCATGAAGAAACTCCATACTGATGGATTACTTGAATCACTTGACTTTGAGTCACTTGATAGATGCGAAGCATGTCTAATGGGTAAAATGACAAAGACTCCATTTTCTCGGTATGATGGAGCGAGCTACGACTTATTGGAAATCATACATACGGATGTATGTGGACCAATGAGCGTAGCATCGCGCGGTGGTTATCGTTATGTTCTAACCTTCACAGATGATCCGAGTAGATATGGGTATATCTATTTCATGAAACATAAATCCGAAACTTTCGAGAAGTTTAAGGAATTTCAAAGTGAAGTAGAAAATCAACGTAACAAGAAGATCAAATTTCTACGATCTGATCGTGGAGGTGAATATCTGAGTTATGAGTTTGGCATGCATTTAAAGAAATGCGGAATACTTTCACAATTGACACCGCCAGGAACACCTCAACGAAACGGTGTGTCCGAACGTCGTAATCGAACTCTCTTAGATATGGTTCGTAGTATGATGTCTCTTACTCGATTTGCCGTTATCATTTTGGAGTTATGCATTAGAGACAGCCGCATTCACTTTAAATAGAGCACCATCAAAATCCGTAGAAACGACACCGTATGAATTATGGTTTAATAAGAAACCTAAGTCGTCGTTCTCGAAAGTTTGGGGTTGCGAAGCCTATGTAAAGAAGTTACAACCGGACAAGCTAGAACCCAAAGCGGAGAAATGCGTCTTCATAGGATACCCTAAGGAAACTATAGGGTACACTTTCTATCACGAGATCCGAAGGCAAAATCTTTGTTGCTAAGAACGGAACCTTTCTTGAGAAAGAATTTCTCACTAAAGAAGTGACTGGAAGAAAAGTAGAACTCGATGAGATTGATGAATCTATACTCGTTGATCAGAGTAGCGCAGTATCGGAAGTTGTACCTGTACCGCCTACACCGGCAACAGAGGAAGCTAATGATAATGATCATGAAACTTCGAACGAGGAAACTACTGAACCTCGCAGATCGACAAGGGAACGTGCCACTCCTGATTGGTATGATCCTTGTCTAAATGTCATGATTGTGGATAACAATAATGAGGACCCTGCGACGTATGAAGAAGCGATGATGAGCCCAGATTCCAACAAATGGCAAGAAGCCATGAAATCCGAAATGGGATCCATGTATGATAACAAAGTATGGACTTTGGTAGACTTACCTGATAGCCGTAAGGCTGTCGAGAATAAATGGATCTTCAAGAGAAAAACAGATGCTGATGGTAATATTACTCGTCTATAAAGCTCGACTTGTCGCAAAGGGTTTCCGAGAAATTCAAGGAGTTGACTACGATGAGACATTCTCACCTGTAGCGAAGCTGAAATCTGTGAGGATTTTCTTAGCAATAGCTGCATTTTTCGATTATGAGATTAGGCGGATGGATGTCAAAACGGCGTTCCTTAATGGAGACATTGAGGAAGAGTTGTATATGGTACAACCCAAAGGTTTTGTCGATCCTAAAAATGCTGACAAAGTATGCAAACTTCAGCGTTCAATCTATGGACTCGAAGCAAGCATCAAGAAGTTGGAACCGACGCTTTGATAAGGTGATCAAAGACTTCAGGTTTATACAGTGTCATGGAGAGGCCTGTATTTACAAGAAAGTGAGTGGGAGCTCTGTAGCATTCCTGATATTATATGTAGATGACATATTGTCGGGGGGAAGACCCCGGATAGGGCAATGGACGCGGAGCAGCCGGCTGGCCACTGGCCGGCTCGCGGCAAAGGCCGGCTGAGGAGCAGCCGGCTGGCGCCGTGGCCGGCTGGTCCGGAAGCCGGCTGGCTCTAGGTCCTAGTCGGCCCGGCTACGGCCACCAATGCCGTGGTTGGGCCGGCTTCTACAAGCCATATCCGACCGGGGTTTGTACCTCGGACCGACTCGAGGCCGGCGAGTCTTGCACCGGAAGGAACCGGGTAGGTGATCCGGGTTCCCAAAGTCCACGCCGACTCCATCTTCCGTGAAACGCGGGGCACCGTGGAGCAATAGTGCCTCGCGCCGGACAGGCCGTCGTGGCTTACGACGATCCGTACAGAGCTACGCGTGGCTGACGGCGACAGGGACACCTCCTCCATACCGCTGACCGTGGCAGCCGGATGGGACAGGCCACGATGCCTCAACCACTCCTGACGTCACCGCCTCGGGAAGGAGCGGAAGCCGGAGCCGGCCCAGCCGGCCCGTAAAACTATAGGGTCTTATATGTAAAGTGCCGGTGCCTATATAAGCCGCACTGCCCCCTCTCGTGCAGGGGATCGATCATTTATTGCTTTCACCCACCTACAGAGCTGCCCTGTGAGAGAGACCATAGTCTTCCTTAGCCTCTCAGGAGCGCAGCCGGACACAGCTCTAGGAGCACCATTGTACCGTGTGATCATCATATACACTCATAGCGAGGAGTAGAGGTTTTACCTCCATCGGAGGGCCTCGAACCCGGGTACGTCGCCGTGTCGCTCGTGCCCATACCCGCATCCGGATACCGCCGTGAGATCCCTCAGGAACCACTTCGATTAGCCACCCTATGGCATATGCCGTGACGATACCACGACATTTGGCGCCCACCGTGGGGCCTTCAGCATCCTCGGCCGGTGTCTTCATCCGGACGGGCCTCACCACCACCACCGGCGAGCGAGTCGCTTCAGGCTTGATCTCGGAGATTCGGCTCCCTCGACCGCGTCGCCGACAACGCCGGCCGTTTCGCCGACCGGCCCTTCCCGGCCGGCGGCAGCGTCATCTCCTTCGGCGGCTTCGACGTCTACGTCGCCACCGCCGCACCGCCGCGCTACCCGCGGCGGGTGCTGCGCGCGCTAGCCCTCCTCCGCGAGCCGGCAGCAGCCGCTCCCGCCAGCCCCGCCGTCGTGCAAGTCATGATGGCTGGCGACGAGCTCCCCACCAAGAACCCGCGCATGCGCGGCCCCGACCTGGAGCGCAACATCGACCCCAACGCCTCCGGCTCGGGCCCAAAAGCGCCTCCGCCGCCGTCCCGGCTGGATGCAGTCCGGGCAAAGCTGAGCACCCCGCTCACGCCTGGCGCAGACCCCACCGCCATCGAGGCGGACTTGGAGGCGCACCGCCAGCTCCTCCTCAAGCAAACCGAAGAACTGGCTGCTGCTAAGCGCCGCATGGAGATCACCCAGCGCGAGTACAACCGCGCCCACGGCCTCACTCCAGGCGGCGACGAGCCAAGCCGAGCCGGCCACATCCGCCGCAGGGGCCGCGACCTCGGCGCTGAGATCGCCCGCGACGGCGCTCCTTCGCCGGCTCCGTCCGCGGAGCTCCCCGTCTACAACACCCCCGACAAGAACATGCGCGCGGCAGAAGCCGCCGCAGAAGAGCTGAACCGCCTTCAGGGCGAAGAGTTACGCCGCCAGACCAGGCGGGTGACTGAGCTGCTCAACGCAGCCAACAGGCAGATCGCCGACCCCAGGTATGTCGATGCCCCCAGAGCCTCTCACGCTCGTGGGGCTGCAGGCAACGACAGGGAAGGCGCCAGGGACACGGCCGAGTCCTCCTCCCCAGCACCAAGCCGGCGCCATGATTCCCGGGCCACGCACAGCTCGGGCCGGCCAAGCCACCAGCCGAGCGGCAGCAGCCGCAGCCGGCCCCCTCCAAGCCGGAACCAGGAGCAAGACTCCGGGCCCCGCCGTCATCACCGGCCGGCTCCAGAAGCAAGCGGCGCGCGCCAGCCGGCACACTCCCGGCTGGGCCCGCGCATCGAGCCCGCTGACGCCCGAGACCGCCTCGACCGGCTGGTTCAATCCCGCATCGCGGAAGAAGAGGGGCCAGCCGGCCCAAAGTGCTTCGGGCCGCGGATCCTCAACGAGCCCATGGTCGAGGGCTTCCAGCTCCCGCGCGACACCCCCAAGTACGACGGCACCACCAAGCCGGAGGACTGGCTGCTGGACTACTCCACGGCAGTCGGCATCGCCAAGGGCAACAAGCGCTGGGCCGTGCGCTACTCCCCCCTCATGCTACTCGGCTCCGCCCGCACGTGGCTCAACAACCTGCCAGCCGGCAGCATAAACGGCTGGCTGGACTTCGAAGCCGCCTTCATCAGCAACTTCACCGGCACTTATCGCCGGCCGGGTCGCCCTCAACAGCTTGAGATGTGCAAGCGTGGCCCGGACGAGACGGATCGCGCGTACCCGACGCGCCGGTGCGAGATGCGCAACTCTTGCGAGGGCGTGCACGAGATGCAAGCCATCGGCTTCTTCATGGGCGGCTGCCGACCCAACACCATGCTGTGGCACAAGCTGCGCCGCAGCGAGCCCAAGACGATGGCCGCCTTGATGGTCATCGCGTACAAGTACGCGCCGCGCGAGGAAGCCGGCAAGGCGCCGGCCGATGTTCCACCGGCCCCAGCAAGACGGGACAACAACAAGCCGGCCGAGGGCGCCTCGCACGGCAGCCGGCGGGACAACTACCGCGGCAAGCGTCACAACGACCAGCCGGACCGCCGGTACGGCTCCGCCCACGTGGCCGCCGTGGCAGACAACGCGGCAGGCGGAAGCCGCCGCCAGAAGCAAGACCGGCAGTGGAAGCCGAAGTACACCTTCGAGCAGATGCTCGACTCGCCGTGCAAGTACCACAGCGGCAAGAACCCCTCCAACCACACCACCCGCGACTGCCACTTCATGAAGCGGCTGACAAGCGGTGAACCCCTCCCGCCTCCACCCCCGCCTCCACCGGCCCGGCGGGCCGGGTGGCCAAGCCGGCGCAGAGAACGTCAACCTCGAGCACCACGAGGCTAACCAAGTGCACCATGCCGGCCGGTATCTGGCCGAAGACGCCACCTACATCATCTTCACCTCCGAGCCCGAGGACAGGACGAGCCAAGAGCGCCGTTCCCTCGAGGTCAACGCGGTCATACCGCCGGTCCCCCAAGCACCTAAACCGGTCGAGCAGGCCATCACTTTTGATCGCCGCGACACACCGGCTGTCCTCGCCGAGCCGGGCAGCTACGCCATGGTCCTCGACCCCACCATCGGCACAACCCGGCGCAGCGTGCGTTTCTCGCGCGTCCTCATCGACGGCGGCAGCAGCATCAACATCCTCTACCGCGATACCGCCCGCAAGCTGGGCATCCAGGAGGCCGAGCTGCGCCCCACCCCCACCGTCTTCCATGGCATCGTGCCGGGCCATTGCTGCCAGCCGATCGGCCGGATCACGCTGGAGGTGATGTTCGGGAAGCCGGACCACTTCTGCACCGAGAGAATCGAGTTCGAGGTGGTGGACCTCGTGAGTCCCTACCACGCGCTCCTGGGCAGGCCGGCCCTGACCAAGTTCATGGCGGTGCCCCACTATGGGTACCCGAAGATGAAGCTGCCCGGCCCCAAGGGGGTCATTACCGTAGCCGGCGACTATCGCCGCTCCATGGACCGCGCCACGCAGAGCTCCAAGATGGCCCGGACGCCGGTCATCGCCACCGAGAAGCAGCTCATCCACGACGCCGTCGCCCTCGCCAAAGCCGCGTGCATGCGACATGCCGGCTGCGGGCAACCCGGCTGGGACGACTCACTTCCAGCCGGCCGACAACACCAAGAAGATCTCGCTGGACCCGGCGCAGCCGGACAAGTTCGTCACCATCGGTGCCGGCTTGAACAAGAAATAGGAAAGCGAGCTCACCAGCTTCCTCCGTGAGAATCGGGACATCTTCGCATGGACTCCAAGAGACATGCCGGGTGTGCCGAGGGAGTTGGCTGAGCACCACCTCCACGTCCGGCCTGAGGCCAAGCCGGTGAAGCAGCCTCTCAGGCGCTTCGCCGAAGAACGAAGGAAGGCCATCGGTGAAGAAATCGCCCGGCTCCTAGCTGCCGGCTTCATCATGGAAGTGCTGCACCCGGACTGGTTGGCGAACCCGGTCCCGGTTTTGAAGAAGAACGGCTCTCGGCGCATGTGTATCGACTACACCAGCCTGAACAAGGCGTGCCCGAAGGATCCCTTCCCCCGCCGCGCATAGATCAAGTCATAGACTCGACTGCCGGCCGTGAATCGTTGTCTTTCTTAGACGCCTATTCGAGCTACCACCGCATTCCTTTGAATCCGGCTGATCAAATAAAGACTTCGTTCATTACCCCGTACGGGGCTTATTGCTACACGACTATGCCGTTCGGCTTGAAAAATGCAGGCGCCACCTACCAAAGGTGCATGCAAAAATGCCTGCAGGATCAAATCGGCGTAAACGTTCACGCATATGTGGATGATGTCGTTGTAAAGACCAAGGAGACGACTACCCTCCTTGATGACTCCGAGAGAAACCTTCACCAATCCGAGAAGATTCCGGATGAAGCTCAACCCGGCCAAGTGCACATTCGGCGTGCCGTCCGGCCAGCTCCTTGGCTACCTCGTCTCTCGCCGAGGGATCGAAGCCAACCCGGACAAGATCAGCGCCATAGAGAAGATGGAACCGCCGCAGTGCCTCAAGGACGTCCGTAAGTTTGCCGGCTGCCCGGCCTCCTTGAGCCGCTTCGTCGCCCGGCCGGGGAGAAGGCACTCGCCTCGTATCAACTAATGAGGAAGGCGGACAAATTCGTCTGGTCACCGCAGGCGGATGAGGCTTTCCGTGACTTGAAGCGCGTGCTCTCAACCGCGCCAATCCTTGCAACGCCGGGTTCAATGGAGCCGATGTTGTTGTACATCGCAGCCACCAATCGAGTGGTTAGCGTTGTCCTGGTGGTGGAGCGCAGAGAAGCCGGCAACAGGGAGCAGCTGGTTCAGCGCCCGGCCTATTACCTTAGCGAAGTGCTCTCCCGCCGAAGCAAAATTACCCCCACTACCGTAAGGGTCACCTACGGCGTCTACATGGCGGCCAAGAAGCTCAAGCACTACTTCCAAGAGCACCCCATCGTGGTGGTTGCCACAGCGACCCTTGGCGGAAATCATAGGCAGCAAGGATGCCAACGGCCGGGTTGCCAAGTGGGCCCCGGAGCTGGCCGCCCACACCATCCTCTACGAGCCACGCACAGCCCATCAAGTCGCGCATCCTCGCGGACTTCTTCGTCGACCGGGCCGAGATGCAGCACTCGCCGCCCGTGCCGGATTCCACACATCGGAAGATGCACTTCGACGGCTCGAAGATGCGCAACGGTTTGGGAGCCGGCATCGTCATAACTTCTCCCAAGGGGGACCGGGCCGGACTACGTCCTGCAGATCCACTTCGCCGCCTCCAACAATGTGGCGGAGTACGAAGCGCTCATTCATGGGCTGAAGCTGGCCAAGGAGATTGGCGTGCGTCGCATACTCTGCTTCGGCGACTCCGACTTGGTCATACAGCAAGCATCTGGCGACTGGGACGCGAAGGACGCCAACATGGCCTCGTATCGCTTCCATGTCCAGCAGCTATCCGGCTTCTTCGACGGCTGCGAATTCCACCATGTGCCACGAGCAAATAACGAAGCGGCTGATGCCTTATCCAAGATTGGCTCAACCCGGCAAGCCATTCCGCCGGGTGTCGCCTTGGCGGTTCTCAAGAAGCCGTCCATCATACCGTCACCGGACTCGGATTCAATATTCGTGCCGGCCGACCCGGGGCTGCTCAGCCGAACCCGGGGCTTCATCGCCCAAGTCGGGGGCTAACAAGCCAAACCCGCCGGCTAGCAAGCCGAACCCGGGGACTTCTCGGTCCAACCCGGGGGCTTCATCGCCAAACTCGGGGCTAGCAAGCCGAACCCGCCGGCTAGCAAGCCGAACCCGGCGACCATGCAGCCGAATCCGGAAGCTCCCACGCAGGAGGCCCCGTTGGTCAGCCGTATTCGAGATAAGATGCGTACCTTCATGGGCACAAGAATTCCTCTCCTACCTCACCAACGGTGTGCTGCTCGATAATAGAGTCCGAGCCGGGCAGATTGAGAGAAGGGCCAAGGCCTATACCATCATCAACCACCAGCCGTACAAACGCAGCGTAAGTGGGGTGTTCCAGCGGTGCGTCGAGCCGGCTGAAGGGATTGAACTCCTACGGGAAATCCATCAAGGAGAGTGCGGACATCACGCCTCATCCAGAGCCATAGTGGCCAAAGCCTTCCGGCACGGTTTTTATCGGCCGACCGCGCTCGTAGACGCAGAAGATTTGGTGAAGAAGTGCAACGGCTGTCAGCGCTTCGCAAAGCAAAGACACCAGCCGGCTTCCGCCTTGAAAACCATCCCCATCACATGGCCATTTGCCGTATGGGGCTTGGATATGGTAGGCCCATTCAGAACAGCGCGAGGCGGCATGACACACCTCTTGGTGATGATTGACAAATTCACCAAGTGGATCGAAGCCAAGCCAATCAAGAAACCGGACGGGTCCACAGCCGTCACATTCCTCAAGGAAATCATTGTGAGATTCGGCTACCCCCACACCATCATCACCGACAACGGCACCAACTTCTCCCAAGGCATCTTCTCTCGCTATTGCGGGGAAATGGGGATCCGGATGGCCCTATCTTCTCGTGGCACACCCGCAGTCCAATGGACAAGTGGAAAAGGCTAACGGCTTAGTCCTAGCCGGCATCCGGCCCCGGCTGGTGGAGCCGCTCGAGCGAGCAGCCGGCCGCTGGATTGAAGAACTGCCCAATGTGCCGTGGAGCCCGCGCACAACGACAAACCGCTCGCCGGCTTCACACCTTTTTTCCTCGTATACGGGGCCGAAGCCATCTTGCCGACTGATATCGAGCATGACGCGCCAAGGATCAAGCTCTACACAGAAGCCGAAGCCAAAGAAGCTCGCGAAGATGGAGTCGACCTGGTCGAAGAGGCCCGGCTGCTGGCTGAGTCTAGATCTACTATCTACCGAAGCAAAGCCTCCGACGCTATCACGACCCGGAGGGTCCAGCCCTTAGCATTCCGAGAGGGAGACCTAGTGCTCCGGCTGATCCGCAGGACAGCCGGACAGCATAAACTATCATCCCCATGGGAGGGTCCCTTCATCGTGAGCAAGGCAAGTAGGCAATGATTCCTACTATCTCATAGATGCCCAAGAGGCTAAGAAAAACAAGCCGGACAAGGCTGACGAGGAGACTAAACGTCCCTGGAATGTCAGGTTACTCCGCCCATTTTACACATGAGAGCAGGAATGTATGTATCCCTTGTATCCCTTTTGTGAGTAATGAAAAAGCTTGCGCCAAGAGCGCTGTTTCCGACAAGTTTTTCGTGTACTTTTACCTTGTTTCGCCAATTGGCTTGAACCCTCTCACGCGGTCGGCTCAGTACCGTGATCCGGTTTCCGACAGCCGGCTTCCGACCCAGCTACAGACCGCAATCCGGCTGTCCGGCTGGCGGGAGTAAGGCCTAGGGAGCCGGCACGCGAAAAACGACTAAGGGAAAGAGTAAAGGCGAGTTGACTTGCAACTTTTCATAAAAGTGCCGGATTGCTGAATTCAGCTCGTTCGACTGAAATACTGTCAGCCTCACCCAGCGGCCCGCTCTTGACCCGGCGACGGATCGCAAGTCGGACGTACGACCGGCAAGGGCACAGCCAAAGAGTGGGGCGGATGGGAAAAAGCGAACGAGTCGAAAGAAAGCAACTCGGCACACAGATGATTAACAAACACATTAAAGCGTGCCTTAATAAAAGGATAATAACATTGTCTTACATATGCACCCGGCATCCCGGGGATTTAACGAATTGTCTTGGCAAAAACATAAGGAAACAGGTAAAAGCTAAGCGCCGGCTGCATCGTCCGCCTCCTCATCCTCAGCCGCCTCCTCCTCGTCGTCAGACGGCGGATTCGGGTCCTCGATGAAGAGGGACTTGTCGACGAAGTCGGCAATGGCGCAGGCACGGGCAAGCCGAGCAGTCTTGTTCTCCGCCGGGAGCTTGTCCTCCACGCCGGCGCGCCGGAACTCCAACTGGTCGAGGCTAACCTCGTTATACCAGGAGAGCACAAAAGATAGCGCCATATCAGCTCCGGCGCGTGGCCGACTCCTTCCGATCCAAGAAGCGGTCGGGAGCCCCGTCCAGCCAAGCGATGAGATTGGAGAGATCTTCCGGCAGCGTCTCCGTCGGCCACGGCAGCCGCATCAGCTCCTCCGCCGCCTTCCGCAGCCTCCCGCCGAGCTTGGTGACCGGCTCCACGCGGGCGGCGATGGACGCCAGATAGTCGTCCATGGTGAAGCGGCCGGAGCTCGCTCCCCGGTGCCTGCCGGCGATCCTCCCGCGCCCTGCCAACAGCCGCTAACGCCTCCTCCTCGCGCCTCGGGAAGGCCGCTGCAAAGAAGAGAGCAGGTCAGAAGCCATCAAAGCCGAAATAAGCTGAAAAATGCAAATTTTCGAAGTCCTAAAGTAAGCCTGGCGGCAGCCGGCAAGATCCGACTGCCCCCAGCCTGAAGACGGAGATCCCAAAGCTTTAAAGAAAACCTGGCGGTAGCCGGCAAGAACCGACTGCCCCCAGCCCGAAGATGGAGATATCGAAAAAATCAAGGTTCTGCCGTCGGCTGCCAACCTAAGCCGGCAGCCGACGGCCGAAAGCCGGCAAAGGGGAAGGCACAAGACAAAAGACTCACCGGCCAAGCCGCGGTCGAGCGCGCTAAGTTCCCCCAACCACCGCTTGGCGGTGGCCGACAGCTCGTTGGACTTGGTGGTCACCTCCTGCTGGAGCGAAAGCCGCTGCCGTTCCACCTCCTCCAACCGCTTGCTCAGACCCTCCAGTTTCTCCTCCTGCTCCTTCTTGAGGGCGGCAAGTTCCTTGAGATGGTTAGCCTCAAGGAGGCGCAGCCGTTTCAGCTCCCCGTCAGCCACCTTCAGCTTGGCGGCAGCAGCCTGGTTCGCCTCCTCACTTGTGGCACATTGAGCGCGGGCAGCTCGGAGGTCCGACTCAAGCTGCGGGACCCGGGCGGCCTCAGCTGCAAGCCGGCAAAAACAAGCCGTCAGTAAAACAGAAGCGTAAAAAAGAGAGTAAAGGCAAAGAGAGAAGGCCTCACCCTTGACAGCCTCCAACTCGCGAGCCAAGGCGGCCCGCTCGATCTTGGCCTTGTGGTAGCTGGTCACCACCTTGTTGTACAAGACGGTGCGTCGCTCCGTAACCGTCTGAAAGAATCAGTTGCTTAGACGAAACCCGGACCGGCTCCAAGCAGCCGGACCATGCCTCGGAGGGCTACCAGGATAATAACAAAATTGCAAAAACAGAAAGACACCTACCTTGTCAGCATCCTCCAGCGTTGCTAGCTGGGCCAGGGCCTCGGCGGCCTTGTTCTTAAGGGCGGCCCGGTAGCCGGAGAAGACCATCTTCATGGGCGCCGTACCAGGCTGCCCCTCCCGGTTGAACACCTCGCAGGAATCCGCCGAGTGCCACGCAGCCTCCATGGTGCCGCCCGAGCCAAGGCCGGAGTCGAGGCGCGACGGCACCGCAGCAGCCGGGCCCCCTTGGCCACGTGAAGGCCCTCAGTTGGGCCCGACGGGCCCCTCGTCCTCACCAGAGCCCGGGAATCGGCGTCCTTTGAGCGCCCTGGCTGCCCCCTCGCCGGCTCCTTCCCGGTCGGCTCCCTCCTCGTCGGCCCCGAAGCTGGAGGCGGCGCGGTCGAAACAGTCGGCCCGGTGGGAGCCGTCGCATCCGGCGCCCGAGGCGCTCCCTTCGGAGAACTCTCCGGCACCACGACGTTAGGCGCGGGCCCGCCGACTCCGGTCGAAGGCGGCACAGCCCCACCAGCTCCAGCTCCTGCCGCAGGCGGCATGCCCCTGCCGGCTCCGGCTGCCCGCTCCACAAACGGGGCGCGGCGCGGGAACATGTCGTCTAAAGTCGGCTGGCGCGCCGACTGACCCTGGTCTCCGCCGCCAGGCGCCGCAGAAGAAGACGCCCCCGCAGAAGGTGGCGTGGCCACAGGCGGCACGTCAGCAGCCGGCGGCGTGCGCACGCGTGCTGAAGGTTGCGGGGTTGGCTCCTCCCTTGCCGCCGAAGCGGCGACGTGACGGGAGGAGCCCGCCGAGAGCCGCCTCCCCGGGTAAACTTAATCGCGGCCCTAGTCGAACAAGCAAGAGAAGATAAGTACAGAGGAAGGAAAGAAAAGGAATCAAACAACGAGAGGAAAAGAACTCACCCGGCTTTCTCCGGGACCTTCTTGGGCGCCAGCCGGCGCTGCTTCTTGGCCCTCGCCTCCGAAGCGGCCGTGGACCCGACGCCGGCCCGCTTCCTCCCCTTCGGCGCAGAAGTCGCCGTGCTAGTAGGCGGCACCGCGCGCAGAGGCACCGCCGGGATGGCCCCCGTGCCGGATTGGGCCGGCTCCGCCTGCCGCTGCTCCTGCTCCTGCTCCTGCTCATGCTCAGGCGAAGGCGGCGGGTTATGCTCCCCCTGGCCGCCCTGATCCTGCGCCACCAGCAGATCGTCGTCGCCGGCTTGGTCGCCGGCTAAGTCAGCCGGGTCAACGAGATCCGGCGTCCAGACCTTCGTCGCCAAGTCGCCATCCTCGATGCCTTGGCGGACGAAAAGCTGAAAACAAGACAAGATAAATACCGAGTCGGCCACGCTGCCGCAAGTCGGAAGACGGAAAAACATCAACTTACCAGTTCAGGCGGCTGCTCCCGATCGTGAGGCGCCAGCCCCCAGTCCCAGTTGTCCGGCATGTTGGCCTTGGTGATGTTGTTCACCCGGTGAGCCACCTGGGCCTTGGAGAGCTCCAACTTCGACGTCCGCGTCGGGTCGAGCAAGCCGGACATGTGGCCGATCTTGTGGACGCGCCACTGGAGTGGTACGACCCGGCGCGAGATGTAGGTGCAGAGGAGGTCCTCGGCACTCAGCCGGCCCTCCGAGACGCAATTGCCCAGGAAGTCCCACAGGAGGTTCACCTCCGCGTCCGGGTTCGAGGACTTGGCGTTGAAGCCCCAGTTGATCCGGCCGACTGGCGGGGCCGGGTTGAATTCAGGCAGATTGAGCCGGTCGAAGGCCGGGCTTTCGTTCCGCACATAAAAGAAGGACATCTGCCACTCTTACAGAATCGACGATCGGAATCCGCGGGAAGGACGTACCCGTACGGGGATAGATGGAGGCGGCGCCGCAGGTCCTCGGGCGGCCTTCGGTCGTCTCGCGCCTTGATGTAGAAGAGCCGGCTCCAAAACTCCACGTCCGGCCACAAGCCGGCGTAGCCTTCCATGAAGGCCACGTAGCAGCTGAGGAGGATCATGGCGTTGGCCGGCAGGTGGTGCGGCTGCAGGCCGAAGTGATCAAGGAACCGGCGGAAGAAGTCGGAAGCCGGCAGACCCAATCCGCGGTCGAGATGCGCGCCGAAGACCACGCGTTCGCCGGGCTCCGGCCGAGGCTCCTCGCTCCTCGCCCGGCGCCCGGTAATCACCCCCGCCGGGATGCGGCGGAGGCGCACGAACCGGGCAATGTCGTCGTCTTGCATGTAGGAGCCCTTCCAGGAGCCGCTCGGCTGGGCCATCGAGGACGAAGAAGAGGAGGTCCAAGAGAGGCGGAAGGGTGAAGAAGAGCCGCTCCTCGCCGGAGGAGATCGCGGTGGAGAAGAGCGCGCCGTCGATGCGCGTGGCCCCGTGGCTCCGGATTGGCGGGCTTGCGGCGACAGCCCGGCGGAGGCTCGTCGGGGCGACCGCTCGCTGAGATTCGCCAGAAGAGCGGAGGAAGAACGGCGTCGGAGCAGCCGAAGCGCTCGAGCGAAGCGAAGGAGCAAGGCAGGAGCGCGAGGAAGAAGAAAGGGGCAAGTGCCGCCTCGGTACCGCCCCGCGGCATTTATAGCCGACCGCGGCGGTTGGCCTCCAAGTGGCCGACGTGGGCCACGTCTCCGGATTTATCGCGCCATAACTCCTCCCACGACCGCTACCGTTACCGTAAACGGCCACACCACGTCGCCCACTACCGCACCGGATCCGGAGGGACATTGATGTGACCGGACGAACCGGCGGCGCAGCCCCGGCGTCGGGCCGGTCAAGTCGGGCGCAGTAACCCGAGGCGGCGGAGACTCCGGCGAGCAGCGAGCCGGAGCCGGACCGGAAGTTCCACTCGAGCCAAAATTCATCAGCAAGGCGGAGGCGCCGTCAAACCTTGCGAGAACGCAAAAACTCCACAAGTATAAAAAACAGCCGGCTAGAAGCAGCCGGCAGGAACGAGCCGGATGAGGGCGCAGCCGGCTGAATGGAAATTCTCAGTCGGCCCCTCCAAGTGCCGTCTAATGTATTCGAGAAGCCGAGAAAACCTGCCTAGGTCCTTCTAAACGCAGGACCTTGCCGGCTTCGGGGCTAATGTCGGGGGAAGACCCCGGATAGGGCAATGGACGCGGAGCAGCCGGCTGGCCACCGGCCGGCTCGCGGCAAAGGCCGGCCGAGGAGCAGCCGGCCGGCGCCGTGGCCGGCTGGTCCGGAAGCCGGCTGGCTCTAGGTCCTAGTCGGCCTGGCTACGGCCACCAATGCCGTGGTTGGGCCGGCTTCTACAAGCCATATCCGACCGGGGTTTGTACCTCGGACCGACTCGAGGCTGGCGAGTCTTGCACGGGAAGGAACCGGGTAGGTGATCCGGGTTCCCAAAGTCCACGCTGACTCCATCTTCCGTGAAACGCGGGGCACTGTGGAGCAATAGTGCCTCGCGCCGGACAGGCCGTCAGGGCTTACGACGATCCGTACAGGCTACAGTGGCTGACGGCGACAGGGACACCTCCTCCATACCGCCGACCGTGGCAGCCGGATGGGACAGAGCCACGATGCCTCAACCACTCCCGACGTCACCGCCCGGGAAGGAGCGGAAGCCGGAGCCGGCCCAGCCGGCCCGTAAAACTATAGGGTCTTATATGTAAAGTGCCGGTGCCTATATAAGCCGCACCGCCCCTCTCGTGCAGGGGATCGATCATTTATTGCTTTCACCCACCTACAGAGCTGCCCTGTGAGAGAGACCATAGTCTTCCTTAGCCTCTCAGGAGCAGCCGGACACAGCTCTAGGAGCACCATTGTACTGTGTGATCATCATATACACTCATAGCAGGAGTAGAGGTTTTACCTCCATCGGAGGGCCTCGAACCTGGGTACGTCGCCGTGTCGCTCGTGCCCATACCCGCATCCGGATACCGCCGTGAGATCCCTCAGGAACCACTTCGATTAGCCACCCTATGGCATATGCCGTGACGATACCACGACACATATTATTGATCGGGAATGATATAGAACTATTAAGCAGTGTTAAGGGTTATTTGAATAATAGTTTTTCAATGAAAGACCTTGGTGAAGCATCGTATATATTAGGCATCAAGATTTATAGAGATAGATCAAGACGCCTAATAGGGCTATCACAGAGTACATATCCGGACAAGATTCTAAAGAAGTTTAGAATGGACGAAAGTAAGAAAGGGTTCTTACCTATGTTACCGTGCAAGGTATTGAGTAAAACTCAAGGACCGGCTACGGCAGAAGAAAGAGAAAGGATGTGTAACATCCCCTATGCCTCGGCAGATAGGATCTATCATGTATGCCATGCTATGTACTAGACCGGATATAGCACATGTCGTTAGTTTGACCAGCAGATATCAAAGTGATCCAGGAATGGAACACTGGACAGTGGTCAAGAATATCCTAAAGTACTTGAAAAGAACTAAGGATATGTTTCTTTGTTATGGAGGTGACCAAGAGCTCGTTGTAAACGGTTACACCGATGCAAGTTGGAACACTGATCCTGATGACTCTAAGTCACAATCTGGGTACGTGTTTATATTGAATGGTGCTGCAAGTAAGCTGGGCAAGCTCGAAGCGAGTGCACGGTGGCGAAGTCTTCAACAGAATCGGAGTACATAGCGGCTTCGCAGGCTTCATCGAAGCGGTATGGATGAAGAGGTTCATTGTAGAGCTCGGTGTGGTTCCTAGTGCATTGGACCCATTAATCATTTATCGTGATAACATGGGTGCCATCGCCAATGCACAAGAGCCAAGGTCACACAAGAGGCTGAAGCATATCAAGCTGCGTTACCACTCGATTCGCGAGTACATCGAAGATGGAGAAGTAAAGATTTGCAAAGTACACACTGATCCGAATGTAGCAGATCCGTTGACTAAAGCTCTCCCTAGGGCAAAGCATGACCAACACCGTAATGCCATGGGTGTTAGGTATATTACAATGTAATCTAGATTATTGACTCTAGTGCAAGTGGGAGAGTCGAAGGAGATATGCCCTAGAGGCAATAATAAAGTGGTTATTATTTATATCTTTATGTTTATGATAAATGTTTATATATCATGCTAGAATTGTATTAACCGAAACATTAGTACATGTGTGATATATAGACAAACAAGAAGTCCCTAGTATGCCTCTTAAACTAGCTTGTTGATTAATAGATGATTAGTTTCATAATCATGAACATTGGATGTTATTAATAACAAGGTTATGTCATTGTGTGAATGATATAATGGACACACCCAATTAAGCGTAGCATAAGATCTCGTCATTAAGTTATTTGCTATAAGCTTTTGATACATAGTTACCTAGTCCTTATGACCATGAGATCATGTAAATCACTTATACCGGAAAGGTACTTTGATTACACCAAACACCACTGCGTAAATGGGTGGCTATAAAGGTGGGATTAAGTATCCGGAAAGTATGAGTTGAGGCATATGGATCAACAAGTGGGATTTGTCCATCCCGATGACGGATAGATATACTCTGGGCCCTCTCGGTGGAATGTCGTCTAATGTCTTGCAAGCATATGAATAAGTTCATAAGAGACCACATACCACGGTACGAGTAAAGAGTACTTGTCGGAGACGAGGTTGAACAAGGTATAGAGTGATACCGAAGATCAAACCTCGGACAAGTAAAATATCGCGAGACAAAGGGAATTGGTAATATATGTGAATGGTTCATTCGATCACTAAAGTCATCGTTGAATATGTGGGAGCCATTATGGATCTCCGGATCCCGCTATTGGTTATTGGTCGGAGTGAGTACTCAACCATGTCCGCATAGTTCTCGAACCGTAGGGTGACACACTTAAAGTTGGATGTTGAAATGGTAGCACTTGAATTATGGAATGGAGTTCGAATATTTGTTCGGAGTCTCGGATGAGATCCCGGACATCACGAGGAGTTCCGGAATGGTCCGGAGAATAAGATTCATATATAGGATGTCATTTTATGTGAAATAAAATGTCGCGGAAGGTTCTATGGAAGGTTCTAGAAGGTTCTAGAAAAGTCCGGAAGAAACCACCAAGGAAGGTGGAGTCCACATGGGACTCCACCACCATGGCCGGCCAGCCCTAGATGGGGTGGAGTCCCAAGTGGACTCCACCATAGGGGGCCGGCCACCCCCACATGGGAGGTGGGAATCCCACCTTTGGGTGGGAGTCCTAGTTGGGCTAGGTTTCCCCCTCCTATGGAAGGTTTTGGTTTCGGGTCTTATTCGAAGACTTGGACACCAACACTTGGGATCCACCTATATAATGAGGGGCCAAGGGAGGGGGCCGGCCACCCCAAGACTATAAGCTGGCCGCCCCCTTTGAGTGGCCGGCCACCCCCTCCCAAACCCTAGCTTTGCTCCTCCACTCCATATTGCCCGCATAGCTTAGCGAAGCTCCGCCGGACTTCTACACCACCACCGACACCACGCCGTCGTGCTGTCGGATTCAAGAGGAGCTACTACTTCCGCTGCCCGCTGGAACGGGGAGGTGGACGTCGTCTTCATCAACAACCGAACGTGTGACCGAGTACGGAGGTGCTGCCCGTTCGTGGCGCCGGAACCGATCGTGATCAAGATCTTCTACGCGCTTTGCAAGCGGCAAGTGATCGTCTACCGCAGCAACAAGAGCCTCCTCTTGTAGGCTTTGGAATCTCTTCAAGGGTGAGACTCGATACCCCCTCGTTGCTACCGTCTTCTAGATTGCATCTTGGCTTGGATTGCGTGTTCGCGGTAGGAAATTTTTTGTTTTCTATGCAACGTTATCCAACAAGCTCCTCATATCCGCGGTGAGTTTGTTGACGACATGCTCCGGCAGCATCGGTTCACCCAAGTGATGCAGAGGTCGCCAATTGTTTGGCAACTTGTCAAGGAGTGGGACCTTGTCCTTGGATTTGACCGCCGCCTTGTCTTTGGCGTCCTTCTTATTCGGCCTCTTTCTCTTCTTGGGTTGTACTACTGGACCATCCATCGCCGTATTAGCCGTAGCACGGAGTGTGTTTGGGCTCAGCATATTTTTGACGGTGGCGGTGTGATACGCGTAAAGCACACGTCCGTTGGGAACCCCAAGTGGAAGGTATGATGCGTATAGAAGCAACTTTCCCTCAGTAAGAAACCAAGGTTTATCGAACCAGTAGGAGCCAAGAAGCACGTTGAAGGTTGATGGCGGCGAAGTGTAGTGTGGCGCAACACCAGGGATTCCGGCGCCAACGTGGAACCTGCACAACACAATCAAAGTACTTTGCCCCAACGTAACAGTGAGGTTGTCAATCTCACCGGCTTGCTGTAACAAAGGATTAGATGTATAGTGTGGAAGATGATGTTTGTTTGCGAAGAACAAGTAAAGAACAAGTATTGCGATGAGATTGTATTTCAGATGTAAAGAATGGACCGGGGTCCACAGTTCACTAGTGGTGTCTCTCCCATAAGATAAATAGCATGTTGGGTGAACAAATTACAGTTGGGCAATTGACAAATAAAGAAGGCATAACAATGCACATACATATATCATGATGAGTACTATGAGATTTAATCAGGGCATTACGACAAAGTACATAGACCGCTATCCAGCATGCATCTATGCCTAAAAAGTCCACTTTTAGGTTATCATCCGAACCCCTTCCGATATTAAGTTGCAAACAATAGACAATTGCATTAAGTATGGTGCGTAATGTAATCAACACAAATATCCTTAGACAAAGCATCGATGTTTTATCCCTAGTGGCAACAGCACATCCACAACCTTAGAACTTTTTGTCACCGTCCCAGATTCATTGGAGGCATGAACCCACTATCGAGCATAAATACTCCCTCTTGGAGTTACAAGTATCAACTTGGCCAGAGCCTCTACTAGCAACGGAGAGCATGCAAGAACATAAACAACATATATGATAGATTGATAATCAACTTGACATTGTATTCAATATTCATCGGATCCCAACAAACACAACATGTAGCATTACAAATAGATGATCTTGATCATGATAGGCAGCTCACAAGATCTAACATGATAGCACAATGAGAAGAAGACAACCATCTAGCTACTGCTATGAACACATAGTCCAGGGGTGAACTACTCACACATCGATCAGGAGGCGATCATGGCGATGAAGAGCCCTCTGGGAGATGATTCCCCTCTCCAGCAGGGTGACGGAGGCGATCTCCTGAATCCCCCGAGATGGGATTGGCGGCGGTACGAAGGCTTTAAGTAGGCGGAAGGGCGGAGTCGGAGGAGTCACGGGGGCCCCACACGCTAGGGCCACGCGGGCCCCCTTAGGCCGCGCCGCCCTAGTGTGGCGGCGCCCCGTGGCCCCACTTCGTTTCTCCCTCGGTCTTCTGGAAGCTTCGTGGAAAAATAAGCCCCTGGGCGTTGATTTCGTCCAATTCCGAGAATATTTCCTTTGTAGGATTTCTGAAACCAAAAACAGCAGAAAACAGCAACTGACTCTTCCGCATCTCGTCAATAGGTTAGTGCCGGAAAATGCATAATAATGACATATAATGTGTATAAAACATGTGAGTATCATCATAAAAGTAGCATGGAACATAAGAATTTATGGATACGTTTAAGACATATCAAGCATCCCCAAGCTTAGTTCCTACTCGCCCTCGAGTAGGTAAACGATAACAAGGATAATTTCTGAAGTGACATGCTATCATAATCTTGATCAATACTATTGTAAAGCACATGAGATGAATGCAGCGATTCGAAGCAATGATGAAGACAATGAGTAAACAACTGAATCATATAGCAAAGACAAAGGAAGATATAAGTTTCAGCGGTTGCTTTCAACTTCAACATGTATATCTCATGGATAATTGTCAACACAAAGTAATATAACAAGTGCAATAGGTAAACATGTAGGAATCAATGCACACGCTTACACAAGTGTTTGCCTCTAAGATAGAAAGAATAGGTAAACCGACTCAACAATAAAGTAGAAGAATGGCCCTTCGCAGAGGGAAGCATGGATTACTATTTTTGTGCTAGAGCTTTTCATTTTGAAAACATAGAAACAATTTTGTCAACGGTAGTAATAAATCATATGTGTTATGTATAAGATATCCTATAAGTTGCAAGCCTCATGCATAGAATACTAATAGTGCTCGCACCTTGTCCTAATTAGCTTGGATTAACACGGATTATCATTGCATAACATATGTTTCAACCAAGTGTCACAAAGGGGTACCTCTATGCCACCTGTACAGAGGTCTAAGGAGAAAGTTCGCTTTGGATTTCTCGCTTTTGATTATTCTCAACTTAGACATCCATACCGGGACAACATATACAACAGATAATGGACTCCTCTTTAATGCATAAGCATTTAACAACAGATAATATTCTCATAAGAGATTGAGGATTTGCGTCCAACCGAAACTTCCACCATGATTCATGGCTTTAGTTAGCGGCCCAATGTTCTTCTCTAACAATATGCATACTCAAACCATTTGATCATGAAAATCGCCCTTACTTCAGTACAAGATGAACATGCATAGCAACTCACATGATATTCAACAAAGGTAAAAGTTGATGGCGTCCCCGTAAACATGGTTACCGCTCAACAAGCAACTTATTAAGAAATAAGATACATAAGTACATATTCTTCACCACAATAGTTTTTAAGGCTATTTTCCCATGAGCTATGTATTGTAAAGACAAAGAATAGAAGTTTAAAGGTAGCACTCAAGTAATGTACTTTGGAATGGCAGAGAAATACCATGTGGTAGGTAGGTATGGTGGACACAAATGGCATAGTTTTTGGCTCAAGGATTTGGATGCACGAGAAGAATCCCTCTCAATACAAGACTAGGCTAGCAAGGTTGTTTGAAGCAAACTCAAGTATAAAATGGTGCAGCAAGACTCACATATGAATATATTGTAAGTATTATAAGACTTTACATCGTCTCCTTGTTGTTCAAACACCTCAACCACAAAATATCTAGACTTAGAGAGACCAATCATGCAAACCAAATTTTAACAAGCTCTATGACATAGGCATCCCAAATGGGCCTGCTGAAGATAGTACCCGGGGTTTGCTGAAGGCCTACTACCCGAAAAATAAGAAGATTCGGGAACCCAAGATATATTAAGGAAAGTTAGAGCTGTAATAGGAAGTGTTATTTGTAATCTGGCGGGGTGAGTTAGAAACCGTCCCGGACTCTGTAACTTGTACAACACGAATCCCTCGGCTCCGCCTCCTATATAAAGGGGGAGTCGAGGGACGAAGAGATCATCGAATCATTGTTTCAAACCCTAGTTTTCATAATCGTCGAGTACTTTTCGGCTGAAACCTTCGAGATCTACTTGCCCTCTACTTCCAACTAAACCCTAGCCTACAATCCATAGGCATTGACAAGTTGATACCTTGTCAATTGGCGCCGTCCGTGGGGATTAGAGGCGTAAGGATCTGATCTCGATGGCACGTTCAAGATCTTCGACATCATTAACCGCAAGCAACATAATGGATCGAGGTAAACAGATCGCTGCTGGTCTTATCGATTTTGTTCCTCACCCACCCTCCCGTTTGGATGCATATGCGTATCTGGCGGAGCCTATGGAGATGACGTTCGGAAGGTTTCGCTTTCGCGTCGAGAAGGAAGGATCGTATCGTGTCGAAATTCCGATTTCGTCGGGATCGTCGGCGATCGATTCCGATTTTTCAAGCTATACATCGTCAACCGAATCAGGAGAAGAAGAAACTTCGTCGACACGCTACGTTAGCACCAGGGCAAGAGAGAAACTCGCCAAGATCTTCAGCGACATGTCGTTTGAGTCATCCGCGGACTCATATATAAGCGATGGCTCAAGCAATGTCGACAGTTATGACTTCATCGACAAATCTATCACAGTGGGCAAGGTCTTCATCAACCTCAACGATGATGTCACCAAACCCAACATAGATCTGAATACAAAATACCATCAGATTTATGCTATTGTAGATCAAGAGGAAACATCTGAGGTTTTCGACGATCTGGGAAATCCATACGTCGATCCCTCTGATCTGCGACGAGGCCTGGGCAATAAATACGTCGGGCCACAGCCGCGAGACAGAGTTCAACTTTCGCAAGCAGCGTGGGACAGAGCCGCGAGAGCTATGAACGGTACGGAACCAATGGCTACCACGGCCACACCAGAGGAATTACAAGCATATCAATATAGGCTCGCACGAGCTGCCAGAGAATTGGAAAAACAGACAGATGAGTTAAACAGGAGAAAGGAGGCAGCTTCTGCATCCAGCAGGAGAAGGGCAGATCTAAGTCGACAATCTAGAACTTCGGGTGATAGCCATAGGGAGGCTCGGAACAGAGGAAGATCAAGGTTACAACACATACCCGAAGCAGAAAGAGAGCACTTGGTTCAAAACCTCGACATGTCCTTTATATCGATAGATACAAGAGCGAACATTATCCCTAAGACACCAGAAGCTGGGTATATGGCGACACAAGCTTTTATCCTCGCGTCTAAACCACCTCCAGGTGATCCAAGGGAAACACTGTACAATATGGCGATAGTAGGAGTTGGAGCTATGGGGACAGCGTTTGTATCAACGCCTCCCGAAGGAACGGCAAGGCAAAATAGTCCACGACCTGCAGCAGCAACGGCGGCAGCCCCTGAAGGACCAAGCGGAGCAAGAGACACGGCAGCACAAGCAAGGGTCGATAGAGCGCGGCAAAACAGAAGGGAATATCGGCAATCCCCGGAGCTTAACGACGAAGATATGTGCGGCTTGCCGTGTTTCACGAGGAGAGTCCGAAAAACCCGAGTCCCTTCAGGATTCAAGTTACCCGATAACTTCAAGAAATTCGACGGCCTTCAAGATCCAGAGGATTGGCTAGTTGATTATCTCGAGACAGTAAAACTCACAGGAGGAACCAGAGCAACAGCTATGCAAAGCATCCAGGTGCATCTGAGTGGAGCAGCACGATCTTGGATAAAGAAACTTACCCCAGGATCCATCGACAGTTGGGAAAGCTTCGAGGATGTGTTCGTCAAGAACTTTCGGTCCACATGCAAGAAACCTGCGTCGTTGGAGGAGTTGAGAGCATGTCGACAAAAGCCGGACGAGCCAATGAGAAAATACATCCAAAGGTGGAACATCATCAAAAACTCGGCAGAAAATATATCTGACGAGAGAGCGATAGATGCATTTGTCGCAGGAATCCGGCGAGGAGATTTCGTCAAGGACTTGGGAAGGACCAACCCAAAGACAGTATCCGCGTTAATGGAAATAGCAAACAGATGGGCAGATGGAGAAGATGCTGTCCACAACAAAAGGCACAGGTCGCCAGAGGAAGACCGTGGTCGAAATTATCAACCGAGGCGATGATTTCCTCGGCAGTACCAGAACTATGATGCTCCAGGACAAATTTCGGCAGGTTTTCGGGCAAACACAGGAGGAAACAACAGAGATGATTATCAGAGAAGCAGTGAGCAGCGAGGCAATAACAGGGACGATTCTCGCAACAACAGGCAAAATAGCGGTCCTAGGTTCCCAAGGCCTTTCGTTTCCCCCGAAGAAATGATGAATGGGCCGTGTCAGATGCACTTTTTCCTTGACAGCAACGGAAAAAGACAGTCAGGGCACCTGCAGAAAGACTGTCGTAATTTCCAGGCAATGCTAAGGTATGCAGAGCACGCTAACGCTCGAGCAGCACAGAGAAATCCTCGAGAACCCAGGAGCGAGATTCATTTGCCACCACCTCCCGCGATTACAGACGACAATCGACATCAGCTCAGAATAGCGGCAGCACCCCCACCACCACCTTATGTTGATCCTAACTCCAACGGAGTGGTGTCGATGATTCAGAAGGGAAGGCCATCCAATAGAGCTCAGAAAGTAATCTCACGACAGGTGTTTATGGCAGAAAAATGCCTCCACCAACTGTCGAGTATCTCAATTGGTCAGGGCAAGATATTGGCTTCACCATAGCAGATCACCCGCAGCAAGTTCCTCGACCAGGGCAGTCAGCACTTATTCTGCCAGCAGTTATTGCGGGATTTGATGTCTCTCGAGTGTTCATAGACGGCGGCAGCAGCTTAAACCTTATGTATGCAGATACATTGAGGAAGATGAACATATCCTTAGCAAACTTGAAGCCAACAGACACAAGGTTCCACGGCATCACACCGGAGAAACCAAGTTATCCATTGGGGAAGATCAATCTCGACGTTCAGTTCGGAACCCGAGAAAATTATAGAATCGAGAGGTTGGAATTTGAAGTCGTGGATTTTCCGTCGCAGATACCACGCTTTGTTGGGACGACCAGCATATGCTAGATTTATGGCGGTGCCACACTATACATACCTGTTGTGGAGATTGCCTGGACCAAAGGGACCAATCACAGTCAAAGGAAGCTTCGCCTTAGCTGATAAGTGCGACAAGGATTTCCATCGGCTATCAGAAACTTTCGGGATGCAAGCTGAGTATTTAGCGTCAAAAAGTATGAATGACTACGACGTGCTGCCGGACGTTGGAAGGCCAAATAAAGAATCAACTTTCAATACCGAGAAAAATTCTAAGGAGGTGCGCATTCACCCGACGGACCCGAAAAAGACGACGTCCATTGCAACAAATATGGATATCGCATAGGAAAGCGCGCTCGTCAAGTTCCTCCGTGAGCACCGGAAAATCTTCGCATGGTGTCCAGCTCGACATGCCAGGAGTACCCGAGGAACTTGCCGAGCACCACCTCAACTTGGATCCTCTCGCGAGACCAATCAAACAACCCTTGCGGCGTTTTTCGGAACCAAACCGCAAAGCTATGTTATCAGAAATAGATCGACTTAAAGATGCTGGTTTTATCAAAGACATATCTACAGAAGCCACATGGGTAGCTAACCCAGTGATGGTGCCAAAGAAACACACGACAGTCCTTCGCATGTGCGTCGACTTTACGTGTCTCAATAAACATTGTCCTAAGGATCATTTTCCCCTCCCAAGGATCGATCAAATCATCGACTCCACGGCAGGATGTGAACGTCTTTCCTTTTTGGATGCATACTCTGGTTATAACCAGATCAGATTAAAAGAAGATGATGAGGCCAAAACAGCGTTTATTACAACTTACGGCGTGTTTTGCTACAGAACAATGCCCTTTGGTCTAAAAAATGCGGGAGCAACATATCAGAGGATGATGCAGAAGTGTTTGGCGACACAGATTGGGAAAAACGTGCAAGTATACATCGATGATGTCGTCATAACATCAAAAAAGGGGGCAACGTTGATCGAGGATCTCAAAGAAACCTTCGACAACCTCGACAAATTCTGCCTAAAATTGAACCCGACGAAGTGTTCTTTTGGCGTCCCAGCAGGAGAACTTCTGGGGTTTCTAGTTTCAGCAAGAGGGATTGAAGCAAATCCCGACAAAATACAAGCTATAGTAACAATGAGGAAGCCAACAAAGTTGAAAGAGATACAGCAGCTAACTGGGCGAGTCGCAGCTTTGAGCAGATTCGTCGCCAGGCTGGGAGAAAAAGCGTTACCATTTTACGCTCTGATAAAGCAAGGAGATAAATTCCAGTGGAACGAAGAGGCCGACAGAGCTTTCGAGGATTTGAAGCGCACAATTTCGACACCACCAATTTTGGTGGCGTCGAAGGAAAAGGAACCTCTCCTGCTGTATATTGCAGCCACCCCCCAAGTGGTTAGCACGGTGCTAGTTGTCGAAAGAGATGAAGAAGGAAAAATCCATGGAGTGCAGAGGCCAGTATATTTCATCAGCGAAGTTCTGTCGCCTTCCAAACAGCGGTACCCGCAGTACCAAAAACTAGCATATGGAGTAATTGCAACGGCAAGGAAGTTGCCCACTATTTTTCGGCACACCCGATAATAGTAGTCAACGAAGCACCCCTTTCAAATATACTGAACAATCCAGAAGCTACAGGGCGTGTCTCCCTTTGGGGAATAGAACTTTCCCCTCGGGACATCACGTATGAAAAAAGAAAGGCAATCAAGTCGCAAGTTCTGCCAGACTTCATTGCAGAATGGATGGAGCTACAAAACACGGGACCCCCAGATTTGTCGAGAACCTGGACTATGAATTTCGACGGGTCCAAGAGAGTAGAAGGAGCTGGCGCAGGAGTAGTACTTATATCACCTGAAGGCGACAAGTTGAAATACGTCCTTCGGATGACGTTCCGTAACGCATCTAACAATGAAACAGAATATGAAGCCCTCATACACGGGATGAAGATGGCGAAATCTTGCGGTGCAACTCGACTAAAAATCTTTGGCGACTCACAATTGGTGGCTCAGCAAGTTATGAACCAATGTGACGCAGTCAATGATAGCATGGTAGCATACAAGGAGATGTACAATGAGCTCGAGAAGCTATTTGATGGATGCGAGGTAAATCACATCAGTAGATTGAGCAACGATGAAGCCGACATCCTCGCAAACATCGGGTCGCAGTGCCTCTCAATCCCACCAGGAGTATTTTGGGAAGAAATAGCAGAGAGATCCACAAAGCCAAAAAAGGTGCAGAAAAAAGCAAAAGAAGAGAAAACTTCGACGCTTCTCAAAGAAACCACGGAGGATGAAGAGGACCAAGAACTTGTGATGATGGTACAAATTCCGTGGATGCAAGCATATATATCATACATCCTCAGGAAAGAAATACCCGACGATCCAGTTGAAGCAAGGCGAGTTATTCGACGATCCAAAGCTTTCACAGTGATCAAAGGAGAATTATACAAGCGAAGTATTTCAGGCGTCCTCCAAAGGTGTGTCACACCCGAAGAAGGAAGAGCAATTCTGAAGGACGTGCACGAAGGGATATGTGGCCACCACGCAAGTAGTCGAGCTATTGCAGCCAAAGTTTTTCGGGCAGGATTCTATTGGCTGACAGCAATCGAGGATGCCAAGGAAATAGTAAGAACTTGCGACGCGTGTCAAAGATTTGCCGCAAAACCTCACTCTCCAGCAGCAGAACTAGCACCAATACCATTGTCATGGCCCTTTGCCCAATGGGGACTTGATATGGTGGGCAAGCTGCACAAAGCTTCGCCAGGAGGATATGAGTACTTGCTGGTTGCTGTCGACAAATTCACCAAGTGGATAGAAGCAAAGCCGATAAATTCACCAGATGCAGCATCAGCAATAAAATTCGTGAAGGGCATTGTTTTTCGATTTGGAGTACCTCATAGCATCGTCATAGACAACGGCAGCAACTTCACGTCAAAGGAGTTCAAGGCGTACTGTGCAGAGGTAGGCATCAAATTGCACTTTGCGTCAGTTGCACATCCTCAAACCAATGGTCAAGTCGAGAAAGCCAATGGCATCATCTCGCAATGGCATCAAGAAATGCCTCGTTAGGACCACCGGAAAAAGCTCGACATACCTGGCCGAAGAACTACCAAGTGTGTTATGGAGCATCCGAACAACACCAAATACAACGACACAGAGACTCCGTTTTTCCTCGTCCATGGAGCAGAGGCAGATCGCCAATAGAAATAGAGCACGACTCCCCGCAGTCACGGAGTATAATGAAGAAACTTCCAGGAAAGCGTTGGAAGACGACGTCGACGCACTCGACGAAGCTCGAGACGAAGTATTATCAAGGGTAACCAAATATCAGCAGGATCTGAAAAATTACCACAGTCGATGTTTGAGACCAAGATCTTTTCAAGTCGGAGACTTAGTTCTGCGGCTCAATCAAGAGCGCACTGAAAAACTCGAGTCGCCATGGTTGGGACCTTACATTGTTACAGAAGTCATCAACGGAGGCGCATACGAGATCAAGGACAAGAAGACGGGGGTTCCCGAGAAAACCCCTGGAACGTAGCACAGCTCAGGCGATTCTACGCCTAGAGTCGAAATATAGTCCTCCTCTGTCAAAATACAATGTACCGAAACGCCCGCGAGTTTTCAGACGCACTCTTTTCCTTTTCGGGGCACCGAGTGGGGCCGGAAAGGTTTTTAATGAGGCGGGCTCGCGGTGCTGCAATATAATAAAGATAGTGGAGATATATTTCTTATTCTTCGACCCGCTCGGGGGCTCAACTCCTTCAAGTTTCAAAAACGTACAATATAGACATATTAGACTTACCCAAATATTTCGCCTTGGTACACTAAATACCTCGCCAAATATCGGAAGCTAATAAAATTTAAATATAGTGTACGCACCAAAAAACTTACTGCGTTGGTCCAAGAAACTCGCAACAAAAATATAGAACTTTGACACCACGACACTCGGAGGCTTTCGACCCATTAACGAAAAAACAGAGATATCTTATTATGACAGGAGGAAAAGTCTTCGAGATGGAAAAAATAGTACAACTCTAGCCAGAAGGCTCGGGGGCTCCAACAATATAGAGCAGTTTACAATATACAACAAATTTCTTCGGAAATCAAAAAAGATACGTACATAATGTTGTTCAATATAGTACAAATCAGTCAAAACCTAAAATACTATCTATGGACAAGCCTCTGGTTGTCTTATGCTCAGCATAGGACCCCTTGACAAAGAATTCTGAATCCATCCGAAGAAGTTCATCTATCATCGACTCAGCCACAGGAGTTACCATCTCATCGATTGAGTCGATATCATTCTTTCGCCGCGATTTTTTGGCCAAGCAATCAGCAACAATCTTCGTCAGGTCTAACTTTGGATGGCAAATATTTATCATAATCATGGCAAACCTCGCTCCAGCTGTCAATTGAGCTCGCACAAAACTATGAATGCGAGGAGCATCTCTGAATACCTCCAATAATTCAGGAAGAGTTTTGGGAACTTCATTTCGAGGAAATAAAGTCCTGTAAACAAGGGTTAATGTTGTCGTGCAAAAGTTGAGAAATTCGAGCACTTGGCAAGCACGATCTTGAAACCTGACAATCTGCTGGGTTCGTTCAGGGGAGGCCCAGAATAAACAGCCATGGTTAAGGGAAAGATTGACGAGAAGATTTGTTCTCTCGAGTACTCTTTGATCTTCGGCGGCAGCATCAAGAACTGAGCCTATTAAAGTGACAAGGCAAAAAAAATTGAAGGGGGGCACAACAAAGTAAGGAGGAGGCATTTCGGGATTAGAAAAACATACCTAACATATCTGTGCTAGCCTCTAACATTAGCTCGAGCATGCTATTTTCTCGGGTAGTGGCTCCCTTTGCTTCCAATACAGCAGTATCCTTGGCAGCCACAGCTTCTTTGGCTTGTTGGAGAGCAAGTTTTTCTTGTTCAGATGCTTTTCGAGACTCGCTCCATCATTGCGAGAGTTTGCTTCTTCATGGATTGAAGTTGCTCGTCGAAGTTCTTGCAAATCTTCTCGACGAATGTTTGCTCGAAGAACCTTCGAGAGGGTTATCGCCGATCGGCATTTTCTTCGAGAAGGAAGAAGCAGGAGAAGCATCGGCAGAGCAAGGATTGGTGGAATAGTTGTCAAATATTAACTGGAAAAGAAAGCGCCAGGATCAATGATAGTGCTAGAAGGAATTTCATTAATTTCTAGAAATATTTACATAGGCATTACAAAAGAAGTTTCTCCTAAAGGACTACCAGGATAATTGTCGCCACAGCTAAATTGGCGACAAGGGCAAAAGAAACAGAGAACGAAAAAACAAAGAGGCATGCAACTAGACCTCCGGCCTTGATGAGCTAGGAGTTGAAGCTGGTTTGATCCCAAGATAGGCCAGGATTTTCTTCGTATTGGGCTTGGCTGCCTTAATCAACGACCTCCATCTTGACTGCTCTATCTGATCGGTGTCGCCAACCTTCATCCAATCAACAGTTTGTTGGCTGTCGACGACTGTGGCAACAAGTATTCTCGATAGCAATCTTCATGTTTTCCTGGCGCATCTTCAGTCCAAGGTCCTCTGATGAATTGAAGCTCTTGGCAAGGGCAAGGAAAGTCGGGGGCTCCTCTTTCTTCGGGAAGAAGTAGGGGAACAGCGTCGACAGCCCTGCACTAGCATTTGCCACGCCTTCACGAATTTCGGATCCATGAAGCTCCAGATAAGAAAGTGCGTCAAGGAGAGGGTCATTGATGGGATTCTCCAGATCAAACTCTTGTTTTGTTTGATCTGCCACAGGAAACAAAACGTTGGTCAAAAACAAGAAACAACGGGTCTCATAAAAATAGAATGGATCAATAATATTACTTTCAGTGCGTCGACTTTGTGATTTCAGGCGCTTGAGGATCCCCTGTTCACGAGCAGCTTGTGCAGTTTTATGCTCGTTTAAAGCAGATTCAGTATCCTCAAGTCTTTTCTGCAGTTCCTCGACACTAGCAGCTTTTGCTTTGGCTTCATCAGCCTCGGCTTTGGCTTCGCTAGCAACAAGTTCGGCTTTCTTGCGAGCCGCCTCACTTTGCTCCAGTTTTTGAGCAAGTGCGTCGGCACGTTTGTTGGCCTCTGCAAGTTTCTCTGTCGAAAAAAAAAGAGGAAAGGTCAAAAATGGCGACAAACGACAAAAGTAAGAAGTAAAAAATTATTACCTTCAGTTTTGCTGGCATATTCACGGTACCCAATGAATTGGAATCCGATGCGGATAAGCTCTTTGATCATGGGCTGTCAAAAAAGAACAAAGAAAGAGAAACATCGGTATGAAAAAAGAGTGAAGGCGTGAAAAAGCAAAATAGAGGAAATATAGATATTGGCAAGAAAATTCAAAAACTTACATCATCCAAGAGCAAAGTGGAAGAGCTACCCAATTGAGGGGCAGGCTCAATGATCGTCTCAACCCTCGTCCTTTTTGGTGAAGGAGCAAGGGGGCTTGATGGCGGAGTAGTGGTGACGACGTTTTGTTGAGGAGGCGAAGATTCTTCTCCTTCAACTAGCGTGTCCGAAGCAAGTACAGTATGTGATGTGCTCGTACGAGGAGCCACGTCAACAGTTGGTACTTCTTCCTCGTCATCGCTGTAATTAAAAGAAGACAGCATAAAAAGCAAGACAAGACAAACATTTCAGGTACAGAAATAAGGAGAAATAAAAATGACTTACGAGCTGACGAGGGATTCAAGATAAGGATCGTAAGTTGCCTTCTGGTGTGAAGGATAAACTTCTTCGGCTTTGGAAGTGCCGGAGTCTTCGACATCATTCCTTTTCCTTTTGCCTTTCGGGAGACAGCGGGAGGAGGAGATTGTGCCGACGAAGTACCTTCGAATTACCCGCAGATTTTCGTGAATCCACGGGTTCGTTCACAAAGGATGGAGCTTCTTGATTGTCATCTCGTGACAATGGCCCTTTCTTCGACCTCTCCACCCTCAGGAAGAGGAGGAAGCGAGACAAGGTCAGGATGATTCTGCGCAAAATAAAATAAGGAGAGACGTTAGAAAAGAAGTTACAAAAAAGTTAACAAATCAACAACAAGACAATTAGTCAATGATTACCTCGGGAAGTGGATTGGCGGCGCTGAATGGCAGCACTCGACAAGAAGAAGGAACAGCATCTTTTTTGCTGAGAGATGAAATTTTTCGGACAAGTCTTTCTAAATCCTTGACCTCCAAATTCACCGACAGCTCGGTCTACGTCCTTGTCGCCGGCATATTTCCGGAGAGGATGCTTGCGAGCTCGAAGCGGCTGCACCCTAGTCCTAAGAAAGTATGCAGTGATTTGGATGCCTGATAACTCCTTGCCGCGAGTATTTTGTAACTCGTGGATACGAGCCATCAAGGTTTCTGTCGACGCCCTTTCTTCTTCGGTGGCCTCCGCGTCCCATGAGCGGCGGCGAAAGATTTTTTCGGCGCCATCAAAAGGAGGGATGTTGTCTTCTGCGCATCCGTGGTTCTCCTCCTGAATGTACAACCACTTCTTGCGCCATCCTTGAACTGAGTCAGGAAGCTTGACGTCGAAGTAGTCGACAGTGGGTAGAACAGAAATTACAATGCCGCCTATATTATAGGCAATATTGGGCGAGCCATTGCGGCGGCAGAAGAAAATGCGTTTCCATAGCGCCCAGTTAGGCTGGACGCCAAGGAAAGCCTCGCACAAAGTGATAAAAATGGAAATGTGGAGGATTGAATTCGGCGTGAGGTGGTGGAGTTGCAAACCATAGACAAAGAGCAGTCCACGGAAAAAAGGATGAATGGGGGCGGAAAGACCGCGGATGAGGTGGTCGACAAAACTTACCCGGTACCCCATTGGAGGGGTTGGGTAGCTCTCCTCGCTAGGGAAGCGCAATGCTTGGGGTTTCTTGGTGATCCCCAGCTTCTTCAGCAGGTTGACGTCTTGAGTGGAAATTTTGGATCTTTCCCACTCCGCCGTTCCAAGATCCGCGGCGGCCATGGAGGATTCCGGCGTACCGTGCCCGGTCGATCGGCGAGGTGGCATCAACAATGGCGCAGGATTCGCAGTTTGGAGGTGAGGAGCTCAGGAAGTTGTGGATAGCAAGGGGAAATTTGCAGATGAGAGAAGGAAGATGGCGCGGGCGGAAGTGTCCAAGGAGGAAGAAGACGAATTTATATAGGGGTGCGGTGAAACGACGAACCGTTGGATAAGGAAAATGTGTGACAGATGATAGCCACGTGGCGTCAAGGGTAAAAAAGTAATTCAACGTCGCGGAAGTTACGGTGCGTGCGCCGGAAAAAGCGGAGGACGTGTGTACCCCACTAGCACGACGTGTCAAGATGGTGAATTAATTGGGCCCGCATGGCGGCGAGAAAAGGCTTGTCGCAAATTTTTTATAGACAATCGTGGCTATCGTCAGCAACAACGTCATCTTGACAAAGGGAAAAAATTCGACTCAACAGCTTTATAAAAGGCGACACGGGAAAATAATGATGGAGCCTTTGATCAAATACAAGTTTCCGATCAAATGCTCGGGGGCTACTTTGGAAAAAAGAAAAAGATCTAGAAAGAAAAAAATAGAAGTGGCATGAGCCTATGACAAAATATGAATATTTGTTCATAGCCTCGGGGGCTACTCCCATCGGGAGCGCTGTTCGCGCACCCGAGAAATTGTAAAACTCCGGAAGAGAAAGGGAAATATGTCGGCATAAGGCGTGGAGCCTACACCCAAGTACAAGTCCTTGGCTGTAGCCTCGGGGGCTACTCCCATCGGGAACGCTGTTCGCGTGCCCGATGAAATTATAAAAGAAAGAAAGACAGAGAAAAAAGAAAGATAAAAGAGCAAAAGAGTATATTTCGAGTTATAACTAACTCTACATATACTCCCATCGGGAGAGCAATATAAGTCATCTTTGACTCGATAAAATGTGCCATTCCAACAGCCGGAAAAGCACTCGACAATATATTCTCGTAACGCCAAAGTTACGATCAATTTCTCGAATGCCGCAAATTTGCGAAGGTAAGACCCCGCATCCGTTCCGCCGGGCGTGGCATCGCCGAAGAATGCGCTCTGCTACTTTTATCCGTATCAACGGATACGAAGAAAAATCCTAACGGACGCGTTAGGTACCCGATAAATTTTCATCGGGACTCGACGGAATGGTAAGACCTTAAGCGGCACCTCGTCGAAGTTTACACCAGTATCCCGAGGTCATGTCCAGGGACGTGATCTTGAAGTAGGTTTTTGCGGATTGCCACTAGAGCAGTTAACTAGTACCTGATCCGTCAGATGAACTAGCCCCAACTACCATCATCCCTGTACAATATAGAATTTTATGTGAAGAAATATAGAAAAGTTGAAATTGTCGAATAAAAGTAAACAGTGGAGATTTTCCCTGACTCTACGATTCAAGAAAAATCTCGGGGGCTACTGACATAGGCATCCCAAATAGGCCTGCTGAAGATAGTACCCGGGGTTTGCTGAAGGCCTACTACCCGAAAAATAAGAAGATTCGGGAACCCAAGATATATTAAGGAAAGTTAGAGCTGTAATAGGAAGTGTTATTTGTAATCCGGCGGGGTGAGTTAGAAACCATCCCGGACTCTGTAACTTGTACAACACGAATCCCTCGGCTCCGCCTCCTATATAAAGGGGGAGTCGAGGGACGAAGAGATCATCGAATCATTGTTTCAAACCCTAGTTTTCATAATCGTCGAGTACTTTTCGGCTGAAACCTTCGAGATCTACTTGCCCTCTACTTCCAACTAAACCCTAGCCTACAATCCATAGGCATTGACAAGTTGATACCTTGTCACACTATGTAGTTCTTCATTAATAGGTGCAAAGTACATGATGCAAGAGCTTAAACATGATCTATATGAGCACAACTATTGCCAAGTATCAAATTATTCAAGACATTATACCATTTACCACATGCAGTATTTTCCGTTTCCAACCATATATCAATGAACGAAGTAGTTCAACCTTCGCAATGAACATTAAGAATAAAGCTAAGAACACATGTGTTCATATGCAACAGTGGTGCGTGTCTCTCTCCCACACAAAGAATGCTAGGATCCGATTTTATTCAAACAAAAACAAAAAAAAAGCAAACAGACGCTCCAAGCAAAGTACATTAGATGTGACTGAATAAAAATATAGTTTCACTAGAGGTGACCTGATAAGTTGTCGATGAAGAAGGGGATGCCTTGGGCATCCCCAAGCTTAGATGCTTGAGTCTTCTTAAAATATGCAGGGATGAACCACGGGGGCATCCCAAGCTTAGACTTTTCACTCTTCTTGATCATATTGTATCATCCTCCTCTCTTGACCCTTGAAAACTTCCTCCACACCAAAGTCGAAACAAACTCATTAGAGGGTTAGTGCATAATTCATATATTCAGAGGTGACATAATCATTCTTAACACTTCTGAACATTGCACAAAGCTACCGAAAGTTAATGGAACAAAGAAATCCATCAAACATAGCAAAACAGGCAATGCGAAATAAAAGGCAGAATCTGTCAAAACAGAACAGTCCGTAAAGACGAATTTTTCAGGGGCACTTAACTTGCTCAGATGAAAATGCTCAAATTGAATGAAAGTTGCGTACATATCTGAGGATCACGCACGTAAATTGGCAGATTTTTCTGAGTTACCTACATAGAACCCTGCCCAAATTCGTGACAGCAAGAAATCTGTTTCTGCGCAGTAATCCAAATCTAGTATTGACTTTACTATCAAAGACTTACTTGGCACAACAATGCAATAAAATAAAGATAAGGAGAGGTTGCTACAGTAGTAACAACTTCCAAGACTCAAATATAAAACAAAAGTGATGTAGTAAAATAATGGGTTGTCTCCATAAGCGCTTTTCTTTAACGCCTTTCAGCTAGGCGCAGAAAGTGTGAATCAAGTATTATCAAGAGATGAAGCATCGACATCATAATTTGTTCTAATAATAGAATCGTAAGGTAACTTCATTCTCTTTCTAGGGAAGTGTTCCATACCTTTCTTGAGAGGAAATTGATATTTAATATTACCTTCCTTCATATCAATAGTAGCACCAACAGTTCGAAGAAAAGGTCTTCCCAATATAATGGGACAAGATGCATTGCATTCAATATCCAAGACAACAAAATCAACGGGGACAAGGTTATTGTTAACCATAATACGAACATTATCAATCCTCCCAAAAGGTTTCTTTATAGCATTATCAGCAAGATTAACATCCAAATAACAATTTTTCAATGGTGGCAAGTCAAGCATATCATAGATTTTCTTAGGCATAACAGAAATACTTGCACCAAGATCACATAAAGCATTACAATCAAAATCATTGACCATCATCTTAATGATGGGCTCCCAACCATCTTCTAACTTCCTAGGAATAGAAGTTTCAAGTTTTAGTTTCTCTTCTCTAGCTTTTATGAGAGCATTTGTGATATGTTTTGTAAAGGCCAAATTTATAGCACTAGCATTGGCACTTCTAGCAAGTTTTTGTAAGAACTTTATAACTTCAGAGATGTGACAATCATCAAAATCTAAACCATTATGATCTACAGCAATGGGATCATTGTCCCCGATGTTGGAAAAAATTTCAGCAGTTTTATCACAAGCAGTTTCAGCAGTTTCAGGTAATTTTGCACGCTTTGCACTAGGAGTAGAAACATTGCCAACACCAATTATATTACCATTAATAGTAGGAGGTGTAGCAACATGTGAATCATTATCATTACTAGTGGTGGTAATAGTCCAAACTTTAGCTACATTATTCTCTTTAGCAAGTTTTTCATTTTCTTCTCTTTCCCACCTAGCATGCAATTCAGCCATCAATATTATATTCTCATTAATTCTAACTTGGATGACATTTGCTGTAGTAACAATTTTATTATCAATATCCTCAGGTTTAGCAGCCATTTTATTAATTAAGGAGGATTGTGACGCAGACATGTATGAGATTCGGTTTTCAGCATTTGAAATCTTAGTTTGCAAACCCGAAATCAATTTTTAAGTTGATTTCCTATATTTTTCAACAAGGTAGATTGTTCATTCATAGTTTTAGTAAACAATTGATTTTGCTCATATTGTGATTGCATAAAGCTCTTAGTGGATCTTTCAATTTCTAGCATCTTTTCCTCATATCTACCATGAGAATTACCATAATCATTACCATTAGCAGGATATGGCCTATAGTTGTTACCAGAATTATTCGTATAAGCATTGTTGTTGAAATTATTCCTTTTAATGAAATTCACATCAACATGTTCTTCTTGGGCAACCAATGAAGCCAAAGGAACATTATTAGGATCAACATTAGATCTACCATTCACAAGCATAGACATAATCACATCAATCTTATCATTCAAGGAAGAGGTTTCTTCAACAGAATTTACCTTCTTACCTTGTGGAGCCCTTTCAGTGTGCCATTCAGAGTAATTTATCATCATATTATCAAGAAGCTTTGTTGCGGTGCCTAGAGTGATGGACATAAAGGTACCTCCAGCAGCTGAATCCAATAGGTTCCGCGAAGAAAAATTCAATCCTCCATAGAAGGTTTGGATGATCATCCAAGTAGTTAGTCCATGGGTAGGGCAATTCTTCACCAAAGATTTCATTCTCTCCCATGCTTGAGCAACATGTTCATTATCTAATTGCTTAAAATTCATTATGCTACTTCTCAAAGATATAATTTTAGTAGGAGAATAATATCTACCAATAAAAGCATCTTTACATTTAGTCCATGAATCAATACTATTCTTAGGCAAAGATAGTAACCAATCTTTAGCTCTTCCTCTTAAGGATAAAGGAAACAATTTCAATTTTATAATATCACCATCTACATCCTTATACTTTTGCATTTCACAAAGTTCAACAAAATTATTAAGATGGGCAGCAGCATCATCAGAACTAACACCCAGAAAATTGCTCTCTCATGACAAGATTTAGTAAAGCAGGTTTAATTTCAAAGAATTCTGCTGCAGTAGCAGGTGGAGCAATAGGTGTGCATAATAAATCATTATTATTTGTGCTAGTGAAGTCACACAACTTAGTGTTTTCAGGAGTATTCATTTTAACAGTAGTAAATAAAGCAAACTAGATAAGGTAAATGCAAGTAACTAATTTTTTTTGTGTTTTTAATATGGAGAACGCAAGCAAGATAGTAAATAAAGTAAAGCTAGCAACTAATTTTTTTGTGTTTTGTTTTAGTGCAGCAAACAAAGTAGTAAATAAAATAAAGCAAGACAAAAACAAAGTAAAGAGATTGGAAGTGGAGACTCCCCTTGCAGCGTGTCTTGATCTCCCCGGCAACGGCGCCAGAAATTTAGCTGCTGACGTGTAGTTGACGTGGGAGATAGAAATCTTTGTGGTGTAACTTTTCTTCAAGTCCCCGGCAACGGCGCCAGAAATTTAGCTTGATATGCGTAAAGCACACGTCCGTTGGGAACCCCAAGTGGAAGGTATGATGCGTATAGAAGCAAGTTTCCCTCAGTAAGGAACCAAGGTTTATCGAACCAGTAGGAGCCAAGAAGCATGTTGAAGGTTGATGGCGGCGAAGTGTAGTGCGGCGCAACACCAGGGATTCCGGCGCCAACGTGGAACCTGCACAACACAATCAAAGTACTTTGCCCCAACGTAACAGTGAGGTTGTCAATCTCACCGGCTTGCTGTAACAAAGGATTAGATGTATAGTGTGGAAGATGATGTTTGTTTGCGAAGAACAGTAAATAACAAGTATTGCTGTAGATTGTATTTCAGATGTAAAGAATGGACCGGGGTCCATAGTTCACTATTGGTGTCTCTCCCATAAGATAAATAGCATGTTGGGTGAACAAATTACAGTTGGGCAATTGACAAATAAAGAAGGCATAACAATGCACATACATATATCATGATGAGTACTATGAGATTTAATCAGGGCATTACGACAAAGTACATAGACCGCTATCCAAGCATGCATCTATGCCTAAAAGGTCCACTTTCGGGTTATCATCCGAACCCCTTCCGGTATTAAGTTGCAAAGAACAGACAATTGCATTAAGTATGGTGCGTAATGTAATCAACACAAATATCCTTAGACAAAGCATCGATGTTTTATCCCTACTGGCAACAGCACATCCACAACCTTAGAACTTTCTGTCACTATCCCAGATTCAATGGAGGCATGAACCCACTATCGAGCATAAATACTCCCTCTTGGAGTTACAAGTATAAAATTGGCCAGAGCCTCTACTAGCAACAGAGAGCATGCAAGAACATAAACAACATATATGATAGATTGATAATCAACTTGACATAGTATTCAATATTCATCGGATCCCAACAAACACAACATGTAGCATTACAAATAGATGATCTTGATCATGATAGGCAGCTCACAAGATCTAACATGATAGCACAATGAGGAGAAGACAACCATCTAGCTACTGCTATGGACCCATAGTCCAGGGGTGAACTACTCACACATCGATCCGGAGGCGATCATGGTGATGAAGAGCCCTCCGGGAGATGATTCCCCTCTCCGGCAGGGTGCCGGAGGCGATCTCCTGAATCCCCCGAGATGGGATTGGCGGCGGCGGCGTCTCTGGAAGGTTTTCCGTATCGTGGCTCTCGGTACAGAGGGTTTCGCGACGAAGGCTTTAAGTAGGCGGAAGGGCGGAGTCGGAGGAGTCACGGGGGCCCCACACGCTAGGGCCACGCGGGCCCCCTGTAACATCCCAAAAATTTCAAAATAAAACAAATGAATTTCCCTTGTTCCAAATTTTGGAACCAACGAAAACTTTTATTCAATTAAGTTTGATACCTAGTGATCTTGCTTAATTCTTGTGCTATTGCCATGATTGCTTGTTATTAGTATTTAAAGTGATCTTAAACCCTAAACCTCACCTCTCTTTTCACCACCCTAGCTAAAATAAAATAAAAGGGAAATAAATAAGAAAAAGGTATATGTGCCTATGGCTATATTTATAAAACCTTACCCAAATCTTTTCTACTTTGCTTAGAGATTTGGAAAACCTTCATATACCTTACCTAAGGCTTATCAAACCAAATCCAAGTGGTTTCCAAAGAAATTAAAAAGAAACTAAAAATGCCATAGAGGCATATGAGAGTAAAATAGCAAATTTGTGAATTTGAGATCCATGACCCTAAGACTTGTTGTGAATGGTTGGATCACTCCTATAAACCATTTCAACACTCAACACCACCAATTGGGCCAAGCCAAGTCAAATAAAAATTCAAATGCCACATATGCATAGAGGCATATGTGACACATAGCCATAATACCCAATTTTTGCCTTATGACTTTAAACCTTGACCAAAGGATGGGAAACCCTCTCTAAACCTAATCCAATTCTAAATTGACCCCAACCCATGTCCAAGTAAATCAAGATGAACTATTTACAAGTTTAATAAAATTTAACACATCACCTCTTATGTGTTATGGCCATTTTTGCAAACCTTTGAACAAGACCATTTGAATTGGTTTCAATGGTCTTAAAATGTTTCTAAACTAATAAGAACCACATTGGAGTCAACAAAAGTCAATTCAATTGGAGAGAAATCAAATGGTGAGAAAATCCCAAATTTCACTCACATACACTTAGGCCAAAATTGCAAATCTTCATATGAGGCCACCATTGCTTGACCTATGGTTTCTAAAACTCTTATATAACAAAAACAAACACAAATGCATAAAAGAAACCAGATTCAAATCAAGGGAAATTTCAAATTTGACACACATGTGATAATGGTCATATGACCCATTTATAAAATCTTCACTACTTTACACCCCTGCATTTGAATCTTCCTAAACTAAACTTGGTCAACTATGACCATGTCATCCAAGATCATGTCAAGTTCAACAACTTTCATGTTGACCACCTCTGCTGAAGTTGACCAGGTTGACCAGCAAAGAAGTGCCAAGTGGAGACTTTAAATTAAAGAGAAGATAACCCCAATTTTGAAATCTCACAAACCTTTGCCAAAATGACCACCACCACCACCATTCTTTCTCTTTAATTATATGTTGGAGCTCCACCAAAAAGATTCTCAAAATTCAAAACTTTTTCTCATGCGGCCATTTATACAAACACCTTGCAGGCATAGTTTCAGAAATTGCACACACCCTTTTACACCCTGGTTTTTAGCCTCCACCCCTTTCCATTTGTGATCATTGGGCTCCCCTGCATCCCCTGCATCAGTGCATGTCCTTGCTGGTGCTGAATAAAGTGGGGAGACGGCAAAACTTTGGCCATGCCGTGCACATGACACACACACACGCCCTGATCCTCTCTGGCCCTCCTCTCTCTCGATCATCATGTCCTGGAGCACGCCTTGTACTCGTTGATCATCACCCTGCCCAGCTAGAACACGCGCGACGCCCACATTGGCCAAACCAGGCGCGCCCATGCACGTCCAGTACGTGCCAGTGAGCACGCTCACCGTACACCCAGGCGAGCCGGAGCGGCGAGCCGAGCCATCGCCTCGGTCCTCCCTACCTCCCTATTTCTCGCATCAAGCACCACCTCCCTCGCCTCTACCCCGTAGACAAGCTCCCTAGCTCGCGCTCGCCAGGACACCGTCGCCATCATCGACGCTCTGCCGCGCTCGTACTGCGAGTACTCGATCATCGCAGGCACGCTCTCGTCCTCCCCTTGCTGCGCCAGCACGCGCGGTAGCCTCTCCTAGCCGTCGCCTACCTCGCGCACCCCCTAGCTTGCCCCTTCGCCATCCAGAAACGCCACGCCGTCGACGACCCTCACAGCACCGGCCGGTCACCATCTCGCCTATAAATAGAGCCTCTCCCGTGCCTCAAGCTCCACACCAAACTTGCTCCCCTCCTTCTCCTGGACCTCCCTGACTCCTTCCCCTCTCCAATTAAGCCCTAGGCCACCGGAATTTCACCGGAGTCCGCCGCGACAGCAGCCAGACGGAGGCGACGACTCCGACCCCTCGGCACCTCTCCCGACCCTCGTTCGCCTCGCCGTCGTCTTCCACGCCGAACGCCCGCCTCGCCGAGCCTCGCCGGAGCCCCAGGTATCCCCTAGCGACCCCCCTGGCCGCCGGTAGGGTTTGGACCTCGCCGGAGCTCGTCGCCGACGAGGACGAACCACAACCGCTCGATTCTCTTTTAATCCGACGGCCCACGCCGCCGCGTACCGCTTCGGCGTTTTAAAATGCACTGACAGCGGACCCCACCGTCAGGCCCCTCACGCCCGCGTGGCAGCTCAGCTGGGCCGGCCCATTTAACCTCTCCCGGGCCCAATCTCGTTTCCCGCCCGCTGTTTAAATTCAAATCCGTTTATTTATTTTCTGTGATTTTTGCTTTCAGATGCTTTGCTAGAAATTCTTTATCTCCAAATATATTGGGCCAAAATTTATGAAATGGGTATTGTTAGAAAGCTTAGAGTTTCCTCTATCCAATGTCACTGGCCTCACTTGCAAATTAATTGTATAATTTAAATGATAAAAATAACAAGGTAGGGCCTTTTCTAACTTTAAATAAATACTAAAAATTATCTATAAATGATTTTGAGTTGATTCCAACTCTAATAATTCACAATTGACGTAATCTAATTGTTGATGCAAAAATATAGCATAGTTGTTTTGCATGATCATGGGCTAGAATCAAAATATTGGCTATGTAGTCAATACTAGCCCATTTAAACTATTTCCAATTTTAGGAATTTAAACCAATGAGGTGTAGCACCTCATTTAAATCATTCTCACAAGTGATATGAAGTAATGTGTTGACCTTTAAATGCTTAGGCTCATACTTGCTCACTTGTAGAATTTAAATCAACATAGTATTTAAATTGCACTAGTTATTTAAATCACATGAAATGATGAATCTCATTTAAATCACTTTTCTCAATTACTAAGTGTGAAGTGTTGACCTTGGTCAACATGGGATCATCCCCTGGTTATTTGAGAAGATTAAATCTTAAGAAGATTCAATGAGAGGAATTATTTCTCCAAACCAAGAGAAACCCTAATTTCAACTTTCAATGAGAGGAAATTATTTTCCTATTATTAAATAAGGAAACCCTAGCTTAATGTGTAAATAGATGTTAAGTAGTGATACTAGATCAATTGGGTGAGCCAATAAGGCTAATTAAGATTACTTAAGTGTTGTTTGGTGATTGTGTACCTCGTATTCATTTATAGACGCTAGTACCGGAAACTATCAAGAGGAGGAGGTATTCTACCAGGAGGAAGAGCCGTAAAACTTTGATCACCTCACCAATCAAGGCAAGCGAATATTCTTGCAAGCTAACACTCTTGCAAGGTTCCCTTGTGCAAAGCTCTACAAGAGCAAGGCACCATTATTTTTAATTTATGCTTAATGCTCCTATCCCAAGTTTTTTACTTTACAAGCTTTACTAAATTTTGTTTATCAAAGTATCTTTTTGATTCCTGATTCACTTGGTTTAGAGATAGAGTAGAACAAGAACATTAAAGTTAGCCTAGAGCAAGACAAGCTAGTTAGCACCCCTCATGACTAGTTGCTAGTGCTAAACAAATAAAATTGACTACTCTAGATGGGATCTTGTGAAATGAAATGACTTTGAAAACCTTGGAATGATGATTCATTCTATTGAAAGATTTTGAAGGTGAATATGACTCGGTGAATGACTTGGTGAATTTTACAAAAACTGATGGTTGGGTTCGGATGCGATACCATTCCAATTTGAAAGTACCCCCACAATACCCAATATGGGTAAGGGCTTAACTAGAAATTTATGTGCTTTAGTATGGGTTCCCTCTAAACAAGCGTCATCGGGGTTAGGCTGAAGGCTGCCTCTACAACAAAAGAAGTGATGTGATATGATGTTAATATGAGGTGAATGTACGGCCCAAGCCCTGTGCAGTTCCCGGGTTGACTGCGGTTTTCACCGGGAGGCCAAGCTCATGGGGAGAGGTGCCTATACTAGAGTATGTAAGTGAAAGGTTATGGTTGGTAGTCCGCATACGGAGTATGATAAATCGGGCCGATTAACCCCGACGGATTATTGCAAATGTTGTGGCACAAGTGTACGACCTCTCGCAGAGTGTAGAACTATTCGAATAGCCGTGTCCACGGTTATGGACGGTTGGGAAGGCCATACTGTTCCGTCATCAGAATTTTTCTAAAAATATGAATGGAGACTTGTGATTTGAATTGAAAGGTGACTTTGACTTTGAATCACAACTGAGTTGTGGGAATGACACTAATGTTCCCACTTGAGTTAGTTTAGCAAATGAAGAGTCTTTCTAAATGTTTATGAAATAAACTTGGCTTTATGCAAATAAACCTAGAGCTTAGTATCCCCTTACTAAAAATTGATATTGCTTACACTAGTATTAGTTTGCGAGTACTTTAAAAGTACTCATGGCTTTGTCCCTGGCTATTCAAATGGCCAGACTATGAAGGTGAACAGCAGATGACGAGGAAGATGGACAGCAGGACGTCTACGACAACTAGGACCGCTCCTGACGTCAAGCGTTGGCCTGTGGATTAGATAGCCACTACTACTTCGCTTCCGCTATTTGTGATGTTCGTTGATCGATAGATCAACTACTGTTGTAATATTGGATCATGTGATCTACCTTTGTAAGACGATTATGTGTTGTAATGAATGATGACTCGATGATATTCAACTGTTATGTCTCGCAACAACAATATTCCTGGGATTGCGATGTATGGCATAATAGGCATCTGGACTTAAAAATCCGGGTGTTGACAAGTTGGTATCAGAGCCATTGTTTGACCTTAGGAGACCCTAGTTAGAATGGACGTCTGAAAAACTTAGTTTCAAAACAAAGAAAGTGAATATTTCTGAAAACTTATTCTCACCCTTATCTTAAGATCTTTTCAAAAGAATAAATCCATGCTCTACTTTTCTTGGTAATTGTACATAAAATTTTGCACACTTGATCACTTCATTAACTTACTCATCCTCATTGCTCACAGATGGAGTACCAATGGGAGTTCTATCAGCTTGGTCGCGGAGGAGACCTAACGTTCGAAAAAGATTTGAAGCAACTAGTGGAATACCTAGGCCACCCGTATCCCGAGTTCTTCGGAATACCCCTCAAAACTCAGTTAGGAGAACCACCTCGGTGGGACGTTTCTACTGACCTACGAAGAAAGCTTGGAGCCCCGGTATGGGAAACCATCTGGTTTTCTGTAACGGGAAACACTTGGAAGGAAGGACTAGTCAGAGCTATGCAAGAAGCAATTTTCCGTCTGTGCGGACAAAATGAGAACAAGATCAAGAACACTCGCTTCATCTACTACCCAAGACATGACCCCATGGGAAGACCGATGACCATGCCCCCGCACCCGGAGATAAACCCCTATGTAGCACACCAGGACTTCAGGATGTACAAAACCCGCAGGATTTGGACAACGCCCTCGCTCTCGCCAAGCACATTACCCGTGAAGACAAAGAATTCCACCCTAAAGAGTAGTATCATTTAAGGCACTTTCGTATGTGTGAGTTGTATCAGGATCCCCTTGTATCGTAGAGCGAATGAATGGTTCTTCAAAACAACGGTGTGTTAGCTTTGTAATATGTGATGTTTGGTATGAATGAAAAAGTGTTGTTGGTTTTACCCCCGCAACACTACTCAAGTTTTCAATTTATGAACTTTTTAAATGTTAACAAAACAAAACCTAGAAATTTCCCTCTTATCTTATCATCTACCTCAATATTCAGATGGCCCCACCAACCCGCAACGCCACCCAGGATGCCATGATGCAACTGCTGCGTGACGATGATGGCAGTACCGGGAAGCCGAAAGAGCCGAACGCCAAGCCAACATAGCTGCACCGCAACATGATAGCTCGGAACAATCAAGGCCATGGAAACCACGATCACCCCGGGTCAAAGCCGAAGAACTTTCGTAACACCAACCCACCGATGTTCAACAAGACCGAAGAGCCCCTAGATGCCGATGACCGGCTCTAGACCATGGAGAACAACCTCGAAGTTGCGGGAGTTGAAGCCGCAGTAAAAGTACCGTTTGCCACCCACTACCCGTCGCGACCTCGCCGCAGCCTCGGTGGACAAGTGCCCGCGCAATGAATGCGGGACAAATGATGACATGGGAAGACTTCAAGCTGAAATTCAGCAAATACCATGTGCCCCAAGGACTGATCAAGAAGATGAGAGACGAGTTCCGCGAACTCAAGCAAGGAAGGATGTCCGTGGTGGAATACCGCGACAGGTTTCTCACTCTGTCAAGGTACGCCCCGGATGAGACCGACACCAATGAGAAGAGAAAGGAAAGATTCCTGAACGGACTGCACGACGAGATGCAAACTGTGTTAGTGAACATTCCGTTCGCTGACCTCGAAGCCCTCGTAGACTCAGCCATACAGATGGAAGGAAAGCCGCATCAGTGCCAATGAGAACCGCAAGCGCTGTAATGATGAACCAGAATGGGCCCCACAATGCCCGTAAACACCGCAACAACCACTCCGGGAGGATTTACCCCCAGAAACAATAGGCCACCTGCTCAGACTTATCGCCCCAACTACGCCAACAACAACGGAGGACCCCCGAAGCCCGGAGGTAACAACAACAACAGCCACCACAACAACAACCCCAACGGCAACACCAACAATGGGAACAACAACAACACCAACACTGGCCCGAGGACTGGAAGCAATACCATCCCCGTCACCCCGAAGGACAAGTCCACGATCAACTGCTATGAATGTGGAGTTGTGGGCCACTACTCCAATGAGTGCCCCAAGAAGCTTGCCAAGATTGCCACCAACACCGCTGCACCTGCTCAGCAACAGCGCCGCTTTGCCGGAAGAAGGAACCAGAACAACAACAACGGCCGTCTCTACCACGTGATCGCCACCGAAGCTCGTGAAGCACCACGCACCATGCCAAGTATGTCTTCCTGTTAATAAAATGTTCAATCTCTCTTAGGAACCTAACTTTTCTTAAAATCTCGGGACGAGATTTGTTTAAGGGGGAAGGGTTTGTAACATCCCAAAAATTTCAAAATAAAACAAATGAATTTCCCTTGTTCCAAATTTTGGAACCAACAAAAACTTTTATTCAATTAAGTTTGATACCTAGTGATCTTGCTTAATTCTTGTGCTATTGCCATAATTTCTTGTTATTAGTATTTAAAGTGATCTTAAACCCTAAACCTCACCTCTCTTTTCACCACCCTAGCTAAAATAAAATAAAAGGAAAATAAATAAGAAAAAGGTATATGTGCCAATGGCTATATTTATAAAACCTTACCCAAATCTTTTCTACTTTGCTTAGAGATTTGGAAAACCTTCATATACCTTACCTAAGGCTTATCAAACCAAATCCAAGTGGTTTCCAAAGAAATTAAAAAACTAAAAATGCCATAGAGGCATATGAGAGTAAAATAGCAAATTTGTGAATTTGAGATCCATGACCCTAAGACTTGTTGTGAATGGTTGGATCACTCCTATAAACCATTTCAACACTCAACACCACCAATTGGGCCAAGCCAAGTCAAATAAAAATTCAAATGCCACATATGCATAGAGGCATATGTGACACATAGCCATAATACCCAATTTTTGCCTTATGACTTTAAACCTTGACCAAAGGATGGGAAACCCTCTCTAAACCTAATCCAATTCTAAATTGACCCCAACCCATGTCCAAGTAAATCAAGATGAACTATTTACAAGTTTAATAAAATTTAACACATCACCTCTTATGTGTTATGGCCATTTTTGCAAACCTTTGAACAAGACCATTTGAATTGGTTTCAATGGTCTTAAAATGTTTCTAAACTAATAAGAACCACATTGGAGTCAACAAAAGTCAATTCAATTGGAGAGAAATCAAATGGTGAGAAAATCCCAAATTTCACTCACATACACTTAGGCCAAAATTGCAAATCTTCATATGAGGCCACCATTGCTTGACCTATAGTTTCTAAAACTCTTATATAACAAAAACAAACACAAATGCATAAAAGAAACCAGATTCAAATCAAGGGAAATTTCAAATTTGACACACATGTGATAATGGTCATATGACCCATTTATAAAATCTTCACTACTTTACACCCCTGCATTTGAATCTTCCTAAACTAAACTTGGTCAACTATGACCATGTCATCCAAGAACATGTCAAGTTCAACAACTTTCATGTTGACCACCTCTGCTGAAGTTGACCAGGTTGACCAGCAAAGAAGTGCCAAGTGGAGACTTTAAATTAAAGAGAAGATAACCCCAATTTTGAAATCTCACAAACCTTTGCCAAAATGACCACCACCACCACCATTCTTTCTCTTTAATTATATGTTGGAGCTCCACCAAAAAGATTCTCAAAATTCAAAACTTTTTCTCATGCGGCCATTTATACAAACACCTTGCAGGCATAGTTTCAGAAATTGCACACACCCTTTTACACCCTGGTTTTTAGCCTCCACCCCTTTCCATTTGTGATCATTGGGCTCCCCTGCATCAGTGCATGTCCTTGCTGGTGCTGAATAAAGTGGGGAGACGACAAAACTTTGGCCATGCCGTGCACATGACACACACACACGCCCTGATCCTCTCTGGCCCTCCTCTCTCTCGATCATCATGTCCTGGAGCACGCCTTGTACTCGTTGATCATCACCCTGCCCAGCTAGAACACGCGCGACGCCCACATTGGCCAAACCAGGTGCGCCCATGCACGTCCAGTACGTGCCAGTGAGCACGCTCACTGTACACTGGGCACGCCAGAGCGGTGAGCCGAGCCATCGCCTCAGTCCTCCCCTACCTCCCTATTTCTGCATCAAGCACCACCTCCCTCGCCTCTACCCCGTAGACAAGCTCCCTAGCTCGCGCTCGCCAGGACACCGTCGCCATCATCGACGCTCTGCCGCGCTCGTACTGCGAGTACTCGATCATCGCAGGCACGCTCTCGTCCTCCCCTTGCTGCGCCAAGCACGCGCGGTAGCCTCTCCTAGCCGTCGCCTACCTCGCGCACCCCTAGCTTGCCCCTTCGCCATCCGTAAACGCCACGCCGTCGACGACCCTCACAACACCCGCCGGTCACCATCTCGCCTATAAATAGAGCCTCTCCCGTGCCTCAAGCTCCACACCAAACTTGCTCCCCTCCTTCTCCTGGACCTCCCTGACTCCTTCCCCTCTCCAATTAAGCCCTAGGCCACCGGAATTTCACCGGAGTCCGCCGCGACGAGCAGCCAGACGGAGGCGACGACTCCGACCCCCTCAGCACCTCTCCCGACCCTCGTTCGCCTCGCCGTCGTCTTCCACGCCGAACGCCCGCCTCGCCGAGCCTCGCCGGAGCCCCAGGTATCCCCTAGCGACCCCCCTGGCCGCCGGTAGGGTTTGGACCTCGCCGGAGCTCGTCGCCGACGAGGACGAACCACAACCGCTCGATTCTCTTTTAATCCGACGGCCCACAGCGCTGCGTACCGCTTCGGCGTTTTAAAACGCACTGACAGCGGACCCCACCGTCAGGCCCCTCACGCCCGCGTGGCAGCTCAGCTGGGCCAGCCCATTTAACCTCTCCCGGGCCCAATCTCGTTTCCCGCCCGCTGTTTAAATTCAAATCCGTTTATTTATTTTTCGTGATTTTTGCTTTCAGATGCTTTGCTAGAAATTCTTTATCTCCAAATATACTGGGCCAAAATTTATGAAATGGGTATTGTTAGAAAGCTTAGAGTTTCCTCTATCCAATGTCACTGGCCTCACTTGCAAATTAATTGTATAATTTAAATGGTAAAAATAACAAGGCAGGGCCTTTTTTAACTTTAAATAAATACTAAAAATTATCTATAAATGATTTTGAGTTGATTCCAACTCTAATAATTCACAATTGACGTAATCTAATTGTTGATGCAAAAATATAGCATAGTTGTTTTGCATGATCATGGGCTAGAATCAAAATATTGGCTATGTAGTCAATACTAGCCCATTTAAACTATTTCCAATTTTAGGAATTTAAACCAATGAGGTGTAGCACCTCATTTAAATCATTCTCACAAGTGATATGAAGTAATGTGTTGACCTTTAAATGCTTAGGCTCATACTTGCTCACTTGTAGAATTTAAATCAACATAGTATTTAAATTGCACTAGTTATTTAAATCACATGAAATGATGAATCTCATTTAAATCACTTTTCTCAATTACTAAGTGTGAAGTGTTGACCTTGGTCAACATGGGATCATCCCTGGTTATTTGAGAAGATTAAATCTTAAGAAGATTCAATGAGAGGAATTATTTCTCCAAACCAAGAGAAACCCTAATTTCAACTTTCAATGAGAGGAAATTATTTTCCTATTATTAAATAAGGAAACCCTAGCTTAATGTGTAAATAGATGTTAAGTAGTGATACTAGATCAATTGGGTGAGCCAATAAGGCTAATTAAGATTACTTAAGTGTTGTTTGGTGATTGTGTACCTCGTATTCATTTATAGACGCTAGTACCGGAAACTATCAAGAGGAGGAGGTATTCTACCAGGAGGAAGAGCCAGAAAACTTTGATCACCTCACCAATCAAGGCAAGCGAATATTCTTGCAAGCTAACACTCTTGCAAGGTTCCCTTGTGCAAAGCTCTACAAGAGCAAGGCACCATTATTTTTAATTTATGCTTAATGCTCCTATCCCAAGTTTTTTACTTTACAAGCTTTACTAAATTTTGTTTATCAAAGTATCTTTTTGATTCCTGATTCACTTGGTTTAGAGATAGAGTAGAACAAGAACATTAAAGTTAGCCTAGAGCAAGACAAGCTAGTTAGCACCCCTCATGACTAGTTGCTAGTGCTAAACAAATAAAATTGACTACTCTAGATGGGATCTTGTGAAATGAAATGACTTTGAAAACCTTGGAATGATGATTCATTCTATTGAAAGATTTTGAAGGTGAATATGACTGGTGAATGACTTGGTGAATTTTACAAAACTGATGGTTGGGTTCGGATGCGATACCATTCCAATTTGAAAGTACCCCCACAATACCCAATATGGGTAAGGGCTTAACTAGAAATGTATGTGCTTTAGTATGGGTTCCCTCTAAACAAGCGTCATCGGGGTTAGGCTGAAGGCTGCCTCTACAACAAAAGAAGTGATGTGATATGATGTTAATATGAGGTGAATGTACGGCCCAAGCCCCGTGCAGTTCCCGGTTGGATCGCGGTTTTCACCGGGAGGCCAAGCTCATGGGGAGAGGTGCCTATACTAGAGTATGTAAGTGAAAGGTTATGGTTGGTAGTCCGCATACGGAGTATGATAAATCAGGGCCAGTTAACCCTGACGGATTATTGCAAATGTTGTGGCACAAGTGTACGACCTCTGCAGAGTGTAGAACTATTCGAATAGCCGTGTCCACGGTTATGGACGGTTGGGAAGGCCATACTGTTCCGTCATCAGAATTTTTCTAAAAATATGAATGGAGACTTGTGATTTGAATTGAAAGGTGACTTTGACTTTGAATCACAACTGAGTTGTGGGAATGACACTAATGTTCCCACTTGAGTTAGTTTAGCAAATGAAGAGTCTTTCTAAATGTTTATGAAATAAACTTGGCTTTATGCAAATAAACCTAGAGCTTAGTATCCCCTTACTAAAAATTGATAGTGCTTACACTAGTATTAGTTTGCGAGTACTTTAAAAGTACTCATGGCTTTGTCCCCGGCTATTCAAATGGCCGGACTATGAAGGTGAACAAGCAGTACGAGGAAGATGGACGAGCGGGACGTCTACGACAACTAGGACCGCTCCTGACGTCAAGCGTTGGCCTGTGTATTAGATAGCCACTACTACTTCGCTTCCGCTATTTGTGATGTTTGTTGATCGATAGATCAACTACTGTTGTAATATTGGATCATGTGATCTACCTTTGTAAGACGATTATGTGTTGTAATGAATGATGACTCGATGATATTCAACTGTTATGTCTCGCAACAACAATATTCCTGGGATTGCGATGTATGGCATAATAGGCATCTGGACTTAAAAATCCGGGTGTTGACACCCCCTTAGGCTGCGCCGCCCTAGTGTGGCGGCGCCCCGTGGCCCCACTTCGTTTCTCCCTCGGTCTTCTGGAAGCTTCGTGGAAAAATAAGCCCTGGGCGTTGATTTCGTCCAATTCCGAGAATATTTCCTTTGTAGGATTTCGAAACCAAAAATAGCGAGAAAACAAGCAATCGGCTCTTCGGCATCTCGTCAATAGGTTAGTGCCGGAAAATGCATAATAATGACATATAATGTGTATAAAACATGTGAATATCATCATAAAAGTAGCATGGAACATAAGAAATTATGGATACGTTTAAGACGTATCACGGTGGCGACCTCCTCAGGATTTTCCTCCTCAGCCGTTTCTTGAGAATCGAACAGCTTCTTGGAGCACACATATTTCGAGGCCGGCGCATCCTCATGGACAACTTGTGAAGACGTAGGAATATCCCATTGGAAGTTCTCACGTTCGTATTCCTCGGCCTCTGGCGCCGCTGGCTGTCGTGGAGGGACGCTGACCTGTGGCGCCGCAAGGTGCTTGTCTTTGCTTGCCGTCGACCCCGGGTAGGTGTTGATCCGAATTAGGGTCTTCGGCCATAGCAGTACCCAACCCTTCAGTGAGGCCAGATTCAACGGGCTATCGTCATCGACACCATGCGGTTGATTAGGAGGAAACAAATCCTCATAGCCCGGTAACGCCCGGTCCACTTCAACCCGGTAAACGTCATCCTCCATATCTCGTGTGTGCTACTTCTTATCCAGGGGCCGAAGGATGGACCCCCTCGCGACGTCTTTGAGTTCGTCGTTTACTCTCATCAGGAAGGTGCATGGCATTGAGAGCGCCTGCGAGAACATGTGTATGGCGTTAGAGAGAGGGCAAGGATGACGAAACTAATATATTAACTTGACGTACACATTAGTTGATTACCGTGAGGGCGTTGAGCTTGGCTAATGGCGACGGGCCGGCACATGCGGCGGCGGGCGTGCAAGTGACGGAGGGGCTGCTACCCGGCATGGACGGTGAATCCCTAGCACGAGCGACATTGCCGGCGGCCGGAGGAGTCTCCATTATAACATTGTCATTGCCAGCGGACGGCGGCGCCATCGAGTTGCTGGCGTCGAAGCTAACCACTTGCATTTCCGGGGGGGGGGCTTGTTTGCCACCCTCATACCACGCGCGTAGAGCATTGAAATCTGCTTGGATTGAAGCGGCGACTTCAGCTTTGACTTTAGGTACGAGTGTAGCTTTGAGTTGCGGTACCAGTTGCGGTACCAAACCAGCTTGGACTTGGGCTAGGATTGACTCCCTCATTTCCTCCGCCTCCCGCTGCTTCCTCTCATTGCGCGCATTTTTATCGGCCGCAGACGACAAGCCGTAGTGACCATGCTTGTAGCCTGTACCAGCGCCAGCCACACGGCCTCTATGCGGCCTTCTCGTAGGTGAATGCTCATTAACGATGTTTAGCGCCCGTACGAGAGGCTTGTCCCATGCTACCCTGCCCGTCGACGCCTGGGACGAGGAGCCTTCGTCACCTTGAGCAAGTCTTTGTCTTTCTTCTTCCTGCGGAAGAAACGTGAACCATTTAGAAATGTTGCTACTATTATATGAACGATACTTGATCTAATTAAATCGGTAAATTGCTTACCAGTTTTTTCTCCAACGACAGGACCTTCTGGTCGTTCATGAACCAAATTATGTCGGTTACGACCTTGGGGTCCGTGACAAGTTCCCCGGTTAGTTTCTTCTTATGGTACCGGGACCTGATGAATCTTCTTTCAAGCGGGTCCCTGTACTTGAGCCAGGGGTTCTCAATGCCGGCATTTACATACGCCCCGTCCTCCTTCGCCCAATAGGGCTCATTTCCCTCGTACCCACGGCTCCCAAGGTTGTGGTTGCCGATGTTAAGCTCCCGCATTTCCTTCCCCCACAACTTGCGATTCTTGGTCGCTTGTAGATCTTCATTGGCCACAAAAGCATCAAAGTCCGCCTTGGAGACATGCGGAAAGGCATTGTGGACCTCTTCGAAACCTTTGCCATCAGCAATCAGCTTCCGCACCATGTACTTATAGCTGCTGAGGTGTTTGGTGAACTTCAGGAGGGCTTGTCAGTTCACAATGTTCTTGGTTTCATGAGTGGAGGCGTAGTCGCCTAGGAACTTGTATCGTGAGTGCAACCTCGCAATGAGCTAGGCTCGCAAATGCGCTTTGTTCTCAGCTCGGAGGTCAGTCTCGTTAAGATTGACAACCTCTCGGAGGATACATGCCAGTTGGTTGCCGTACCCCTTGGCAACATCCTTAGGCTCCACCGGCAAACCACTAGCGGGGTCCACCTCTTTGATTGTGTCTCTGCCGGTGGCGACCGTGTTTTGGCGCCTTGCCTTCCGCGGCCTCTTGGAACCACTTGTCCCGGTGCCACTACTCCCGGCGGCGCCGCTAGGATCGTCGCTGCTTGTCTCGCCGCCACCCCCGGCAGCGCCGGTTGCCTCATCGCCGCTAGGCTCGTAGGTACTACCCCAGGCGGCGCCGCTTGCCTCGTTGCCGCTTGGCTCGTCGGCACTACCCCCAGTGTCATCCTCCATCTCATGATCCTCGTCGCCGCCAACACCAGTGGCCTTGGCATCCTCCTCCATCCTAAAGAAGTGCCTATTGTAGTTCTCCTCTAATTGTTCTTGAGACGCCATGGTGGCTTGCACTAATAGAAGATGAAAAAGAGTTAGAATTCATGGAAAAATTCGGCATGACCTTTGCTAAAAATTGGTCATGCCGAGTGCTAGAATTGCCAGAACGGAAATGAATCGACATTCCGGCACTCAATAGCAACTCAATCTCTGTAACAGAAATGCAATTCACAAATATGATACATAGCAAAAATTTCATTTTCATTTCTTTTCCAACCAGCAGCAGAGAATGAACATAACAACAACATGTGTCATTTCTCATTTGTGAACACTTGACAGCATCAATTGATATAACACATTTTTTCAAACCAGAGAATAGCACTTGTTCTTTTTTCAAACCAGAGAATAGCACATTTTTTCATTAAGCATTATTAAACCAGAGAATAAATGTGAGGCATGCCTAACACTTGCTACTGGTGGCATTTCATTTTCATTTAATGAAGAACCAACATATTGCCTAGTGTCTAGGTACTGCAAGTTAACCAGATACTGCAAGTTAACCAGATACTTGCTACTTGTGGCATTTTCATTTTCATTTTCATCATAAACCATAGCATAAAAAAACCCTACTGCCTAGCTATCTAGGTACTGCAAGTTTATTTCTATAGCAACCACTATTTCATTTTCTTTTTTGGCAGTGAGCATGAGCATGAGCAGTAGCATTTCAAAACCATTTCAAAATCTTAATTTGCAACCAGTGAGCATCAGCATGCCCACAGCAGCACCAAATAACCCACATGGAAGATTTAACTTATCAAATTAACTTGCAAATGAAGTACATATTATCATCTTGTTTACTTGCTAGCAATATGTACTTTATTTGCAAGTAGTGAAGTCTCTTCCTCTGCTTACTTACACATGGAAATCGACTAAAACGACGCACTTCAAGAGTATACTTGAAGAGTTAGCACATGTAGCACAACAGATTATTCAACAGTTCTCCTCTTGGTCACTTGTATAGCCTACTAGCCTTATTCAACTCCACCAAGAGGGAAATGTGTACCCGTTGATATCGTACGCTTGGTAAGTCATGATGTTGGGCGTGGGGCCATGTGACAAGGCCAATACTGGTTTATCCTTGTCAGAATTCATTGGTGGGGGATTAGCATCAATGTGGTCTTTGAACCAGCGCGCGAAAGAGGAGTTGTGCTCTCTGTATATTTCGCTTCGTCATCATCGGTTTGCCATCGTTCTCTATCATGGTTTTGTGCTCTTTCAACCAAGGATCGATCAAGTCAATGTGTTTTAGCGCTACTAAGTTGGCCCACGTCAAAGTCGGAAGTCCGACCCGGACATGTGCACGTGCAGTTCCTTCCTTCCATTTTTGTGGCCTACTCCCTCGAACCTGCGGAGGTGCTTGTTTTGAGGCAAACCAACGGGGTCCTCGATGTCTAGATAATTCGTGCAGAAAGAGATGCACTCTTCGGTGAGCCAGCCCTGGACGATGCTTCCATCCGGATGTGACCTGTTACGAACGTATCCTTTAATGACCCCATTCATTCTTTCAAACGGTATCATGTTGTGTAAGAATGCCGGCCCTAGACTGATGATATCATCCATGATATGGACCAACAGATGGACCATCACGTCAAAGAATGCAGGCGGGAAGTACATCTCAAGCTCACATAGGATCACCACGATCTCTTCCTGGAGCCTTGCGAGTTTCTTCAAGCTTATCGACTTCCGAGTTATGACGTCGAAGAAGTTACAAAGCCCAGTCAGCGTTGCACGGACATGGTCATCCATTATACCTCGGATTGCAACCGGAAGAATCTGCGTCATCATCACGTGACAGTCATGAGACTTCATGCCGCTGAAGTTTCGTTTCTTGGGGTCCATGTATCTGCTTATTATCCCGGAGTAACCGAAGGGCACTTTGACTCCTAGAAGGCAATTGAAAAATTGATCGACCTCAGCTGGACTAAAAGTGAAGCAGGAGGGGGACAGTAATAGTCTGGCTGCTTAATCCTTTTGCGCTTCTGACCGCCGTCCACCTCCTCCTTCGACTGTCCCTCTTGGGCCGCCGGGATCTGAAGCTCTTCCCTGATGCCCAAAACTTTCAGGTCGTGTCTTGCTTTCGGCCCATCTTTGGTCCGGTCCGGCATGTTGAGAAGAGTGCCAAGCAAGCTCTCGCACACGTTCTTTGTAATATGCATGACATCAAGGCAGTGAGGTGAGACGAGAATTTTCCAGTACGGCAAGTCCCAAAACACGGACCTCCTTTTCCATACACCAATGAGCGGCGTCGTTTCCTTTTTCTTCTTCTCTCCAGGCTTTTGACGAATCTTTCCCGACGCAGGGCACACCTTCCAACCTTTCAGTAATGTATCGATCTCTTCACCGCTCTTCTTACGTGGAGGTCCTCGGGGTTCATTTGTACCATCGAACAGATCTCCACGCTTTCTCCACGGGTCAGTCTTGTGTAGCCACCTTCAATGCCCCTGCTGGCGTGTAGTTGACGTGGGAGATAGAAATCTTTGTGGTGTAACTTTTCTTCAAGTCCCCGGCAACGGCGCCAGAAATTTAGCTTGATACGCGTAAAGCACACGTCCATTGGAAACCCCAAGTGGAAGGTATGATGCGTATAGAAGCAAGTTTCCCTCAGTAAGAAACCAAGGTTTATCGAACCAGTAGGAGCCAAGAAGCACGTTGAAGGTTGATGGCGGCGAAGTGTAGTGCGGCGCAACACCAGGGATTCCGGCGCCAACGTGGAACCTGCACAACACAATCAAAGTACTTTGCCCCAACGTAACGATTGAGGTTATCAATCTCACCGGCTTGTCTGTAACAAAGGATTAGATGTATAGTGTGGAAGATGATGTTTGTTTGCGAAGAACAGTAAAGAACAAGTATTGCGGTAGATTGTATTTCAGTCTGTAAAGAATGGACCGGGGTCCACGGTTCACTAGTGGTGTCTCTCCCATAAGATAAATAGCATGTTGGGTGAACAAATTACGGTTGGGCAATTGACAAATAAAGAAGGCATAACAATGCACATACATATATCATGATGAGTACTATGAGATTTAATCGGGGCATTACGACAAAGTACATAGACCGCTATCCAGCATGCATCTATGCCTAAATAGTCCACTTTCAGGTTATCATCCGAACCCCTTCCGGTATTAAGTTGCAAACAACAGACAATTGCATTAAGTATGGTGCGTAATGTAATCAACACAAATATCCTTAGACAAAGCATCGATGTTTTATCCCTAGTGGCAACATCACATCCACAACCTTAGAACTTTCCATCATCACGTCCCGGATTCAATGGAGGCATGAACCCACTATCGAGCATAAATACTCCCTCTTGGAGTTACAAGTATCAACTTGGCCAGAGCCTCTACTAGCAACAGAGAGCATGCAAGAACATAAACAACATATATGATAGATTGATAATTGATACGTCCCAAACGTATCTATAATTTCTTATGTTCCATGCTACTTTTATGATGATACTCATATGTTTTATACACATTATATGTCATTATTATGCATTTTCCGGCACTAACCTATTGACGAGATGCCAAAGAGCCAGTTGCTGTTTTCTGCTGTTTTTGGTTTCAGAAATCCTAGTAAGGATATATTCTCGGAATTGGACGAAATCAACGCCCAGGGTCCTATTTTTCCACGATGCTTCCAGAAGTCCGAAGAGGAAACGAAGTGGGGCCATGAGGCGGCAACACGCCAGGGCGGCGCGGCCCAGGTGCTGGCCACGCGGCCCTGTTGTGTGGGCCCCTCGTGACTCCTCCTGACCTGCCCTTCCGCCTACTTAAAGCCTTCATCGCGAAACCCCCAGTACCGAGAGCCACGATACGGAAAACCTTCCAGAGACGCCGCCGCCGCCAATCCCATCTCGGGGGATTCAGGAGATCGCCTCCGGCACCCTGCCGGAGAGGGGAATCATCTCCCGAGAGGTCTCTTCATCGCCATAATCGCCTCCGGATCGATGTGTGAGTAGTTCACCCTGGACTATGGGTCCATAGCAGTAGCTAGATGGTTGTCTTCTCCTCATTGTGCTATCATATTAGATCTTGTGAGCTGCCTATCATGATCAAGATCATCTATTTGTAATGCTACATATTGTGTTTGTTGGGATCCGATGAATATTGAATACTATGTCAAGTTGATTATCAATCTATCATATATGTTATTTATGTTCTTGCATGCTCTCCGTTGCTAGTAGAGGCTCTGGCCAAGTTGATACTTGTGACTCCAAGAGGGAGTATTTTCGCTCGATAGTGGGTTCATGCCTCCATTAAATCTGGGACAGTGACAGAAAGTTCTAAGGTTGTGGATGTGATGTTGCCACTAGGGATAAAACATCGATGCTTTGTCTAAGGATATTTGTGTTGATTACATTACGCACCATACTTAATGCAATTGTCTGTTGCTTGCAACTTAATACCGGAAGGGGTTCGGATGATAACCCGAAAGTGGACTTTTTAGGCATAGATGCATGTTGGATAGCGGTCTATGTACTTTGTCGTAATGCCACGATTAAATCTCATAGTACTCATCATGATATATGTATGTGCATTGTTATGCCTTCTTTATTTGTCAATTGCCCAACTGTAATTTGTTCACCCAACATCTGTTTATCTTATGGGAGAGACACCACTAGTGAACTGTGGACCCCGGTCCTATTCTTTACATCTGAAATACAATCTACTCCAATTGTTCTTACTGTTCTTCGCAAACAATCATCATCATCCACACTATACATCTAATCATTTGTTTATAGCAAGCCGGTGAGATTGACAACCTCACTGTTACGTTGGGGCAAAGTACTTTGATTGTGTTGTGCAGGTTCCACGTTGGCGCCGAATCCACGGTGTTGTGCCGCACTACACTCCGCCGCCAACAACCTTCAACGTGCTTCTTGGCTCCTACTGGTTCGATAAACCTTGGTTTCTTTCTGAGGGAAAACTTGCTACTGTACGCATCACACCTTCCTCTTGGGGTTCCCAACGGACGTGTGTTAACTGCCCGCATCAAGCATATTTTCTGGCGCCGTTGCCGGGGAGATCAAGACACGCTGCAAGGGGAGTCTTCCACATCCAATCTCTTTACTTTGTTTTTGTCTTGCCTTATTTTATTTACTACTTTGTTTGCTGCACTAAAACAAAACACAAAAAAAATTAGTTGCTAGCTTTACTTTATTTACTGTCTTGTTCTCTATATTAAAAACACAAAAAAATTAGTTACTTGCATTTACTTTATCTAGTTTGCTTTATTTACTACTGCTAAAAATGAGTAATCCTGAAGTTGAAGTTTGTTCTTTTAAGCAACAAGGTGGAGAAAGCTTTAAAGATGCTTGGTATAGAATTAGTGATGCCCATCATAGGTGCACTAAGAAACACTCCACTATTATCCTACTTAGGAACTTTTATGTTGGTATATCTAGCTGGAATAGGTATGTTATTGATACTCTTTCGGGGTAATTTCCTAGGTACTCCTGCTTTAGAAGCTAGTTGCATCATTGAGAGTCTAGTTGGAATACCACACTGTTAATGAAACTAAAATTTAAATCTCTCTTGAGGATGTCATGAAAAAGTTGGAAGCCATAGAGAAAAATCTTCCAAGTGTTGAGACTAAATTGGGGGTATTACTTGATAATACTGATAAACTTGATAAATCCCTAGGAGGAATTAATGAAAGAATTGTGATACGTCTCCAACGTATCGATAATTTCTTATGTTCCATGCCACATTATTGATGTTATCTACATGTTTTATGCACACTTTATGTCATATTCGTGCATTTTCTGGAACTAACCTATTAACAAGATGCCGAAGTGCCAGGTTCTGTTTTCTGCTGTTTTTGGTTTCAGAAATCCTAGTAACGAAATATTCTCGGAATTGGACGAAATCAACGCCCAGGTTCCTATTTTGCCCGGAAGCATCCAGAACACCCGAGAGTCGCCAGAGTGGACCCACAGGGGGCCCAGACCATAGGCCGGCGCGGCCCAGGCCCTGGCCGAGCCGCCCTATAGTGTCGGCGCCCCTTCGACCTTCCGAGGCTGCCCTTCCGCCTATTTAAAGCCTCCGTCGCGAAAACCCTGATACGTTGGACGAAACCCACAGAAACCTTCCAGAGCCGCCGCCATCGCGAAGCCAAGATCTGGGGGACAGGAGTCTCTGTTCCGGCACGCTGCCGGAACGGGGAAGTGCCCCGGAAGGCTTCTCCATCATCACCACCGCCATCTTCATCACCGCTGCTGCTCCCATGAGGAGGGAGTAGTTCTCCATCGAGGCTCGGGGCTGTACCGGTAGCTATGTGGTTCATCTCTCTCCTATGTACTTCAATACAATAATCTCATGAGCTGCCTTACATGATTGAGATTCATATGATGATGCTTGTAATCTAGATGTCGTTATGCTAGTCAAGTGAATTTTACTTATGTGATCTCCGGAGACTCCTTGTCCCACGTGTGTAAAGGTGACAGTGTGTGCACCGTGTGGGTCTCTTAGGCTATATTTCACAGAATACTTATTCACTGATGAATGGCATAGTGAGGTGCTTATTTATATCTCTTTATGATTGCAATGTATTTTGTATCACAATTTATCTATGTGCTACTCTAGCAATGTTATTAAAGTAGTTTTATTCCTCCTACACGGTGTAATGGTGACAGTGTGTGCATCCGTGTTAGTACTTGGTTTATGCTATGATCATGATCTCTTGTAGATTGCGAAGTTAACTATTGCTATGACAGTATTGATGTGATCTATTCCTCCTACATATGCATGAAGGTGACAGTGTGCATGCTATGTTAGTACTTGGTTTAGTCAAATTGATCTTTCATGCACTCTAAGGTTACTTAAATATGAACATTGAATTGTGGAGCTTGTTAACTCCGGCATTGAGGGTTCGTGTAATCCTACGCAATGTGTTCATCATCCAACAAGAGTGTAGAGTATGCATTTATCTATTCTGTTATGTGATCAATGTTGAGAGTGTCCACTAGTGAAAGTCTAATCCCTAGGCCTTGTTCCTAAATACTGCTGCGTTACTACTGCTTGTTTACTGTTTCACTGTGTTACTACTGCTGCAATACTACCACCATCAACTACACGCCAGCAAGCTATTTTCTGGCACCGTTGCTACTGCTCATATATATTCATACCACCTGTATTTCACTATCTCTTCGCCGAACTAGTGCACCTATTAGGTGTGTTGGGGACACAAGAGACTTCTTGCTTTGTGGTTGCAAGGTTGCATGAGAGGGATATCTTTGACCTCTTCCTCCCTGAGTTCGATAAACCTTGGGTGATCCACTTAAGGGAAAACTTGCTGCTGTTCTACAAACCTCTGCTCTTGGAGGTCCAACACTGTCTACAGGAAAAGGAGGGGGAAGTAGACATCAAGCTATTTTCTGGCGCCGTTGCCGGGGAGGAAAGGTAAAAGGTACTCACACTCCGGATCTCGGCTACTAAGCTATTTCCCGGCGCCGTAAGTACTCGAAGCTATTTCCTTTAGATCCTACAATTGCATCTTTTTGTTTCTTGTTTACACTAGTTTGGCATAATGGACAAGAATGATCTTCTTATTCTATTTCCTGATTTAAAACATGGATTGTTTGATGCGAAAATTAAAAAACCTATGGAATCTTATTTGCATGCTGGTAGTAATATTAGTATGAACGCTTTGAACACCATTGTTGATAATAAT